>NC_050096.1:143786430-144089460 GCF_902167145.1 Zea mays
CAATAGAATGCAATAAGTAAACAGACGTTCCACGCGGGCTCGCGAGTACGGTTAAGAGAGAAAGAGGAAAAGACAGTCGAGAAACGATCACGTTACATGATTATAAATTAACCACTCGCTTAATGGAAGGAAATTTAATGTAGACACTATGTTTAGCGTAAAGTAAAGTCATGTTTCATGTCTAATTATTATCAGCAGGTGGAGATAAATAAAAAGGTGGTCACGCGGCGAGACGCGCGACAAAGCTCTCTAAAACAAATTAAGAAGTTAACGACTCGTCGCGCGACCGAGCACGCAACGAGACACTTCGCCTTAGTTACGAGGAGACGTTAAGCGTCGCGCGACGAAGCGCACGACGGCATACGTCGACTAAACTGAGTCCAAAGTGGAACGTCGCGTGAATACACACGCGGCGTTACACCTTAAACAACCTGAAACAAAAATGGATCGTCGCGCGACGAAGCGCACGACGCAACACAAGATAGAATCTGAATTTAGACAAATCCGTCGCGCGGCGAAGCGCGCGACGCAACACGCTAATTAACGAATAATCACCGCGAGCGCGGGCGAGCGAAGATACGGTCGGGCGAGGCCGGGACGGGGGAACGGGCGGCCGAGCCGGGGCCGGGGCGGTTGAACCGGCCAGGGGCGGCCGAGTCGGCCGGGGCCGCGCCGGGGACACGCCGGGGGCCGGAGGCCGCACCGGGGCCACGCCGGCGAGCAGGGGCCACCGGGGCCGCGCCGGGCCACGCCGGGGGCGCGCCGGGGCCGCGCTGCGCGCGAGCAGGGGAGGAGCGGGGGCGGGCGGGCGCCGCCACGGGGCCGGGACGGGCGGGCGCCGCCGTGGGGCCGGGACGGGCGGGGAGCGCCGCGCGGGGCCGGGGAGGGGCGGGCAGGGGGCCGAGCGGGGGGGGCCGAGCGGGGGCCGAGCGCCGCCGGGGAGGGAGGCCGGGCGGGCGAGCGCAGCCGGGGAGGGAGGGGGAGGGGCCGCGCGAGGGGAGGCCGGGGACGGGCGCCGAGCGCCGCCGCGGGAGGGGGCGGGCGGGCGAGCGCCACCGGGGAGGGCAGCCGAGCGCCGCCGGGGAGGGCAGCCGGGCGGGGCCGAGCGCCGCCGGGGCCGGGGGCGGGGACGGGGTCGGGCGGGGTCGCGCGCGGGCAGGGGGAGAGGGAGGGCGCGCGCGGGGGGAAGAAGAGGAGGGAGAGGGAGAGAGAGAGAGGAGAAGGGGAGGGGAGGGGAGCTCACCTCGGGGTCCAAAATCCGGTGATCGCCATCTCCAAATCCTAGGGCACCACGGGGAGAGAGAGGTGGAAGAGGGAGAGGAGAGGTTGTTTGCGAGGGAGATCCAAATGAGAGAGAGAGAGGGGAGGGGGCGCATGGGGGGTTTGGGCGCCAGGGGCACGCAGGCCGGGGCGGGCCGGGCCGGTTGGGCTGGGATGGACTAGGTTGGGCTGGGCCGGGCCACTTCGCGGATCGAAAACCCACGACGAGTGCGGACCACTAAATGGAATTAAATCGCGAACCGAAATCCGGAACGGAACAAGACGAACACTCATCATCAGACAAAGAAATGCGCTTCGGCATGATGCAACACCCATGACACTTAGGTTTGGGTTTATACATGACACGGACACCTGCTGCTATACTGGTTTGAAATTGGGAAGAAGGAGCAAACGGGGAAAGAGAAAAGAGAGTAACGCCCGAATTTGGTGAGAGAAAAGAAGAAAAAATTCTACCCCCAAATTCAGGGCGTTACAAACCTATCCCCCTTAAAAGAATCTCGCCCTCGAGATTCAGGGTCGGCTAGCAAAAAGCTCAGGGTATTTAGCCATCAGATCATCTTCACGCTCCCAGGTTGCTTCTTCCTCAGAGTGATGATTCCATTTGACTTTGCACATTCTGATGGTCTTCCTTCGGGTGACTCTGTCTGCAACCTCAAGGATTTGCACTGGCTTCTCAACGTAGGTCAAGTCCTCCTGGACTTCAAGACCTTCCACTGGCAACTGCTCTTCTGGCACACGCAAGCACTTCTTCAACTGAGACACATGAAAGACATCATGCACAGCAGACAAATTCTCGGGCAAACTGAGCTGATAGGCCACTTCTCCACGTCTTGCAAGAATCTGATACGGACCAACGTAGCGGGGTGCTAGTTTGCCTTTCACTCCGAACCTTCTGACTCCTCTAATCGGTGACACTTTCAGGTAAACAAAGTCTCCGACTTCGAAACTCAGCTCTCTTCTTCTTGTGTCTGCATAGCTTCGCTGCCTTGATTGCGCTATCTTCAGATTCTCTCGGACCATCTTGATGTTCTCTTCGGCTTCAAGCAAAATGTCTGGCCCAAACACTTGCTTTTCTCCGGGCTGATCCCATTGCAACGGAGTTCTACAACTCCTTCCATAGAGCGCCTGAAATGGTGACATCTTCAAACTGGCCTGGTAACTGTTGTTATAGGAAAACTCCGCATAAGGCAATCTCTTGTCCCATCCGGACTGATCTTGCAACGCACAGGCTCTCAACATGTCTTCAAGAATTTGATTGGTCCTTTCGGTCTGGCCATCTGTCTGCGGATGATAAGCTGAACTGAAGTTCAGATGCGTGCCCAAAGCTTCATGCAACTGCTGCCAGAAATGAGAAGTGAACTACGTTCCTCTGTCTGACACTATCTTCTTTGGCACACCATGAAGACATACGATCCGAGACATATACAACTCTGCCAATACTGCACTGCTGTAGTTGGTCTTGACAGGTATGAAGTGGGCTGACTTGGTCAAGCGGTCCACTACTACCCAAATGGAATCGTAGCCGGCTCGAGTGCGAGGCAATCCGACTATGAAATCCATACCGATTTCATCCCATTTCCACTGAGGGATCTGCAACGGTTGCAACAATCCAGCAGGTCTCTGGTGCTCTGCCTTAATTCTTCGGCAACTATCGCACATAGCCACATGCTCTGCGATTTCCCTCTTCATTCCGTACCACCAGAATTTCTTCTTCAGATCCTGATACATCTTCTCACTGCCAGGGTGAATCGAATAGGCTGTCTCATGAGCTTCCTTGAGAATCAACTCCCGAATGGACTGGACATTGGGAACACACAAGCGGTCTTTGAACCATATCACGCCTTCTGCATCCTCTCGAAAATCTTTGCCTCTGCCATCTCGAATCAGTCGCCGGATCTCACTGATTTTCTCATCATTCTTCTGCGCTTCTTTGATTTCGCGCTCCAAGGTAGGTTCCAACTCAACTGTGACTCCTCGAGAATTGTTCAGAAATCCGAGACTCAACCTGTCAAACTCTTTGGCCAACTCATAAGGCATCGGACGAGCGGCCATCAGATTGACTTGACTCTTTCTGCTCAAAGCATCTGCCACTACGTTTGCTTTGCCTGGATGGTAATGAATCTCCAACTCATAATCTTTGATCAACTCTAACCATCTTCATTGCCTCATGTTCAACTCTGACTGAGTGAATATGTACTTCAGACTCTTGTGATCTGTGTAAACATCACATTTCTGTCCATACAGATAGTGCCTCCATGTCTTCAGTGCGTGAACCACTGCTGCCAATTCTAGATCATGGATTGGGTAATTCTTCTCATGAACCTTCAGCTGTCGGGACGAGTAAGCCACAACTCTTCCCTCTTGCATCAACACACATCCCAAACCTGTGTAGCAAGCATCACAATACACCGAGAAGGGCTTGTGCACATCAGGCAAGACTAGGACAGGCGCTGTAGTCAACTTCTCTTTCAGCGCTTCAAAGGCCTCTTGGCATTTCTGGGTCCACTTGAACTCAACTTTGTTGCCTAGCAACGCTGTCATCGGTTTCGCAATCTTCGAAAACCCTTCAATGAATCGCCGATAATATCCGGCCATTCCAATGAAACTCTTGATTCCTCGAGCATCCATTGGCGCTTTCCAGTTCAGAATGTCTGCCACTTTCTTCGGATCCACAGCCAATCCTTCTTTGTTGATTATGTGACCCAAGAACAGGACTTCACTGATCCAGAACTCACACTTGCTCAACTTTGCATACAACTGGTGCTCTCACAATCTCTACAATATCATCCTCAAATGTTCTGCGTGCTCTTCTTCGCTTTGAGAATAAACCAAAATATCATCAATGAATACCACCACAAACTTATCAAGATAATCCATGAATACACTATTCATCAAGTTCATAAAGAACGCTGGCGCATTGGTCAAACCAAAAGACATCACTGTGAACTCATACAACCCATACGTGGAAATGAATGCCGTCTTCGGAATGTCCGAAGGTCGGATCCTGAGCTGATGATAACCTGACCTCAGATCAATCTTGGAGAACACACTGGCTCCTCTCAACTGGTCGAACAGATCTTCTATTCTGGGCAAAGGATACTTGTTCTTGATCGTGACTTCATTCAAAGCTCGGTAATCGATACACATTCTCTTGGTGCCATCTTTCTTTTCCACGAACAAGACAGGAGCGGCCCAAGGCGAGGTGCTTGGCCGGATGTAATCTTTCTCTGACAGCTCATCAATTTGCTTCTTAAGTTCAACCAACTCTGGTCCAGATATTCTGTAAGCTCTCTTAAAGATAGGGGCGGTTCCAGGAAGAAGCTCTATGGCAAACTCAACTTTCCGCTCTGGTGGCATACCCGGTAAGTCCTTTGGAAACACATCTGGGAACTCGGACACAACCTTGATCCTCTCGATTGGGTCTGCTTTACTGCTATCAACAGCTATCTGATAACAACTTCCTTTCTTTGGCCCAGGCGGGACTAACTCGGTCACCACTTCCTCTCCTAGTGGGGACACCAACTTGATTGTCCTCTTATCACAACTGATAACTGCCTGATACTTATCTAGCCAATTCATCCCTAGGATGACATCTATTCCCTGAGTACCCATTACTATAAGGTTGGCGGGAAACGCTATCCCCCTTATTTCCACACTTATATTCAAACAAATGCTATCGGCTCGAATTCTACCACCGGGTGAGTCAATTTGAATGGGGTTTGACATGGTAGTAATTGAAAGATTATGTGCTTCTACCTATGATGCAGTAATGAAAGAATGCGTTGCTCCAGTATCAAATAACACTTCTGCAATATGGGAGTCGACTGGGAACATACCTACTATCATGCCGGGGGTCTCCTGAACTGCTTCAGCCTCCAAGTGGTTCAGCCTTCCATGATTATAGCGCGGCTGAGAGCGATTGCCTGCTCCAGACTGAGGCACATTCTGCTTTGCTGGGGCATTGGGGCCTGACTGCTGCTGGGCTGCCTTCTTCGGACATTGCATCACCCAATGGCCTTGCTCTCCACAGTGGAAACATGCTCTGTTTCCAACCTGAGCTGGTGCTGCCTGACTGTTCTGCTGGGTTGCTGGGGCAGGAAGACGAGGTGCCTGCTGATTCTGCCTCTGAAACTGACCTCCTGACTGATTGCTCTGACGGTTCTGGTACTGATGCTGAGGATACTGCCTTTGGAACTGCTGATGCTGAGGTGGACGCTGGTTCTGCCTGAACTGCTGAGGTTGATTGCCTGAGAAACGAGGACGATTGCTGCTTCCAGGCTGGGGTCCACTGATCTTGCGCTTACGATCCTCCATCTCCTTACGCTTCCTCTCTGTCATGATTGCTCTGTCAATCAGGTGCTGGAATGTCGGGAAGGTGTGATTCATCAGTTGGTACTGCAGAGGGTCAACCAAGCCTCTCAGGAAACGGTACTGTCGCTTGGCATCAGTGTTGACATCTTCAGGAGCATAGCGAGACAATTGCAGAAACCTGTCTCGGTACTCACTGACAGACAATGGCCCTTGCTTGAGGGCCAGAAACTCCTCCTTCTTCACTGTCATCAGACCTGCAGGGACATGGTACTGACGAAAACTACCTCTGAACTCTTCCCAGGTGATGGCGTCAGGGTGGGCATGGGTGGCGAGGTAAGACTCCCATCATGATTGGGCTGCTCCTCTCAACAGACGGGGACCATACAGAACCTTCTCCCTATCATCGCACTGAGCGGTATGCAACTCCCGCTCCACAGTGCGCAGCCAGTCTTCAGCATCCATGGGGTCAGAAGAATGAGCAAACGTTGGTGGATGACCTCTCATGAATTCAGCACGCTTGTCTCTGGGCATCTGAGGCATCTGAGGCTGAGGTGGGGCCTACTGCTGTTGCTGCTGCTGCTGCTGAATGGCGGCCAAAGTCTGACCGATGGCTTGAACTGCCTAAGTCTGCATCAGAAACATCTGCTCGATGGACATCGGGGGTGGGGGCGGCAGGTGCTGCTGCTGAGGCACCTCCTCCTGTTGAGCGGCTCGCTCCTGCTGAGCACGCCTTCCTCCTCTGCGCCTGTTCTCTGACATCTGCAGAATGCAACCACACATCAGAACTGATCTGGCAAATCTTGCAGCATAAGAAAAGAGTAGAGGATTCTTCAACAGCACTGAACAGATGAGCTTCTTCACTGATCTTCAACACAGACCACACAGCTTCTCAGATAAAGAGGAAAGTGGAGTAAAAGGTTTCCCAACTATATAACTAACTTTATTAACATAATAGGTAAACCAGAATGCAGGGGATACCCACACTCTGGTGACAATCATTACAAAGATCCAAACCAAACATAGTTCATCATGACAAACATAAATGCACAGGATATAGCAAACTACCCTGTCTAACTAAGACTAACTAAGACCGAGACTAACGCTAAGGCTGAAGCTTCTATGTATATATTTCGTATTAATTACAAGATGCAACTCTAATGAGCTATGGTTCTAGAGTTATCTTGGTCTTGCAGGCGGGATTGCCATAAGACTGGTGTCCACGCTGAGGTGAGCGGTACGGGTGCTGAGTCCCGACGGGAGCGGGGGAACCACCGTCCAGGTGACGACGTTCCGCGCGCTCAGCCCGCAGCAGGGCGATCTCAGCACGAGCCCTACTCAGCTCGTCTAATGCATGGTCCAGCTCCGTGTTTAGCACGGCGGCTAGGTTGACTGTGCTGCTCAACCTAGGATTGCCCTCACCGACAGGTGAGACAATCACGCCTCCTGTGCTGCCAGATGGACGGCGGGGGTAATACTTCAGGTCAAGACCGTCAGCTGCCCCACCGAAAACCGAGCAGTAGTGCGAAAGCGCACGCCGTGCAGCATCTTGCATGGCTGCCTCAGCTGAGTCCCGCTCAGAAATAGAATAGTGCTCTGAGCAGGCCTCCGCACCCTGGAGGTTGCCTCCCAGCGGTCCGGGTAGACCCCGCGACTGTGCTGGTAGACCACACAGCGATACTTGACGGACCAAGTATGCCGGTTAAATGCCCGACGTAGCAGGGTGTCGAGCGCATCGTGGAAGTGACACCCGCGAGCAGCGTCGCGAGTGATGGGTCGAGCAACCCATCCTTCCGGCTCATGGTTAGCAGAGAAGTCGATGTCGTGGCTCGAGCTGTCGTCGCCATCTCCGTCGTCTGGGTCTCCTCCAACAGCTACTCCAGGGGCTGGGGCGCCCTGTGGTGGTGCAGGGGGCGCCTCCAGGGGAAGCACAGGGGAGCAGCTCCTCACAGACTCTATCTCCTGCTGGAGCGAGAAAGAAGAGCCCTGCTGCTCCTGTCGTCGACGTTCCTGCTCCTCATGCAGGCGGTGGTGCAGTCTCTCCAAGTGGCTGGACTGTCCAGCCACGGGACGGCGAAGCGGATGCTCAGCAAGGCGGGAGGGTAAGAAGGGGATGACGGACTTTCGTGCAGTGTGTCTAAGACGAGCCATCTACAAAGACATCGCAAGCAAAAGGGTGAGAACAGAATCAATATGACCAGCAAATAATGAATCATAAGTGAATGAAGGATTAGAATAAAACATGATTTTCAGCAAGGTATAATATATAGTAGAACATAGGTTTGGTCGGTATGACCAACTTTTGAAGAGATATCAAAGTCAAGGCAGAGACAGAGGTCTATAGTCCTTAGAACGACCATTCTACTCTAGGCTAGCGGTCCTACAGTCAGCACGGCTTTGATACCACTTATGTCACACCCGGTTTTAGAAGGCAAACCGAATGCGAACCATGTACGTGCCAGGATCAGTTATTCACGTACACAGCAGTTACATAACATGGACATCATCACACAGTGCTCAAAATAGTATTAAAAGGGAATAATAGTCGATTACATCATACGTCTGAGACGTCCATATAGTTCTTACAATAAATCAAAGTGCGGAAAAGAAACGTAGATAAACGCGGCCTTCACAGGCAGCCGACTGGGGGTGGCCGCTAACCCACGCCTAGAACTCGTCATAGTCTTGGAACTCCTGGAAGTCTCCTTCCACGGCTTCATCTTCGCCTGAGCAGTGGTTGCAATGCTGACAACCTGGGGATGGGGGGGGTTTGGTGTGTAGAGCAAGGGTGAGTACACATCAACATACTCAGCAAGTATCCTGTTTGGCTGTAGTGGACTAGCTTTATGTGGGGATAAGTCAAGCAGTTGCTTTTAGTTGGTCAGATTATTACTTACTAGTAGAAAGCCAAGTTTTAGCATTAACCCAAGTTATTAACCCAAACGTACTCCTTTCCAAACGGAAAGAGTACCACTTACCAGCATCATAGTCATGACCAAAACCATCAATCTCATAACCACCTGTACCAAAGTATCTCTGATCAAGTCTCACTAATCACTGGAGCTCCCTTGGCCGCTCATAACCGCGAGCACGGCTGATATATCAGTTTTCAAACACTCTGCAGAGGTTGTGCACTTTACCCACAAGCCGTGATTCCCATTCTGCCCGGAGATCATGACTCTCCATTGATCACTACCAAGGTGACCCAGCAGGGCATCACTACGTAGCCTTTACAAAGATTCCCCGGGGCTGTAGCCACCCGTTAGCTTTTCTAAATGCACCGCACTCCTCCCCAAGGGGCGGACCCAAACTTGGCAGAGCGAGCCGCATACACCGAGCCCCATTGACGGCACGACGGCTAAGTGAACTACACCCCGGATCCTCTAATTATTCAGCTAAGGGCATCCCATTCCACCCTCATGGTTGCACTGTTTTCCCGGGCGGTCATCCATAGAACAGGTCCTTACGGAGAGGCACTCGAGAAACCGCTCGAGCCCCCTTGATGACCACAAGTATAACATCATAATAAGAGAGGGGAAAACAGCGTATCATAGATATTCTCATCATGTTCATTGATTAGAGTTAAGCAATAGCATAAAGCTAAACAATAATAATCCAACCCAAATAGGTGAACAAGGACATGGATCACAAAAGCTAGTCAATCCTTAGGCATAAATGTGTAAAGCGGGAGGTGAATTAAAGAATGAATAGGACAGAGATAGGTCAAGGGACACTTGCCTCCACCAACCGACTGCTGCTCAGGGGCTTCTCCTGCGAGTTCCTCGGGCTCTTCGACCGGATCGTTCTCTATGCGAGCGCAAACATACATACATCCACACATTTAATACAAAAGAACAGTACACCATACAATAGAATGCAATAAGTAAACAGACGTTCCACGCGGGCTCGCAAGTACGGTTAAGAGAGAAAGAGGAAAAGACAGTCGAGAAACAATCACGTTACATGATTATAAATTAACCACTCGCTTAATGGAAGGAAATTTAATGTAGACACTATGTTTAGCGTAAAGTAAAGTCATGTTTCATGTCTAATTATTATCAGCAGGTGGAGATAAATAAAAAGGTGGTCGCGCGGCGAGACGCGCGACAAAGCTCTCTAAAACAAATTAAGAAGTTAACGACTCGTCGCGCGACCGAGCACGCAACGAGACACTTCGCCTTAGTTACGAGGAGACGTTAAGCGTCGCGCGACGAAGCGCACGATGGCATACGTCGACTAAACTGAGTCCAAAGTGGAACGTCGCGTGAATACACATGCGGCGTTACACCTTAAACAACCTGAAACAAAAATGGATCGTCGCGCGACGAAGCGCACGACGCAACACAAGATAGAATCTGAATTTAGACAAATCCGTCGCGCGGCGAAGCGCGCGACGCAACACGCTAATTAACGAATAATCACCGCGAGCGCGGGCGAGCGAAGATACGGTCGGGCGAGGCCGGGACGGGGGAACGGGCGGCCAAGCCGGGGCCGGGGCGGTTGAACCGGCCAGGGGGGCGGTTGAACCGGCCAGGGGCGGCCGAGTCGGCCGGGGCCGCGCCGGGGACACGCCGGGGCCGGAGGCCGCGCCGGGGCCGCGCCGGCGAGCAGGGGCCACCGGGGCCGCGCCGGGCCACGCCGGGGGCGCGCCGGGGCCGCGCTGCGCGCGAGCAGGGGAGGAGCGGGGGCGGGCGGGCGCCACCACGGGGCCGGGACGGGCGGGCGCCGCCGCGGAGCCGGGACGGGCGGGGAGCGCCGCGCGGGGCCGGGGAGGGGCGGGCAGGGGGCCGAGCGGGGGGGGGGGGCCGAGCGGGGGCCGAGCGCCGCCGGGGAGGGAGGCCGGGCGGGCGAGCGCCGCCGAGGAGGGAGGGGGAGGGGCCGCGCGAGAGGAGGCCGGGGACGGGCGGGCGAGCGCCACCGGGGAGGGCAGCCGGGCGGGGCCGAGCGCCGCCAGGGAGGGCAGCCGGGCGGGGCCGAGCGCCGCCGGGGCCGGGGGCGGGGACGGGGTCGGGCGGGGTCGCGCGCGGGCAGGGGGAGAGGGAGGGCGCGCGCGGGGGGAAGAAGAGGAGGGAGAGGGAGAGAGAGAGGAGAAGGGGAGGGGAGGGGAGCTCACCTCGGGGTCCAAAATCCGGTGATCGCCGTCTCCAAATCCTAGGGCACCACGGGGAGAGAGAGGTGGAAGAGGGAGAGGAGAGGTTGTTTGCGCGGGAGATCCAAATGAGAGAGAGAGAGGGGAGGGGGGGCATGGGGGGTTTGGGCGCCAGGGGCGCGCAGGCCGGGGCGGGCCGGGCCGGTTGGGCTGGGCTGGACTAGGTTGGGCTGGGCCGGGCCACTTCGCGGATCGAAAACCCACGACGAGCGCGGACCACTAAGGGCTTGTTCGCTTTAGAGTGGATTGAGGGGGATTGGAGGGGATTAAATCCCCTCCTATACAAATTGTATAGGAGGGGATTTAATCCCCTCCAATCCCCCTCAATCCACTCCAAAGCGAACAAGCCCTAAATGGAATTAAATCGCGAACCGAAATCCAGAACGGAACAAGACGAACACTCATCATCAGACAAAGAAATGCGCTTCGGCATGATGCAACACCCATGACACTTAGGTTTTGGTTTATACATGACACGGACACCTGCCGCTATACTGGTTTGAAATTGGGAAGAAGGAGCAAACGGGGAAAGAGAAAAGAGAGTAACGCCCGAATTTGGTGAGAGAAAAGAAGAAAAAATTCTACCCCCAAATTCAGGGCGTTACAGACGCGATGTGTAAATGCCGGCAGCCACTCATCGTCGTTGCGGAGGTAGAACCATCGGCTCTGCCACCCCTTGTTCGACGAGGCAAGTGTGGCAGGGATGTACAGCGCCGCCCGGTCCGAGCTTAGCTGGAGCATGCAGCCGTCGGCGCGGACGGTGTGGGGCACCTTCCTCACCTCACTTGGGAGGGAGAAGGGCTCCGCGCGGAAGAGGTGGAGCCACAGGTCCCAGTGGGGCTCGATCCCCATGAACCCCTCATAGACGGCAGAGAAGATGGCCACCTGAGCAATGGAGTTGAGGTTGAAGTTGTGCAGCTCCACCCCGTAGTAGTATGGCAAGGCCCGCATGAAGCGACTCGCCGGAACACCGAAGCCCCGTTCATGGAACGAGGTGAAGCTGACGATGTAGCCCGCAAGCGGATTCGGCACCTGCTCATCGTGTGGCGCGATCCACTCAGGTTGCGGGCTAGTGGTTCGGGGCCGGAGCAGGCAGGCGTCAACCAGCGCCTCCAGATCTGCATCGGTGGCGGAAGACATCGGCCACAGGTCGCGGGGAGGAAGGACGGTGATCTTTTCCACCATCGCCCGAGGCCGCCTCAGCCCAGTCTGTCTCGTCCGAGCTGGCCTCAAGCAGATAGGACAAGGACACTCGAAAATAGGCGGGGGACAAGCTCATTTAATGCATGTGCCAACCGGAGCTATGGCAGCGGAGCACAGTGGAGGACAAGACAACAATCATGTCCGTGGCAGCAATATGATTACGCCTACACTACAGTGCGTGCACGCCGCCTGACGCCCTCCGATGGGATGCCTAATACGACAAGCCGAGCGGACGAGCCTTTGGGCGCAACCTCTCCGCCTCGCCCGACCCCGGGCTCAGCCCTTGGGCAAGTCCTCCGCCTCGCCCAAGCTCGGCCTCGGCCACCAATTGCGCCGCGAATATCGCAGACAGCCACTCGACCCGATTGTAGCGCACGTTGAGAGATGGCTCGACTAGCACCTCGGGAAGACTTTTGCATCAACCAAGTAGGGGCTCTGATCTCGACGGGTGCTGCAGGGAATCTTGACGTCATCACGCGCCAGGACGATGACACGCCCCGTAAGCAGCCTTTGGCCTATACCCCGATGCTGTTTACAGCCACTACGGCATGGGCGGCCTCTCCCTCGAGGGCTCAGGTGTACGAACAACCCCTCGGCCTCAGCTCTCTACGGGAACTCAGCAGGCACAAATCTACTGAATCGTTCGCCGTCACATCAAACGTTAGGGCATCTCTCTTTCGAATACAAGACTCAGCTGCACTGCAGACGCTCCCCTTGGTGTATAAATAGGGCAGTGGTCCCTCCACGAGAAAGGGACAAGGACACACGTAGACGAACTCTCGCTCTTTCACTCTGTCTTAAATATTGGCATTTGCCTCAATTATCTCTAGGAACTTGGGGACTTCCCCTCTCCCGCTGTGCTTGTAAACCCCTACTACATGCACTACGATGTATGTAATATAAGCCTCATCCTCTCTACTGGAAGTAGGACCTTGAGTAGCCCAAACCAGGATAATCGCTTGTGTCACCTCGCACACCATCTAGAGCCGGCCACGCGGCACATTTACTGGTGGGTTAAGGACCTGTGGTCCAAACACCAACAATTATGATATCGATTCCAAAAAAATCTAATGATTGATATCGTTTCCAAGAAATACCGTTACTAATGAATTCGATCGAAAACAATCAAAAACATTTTTCGAAATACCGAAAATTTCTGGAACAATTTTCATCCCTAACAACAGCAGGTCAACATCCGAGTACCTGACCATAGACTACCCGTATCCAATCCGAGATTTGTCGGTATTTGACGGGTATCATAGACTCTATATCATGTTTGTATTCAGATGTATATTAACCGAGTAGAACCTATATCCGTCCCAGCAACAAAATAATTGTGTCCGTATCCAAAAATTTGGATTATTTTGCTACTCGTATCCGATACCCGATCCAGATACCCATCCTGTTTTCACCCATAAATAAATAATAATGGCGAATATAGGAGGGAGTCTTGTACATGAGATGATGAAATCCACTCGCTTGTGTTTGTGACCACTCTTAGAGCCGGTTTGTTTGGGATTATAATTTGTCTATTCATTCATACAGGGAGTATTTCAGCTACGTTCATGTTTCTTTTTTTATCGTAGCCTATATAGCCCCATAAGCAGAGGTGGAAACAGAAGAAGCAGCTATAGCCGCCACGTGCAACACGCGAAGAATCACATGCTTTTATATGCAAAGATTGTCAGGTGGCCGATTGTCTAGGATGAAACTTGCCAACAAAGATCAACGCTCACAAGTCTTCAGTTAAATTGATGTCCGTATTCACCACTAAAAAACTCAAATGAGTCACTACAACAAATAACCTAAATATAGAATCACTTTGTGAAATCATCTGGTTGATGGACTTGATTCTGAAACTAAAAAATGCCTTTCCATAAAAAAAACCATATATGAAAATATTCTTCAAAAATTCAAAACATTTTATGCGTCAAGAACAACTTAAATACAAGACACTTAATTGATTGCAGTAAAGAAAAGATTATGGCTGCTAGTATAGAGAGGAGCCAAGAAAAAGAATATGGCGATACTATTCGGTGACCGTTTCTGGCTTGTATGTAGGCAGAAAAAGAAGAATCGATTTATCGGGAGAAACATTTCTCTACCTACCCATTTGGAAGGGATTCTGGTGTTTCACAACAGAATCGGAACTGCTCTGAGCTGCCAAATGGGCTCTAAGTTTTTAGTAGAATTTTGATGTTTTGAGCATCCTATGTTGAGCTTGAATCCTTTTTTTTCACCATAAACTTCTGTCAAGCTTAACATAAGGCACAATACTGGTACAACTGTGGACACTGAGCAACACAAACAAGAAGAAATTTATTTTCCCCAGAATTTCATGAAAAACATCATGTCGTTTACAAAAGTTGCAACTTCTTTCACATTTTCATGCATGATGTAAGACAAATACCAAATTGGGCCAACTGGAAGTGAAAGCTATCAGCTTCTAGGTGGTGGTTAACAAAAGTCAGCGTCTTCACTCGTGATTTTTTATGAGCAATCCAATATAAACACCAGATATCCTAAGTGGAAGCAAAGATCTGAACAACATAAACTAAAAAGATCCTGCTTTTCTCTATGTAACTAGCATCCCATTGCAAAAAACCTAAAAAGATCCTGCTTTTCTCTATGTAACTAGCATCCCATTGCAAAAACTTAGTGAGCTTGAAAACATTATGATCCAGTCACACTCATCTTATATATGACAATCATAATCCACCAATTTATAAAGATAAATGTCAATCAGGGAAAAGGGCACCGCAAGCATTCCAACAAAACAGTGTCTGTGTTATAAGGATGCCAAGAATATTACTACCTCCATCCCAATTTATAATTCGTTTGACTTTTTATTTTTATTGTAAATGATGAATAGGATTCAGTATCACCAAACTTGGGCAACCTGACAGATTATTATTAAACCAAATAACTAAAAAAGGGCAGACCTAGTACTGAAGGCTCCCACATGAGTGTGATCTAGGGAAAGGATAAATCGATGCAAGCCTCACAAATGCAAAGAAAATGTTTCCAACCCGCGGCCTGGTGACTCAATGAGATAGCTCTCACCACTGCATCAGGTCTACATTTCTAAACCAAGTATTACCACCATCATAAAATATATAACCAAAGACAAATATATCAAACAAGGAGAAATCAACATCAGAAGCTTCATTAACAAAATATCACATCGTCCACATTAAGGGAATATCAAGGTCACATCACACACAACATGAAAAGAAGAAGCAACACTATGTGATTCCATTGTCATAAATGTAAAACAAATCAAATCTGCCACCATGACATGATCAGTAAACAGTAATAAAGAACACGAAACTAAAATGGTGGCAAACATCATAAGCATTTCACTCTGAACATCAAGTTGTGTCAATTGCATATAACTTTTATTTGAGAAAGCCCATATATAAGGCACTTGAGCAGGACCAAGAACCATTACTTCATATTTCATTTTTCTTAAAAAAAATATATACAAGGATATCCTCCAGATAAGAGGAAACCAGGCACAAAAGACTACGTGGATTAACATAACATTAACCAAACTTCTTCTTAGCAAGGCATGATCCGACATTACACCAACAAATCGAAAAAAAAGGGGCTACATTATAGTGTCCCATCAGAAAATCAAATCTACCAGTTCATGAGGTGGTAACCTAACTTTCAAGGTGAAAGCATAGAGAACATGAAAATAAAATGGTGCCAAATACCTTAAGCATTTCGTTCTGATTAAACAGAAGCCAAATAAATAGTCCTCAGCAGCAACCCCTCCCCATTGAAGAAAATTGTTGCCCAACCTCGTAGAATCTTCACACAAAAAATCCATATACAAGACACTTGAGCAGTACAAAGCTTCATTACTTCACATTTCCTTTTCAGCAAAACCAACAGTAGTCAAAAGAGGTATCAAACTCAAGATAACAATACCGTCAACGAAACCAGGCACAGAATAAAAATAGTATTTAACATAGATTAAGGCAGCATTAAACAAACTCTTTCATAAGTTCATAGCAAGGTATGAACATGGACCCACTGTGCACGTCCAATTCCACACAAAAAGGAGCCACATTCTCCATAACCATCCCCATGACGTTTGATCACAAAATTCAACGACTTTGAAGCACCAAAAGCTCTACATTTGCATCTGATACTAAACTAAGCATACACAAAAGCACACCTGTTTGATAGCGCAGTTCTCAGTTTCCCAACCAACCATCGACCCAGTTGAGCTGTTACTATGTAGGCAGAATTAACAAGAGCAAGATTGCGATCAAAAGGCACAACCTTCCCTTCATCAACCCTTGATCGGTCAGGGCAAATCGTGGAGCACTCCCATCTCGTCGACGCGGAAGCCCAACTCGCTGAGGTCCACCGTCTCGTTGATGGCGATGCCGCTGTCCCATTGCTCCCCGAGCACACCCGCCTCGGCCTCGACTTCGAGATCGATGGCGGCTGCAACCTCTTCCTCCTCCGCCTCAGCCCGTGCCCTACCCTTGAAACATACGCCCATCTTCCTCCTGGAAGTAGGGCCTGCGATGGATGGCGTGTCGGCGGATGTGGCGACGGGGTTTGGGGCGGGGGAGGGTGACGGCGGAGGATTGAAGGGGTGGAATGTAGTGAAGGGCACCCAACTCTCGGCGGTTACGGGCGGGCCTAGTGGAAAGAATGCCCAGGTGCAGAAGTACATGTCAGAGCCAGGGACGATAGGCGGCGGCGCAGGGAGCTCAGCGGCGACGAAGGCGCGGCGGCAGGCCGATGTCGGGCAGCGGAGGCGGCGCCCAAGGTAGAGACGCGGGAATGAGTGCACGTAGCAGCAGTGCGGGCACGCGGTCCAGAACGCTACCTCGCCGGTGATGTCGGCAACGCCGGCGGACGCGGAGGCGCCGGGGTGGGCCATCTCCATTCTCCACAGGGTGCGTGCGGGTTTGCTGCCGTTTCGGGGGGTGTTGCCAAAACCCCCAAAATCGAGAGACGAAACGAAAGGAAGCGCCCGCCGGAAGGATGCTACTGTACCAATTTTAGTGCGGCGGCAGTATGGATGGGGTCATGGGGATATGGCCTGAGGCCTATGGAACGGCCCATGGTCCGCAGGTTTGGCCTGGCCAGAGACAGTCACAGAGCACAGCGATCGCCAGTTCGCCACCATGCGCATGCTAGCCCTGTGTCTGGCCTAGATGGCTTAACTCTCAATCTCCTCTAATTGTTAAGAGAATTTGAGTTTTCAAATTGGTTTTTATTTAAGATGTTGCATTCTTATTTCAGTTGTTTTAACCAGGCTTAGTAGATGAAATATCTAAAATATATATATGAAACGATTTAAAATCAATTGAAAACTAATTAAAGGATTGAATAAGATAAAATAGCTAAAAATAAGATGGAATGACTTAGTATATACTGACTTAAAATAATATATAATGACTTAAATAATATGAAATGACTTAAAATAGATCAATATCAGATGAAATTACTTAAAACTGCCTCAATTTAGAGGGTGTTTGACATGGCTCTAGAGTAAAACTTTAAGGAAGAGTTGGGCAGAGCTGGCCAAACACATCAACTACAGAGTTACAAACTCTAAGAAGTTTTGGGAGTTGTAGTACAATTTTTTGAGTACCACTTTTGCTGCTCTAAAATCCTTAAAAACTATCAAGACATGGAGTTTGAAGGTATTTACCTGCCACTGCCACTGTTATGAGAAAATAATCTAGACTCCTGAGCAGAGCTGCTCCACCCAGAGTTTCAGAGTAGAGCTGCTCTGAAGTGGAGCAGAGCTATGTCAAACACGCCTATAAGGAAAATGGACCCCGGTCCATTTAACTAATTGATTTTGGTGTTTGATGAACAACATAACCAGTGAACTAATGTTATCGAAGTGTTTGTGTTTTGTAGCTCACAGGATGCGAAGTGAATTGGACTTAGGCTCTAAGAATGCAACACCTCAGAAGAAGACTTGAAAACACTCTAAGAAGAACTACAAATATTCAGTGTAAGTCCAAGACATAAGACCATACAAGCCCAAGATAAGAAGATAGAAGATTCAAGAAGTGGGTTGTCAACTGGCGCACCAGTGCACGCACTGGATCGTGTGCGCAGAGAGCTCTGGAAAAGGCTCTCGAGTAGTTGAACCACACAAATGGGTTGGAGAGGGCGGTTGCAGGATGGGAGCCTAACGAAACATGCACGGTAGGCCCCCTTACTTTACCATGCGGGATAGCCATGCCCATCGGCGCTGATATATGTATTTTTTATTTCATGTCTATGGGCTCGTTTATGGTTTAACTTCTTTTTATTTCACCGTGATTAATCTTAGCATGTTTCCTATAAAACATATAAAAGAAAAATAGGGTTTAATGTTGAGCTTAAAAAAATGGAGGTCCTTGTTAAAATAATCCTTAACTCAACTACTTAGAGTGATGGCCCTAAACCATAAACGATGTATGCAACACCCCTGGTAACTTGAGCATGGCATCATATGCATTGACATGTCATTATGTTTGTTACACCTAGAATGCATCCACTAGGCTAAAACTTCAAAACAAATGTGATGTGATGTCTTGAAGTGCTACTTAACCCTAGAGTAGGGTACTTAACCCTGGGTTTGGGGTATAAGGGTGAATGTGAGGCCAAAATGAGTATTACCTCAAAGGTTATTGGAAATGTTCGCAAGAGATTAAGTTTGATGGATTTGAGTGGCACAAAAACCCTAAAGCACCCAAAACCCTAAATGGAACCCTAGAAACCCTAATTTGTGCCTATATGGTGATTTTAAATTCTAGGCACTTTTGGACCAAAGTGTATATATCAAAGTGGTAGAACATCAAAAACCAAACAACTTTTACATTGGAGGATTCTCAAGTAGTGTGGAACAATTTGGACTTAATTGCAAAAAGCCCTAAGAACACCCATATGGTTATCTTTGAAAAATCAGTGTAATTAGGCCAAGTTTGGAGCCTTGTATTTCTTAATCCATAAAGGTTGTGCCCTAGGTTAATACATCAAACTTGTAGAGCTATGTTAGGGGTACAAGTTTGATTAAGAGACTAAGCATTGGTGCTATACAAAAATTGGAGAAAAATGGACCAAAAGTCAGGCTATCAGTCGGATCAGGTGTTAGGGTTTGACTGACAGTGAGCTCGGATGAAATTTAGAGGTTGAATTTTGTATAGTTCAGTGAGAATTCGATCAAGGTCTTTATGACAAAATCCAAGCTGGTTTATAGAGCAACAACTTTGGTGCAGATGGATCGGTAGCTCTCCACATGAAAAATGGAGAATGGAGTTTCTCAATCTGCTCTGTTAGGCGCAATGAAGGGAATTCACATGGTACAATAACCTGACGAAGATCGCTAGGTTCAGTGCACCGCCGCCGGTGATCCCGCGCCGTGATCCTCGCCAGCGTTGTGATTCGTGCCCGATGGCGCACGGATATCTACGTTAAGTGAAAGATCTCGCGCAGGGGATGAAGTTGGGGCACTGTTACTGCCCAGTTCCTGTACCCACTTGCGCAGCAACGTGGCCGGACGGTCATCGCCGTGGAGATCGCCGTTCACCGCGATTGCGCCACGCCGTAGTCCTTTCACCACATACCCGAAGCCGTGGCAAGCTAAGAGTTACCGCCCTTGAGTCATAGTGTCGTTGAACGCCACGACGAGCTCACCAGTGCAACATCCTGTCACCACCGTGATCCAAATCTCCTTCAAATTCGGGACAACCGTGGCTAGCTGCTATAAATTGAGTGCACTGCCAGCTCCGTTAGCTTATCACGAACTCAGAGCACCCACTCCCGCCTCCGATTAGCCACTGTAGCGCCCTAATTTAGTTCTTCCCCCAAATCGGTCGTCCGCGCCATGGTGTGACGTCGTGTCGTGGCCAGCCATCTCCAGGTCCGCTCTTGCCCTCCTTATCCGTGTTTCAGCACTCTCGCACGTTTGTGATGCTTGTCGGCTCAATCAATTAAGCTAGACCGCGCTTAATCGTCAGGAACACCTCGGTTCGTCCTTGGTGTTCGGCGTCGTCGTGGGTAGGAGAATCCAGGGCCGGATTAGTTCAATTAGGGCATGGACTAGACTCGCCTAGGCTTGGGGATGGTGATCCGATGCTTATTTCCGACGGTCGTCGTCGTTTAGGACGGATTCCAGTGAAGAGATAGCCGGTGGGGTGTGTTGGAACTTGCTCTGGTCCCCATGCGAAGTCCTTTGCGCCGCGGAGTGTTCTGAGGAAAGGGAGACTTCGCTCTACGGATTTGGAGATGAATCTATTGAGGGCGGCCAGTCTGCCTGTCAGTCATTGTACGTCTCTGGCTGACTGCGGGGGCGTCATGTTGATGATGGCTTGGATCTTGGTCGGATTGGCTTCGATCCCGCGGTGCGACACCAGGTAGCCCAATATTTTCCCTTGGCGAACGCCGAAGACGCACTTTTCGGGGTTTAAGCGAAGTCGTGCGTCCCGCATGTTCGCAAACATTTCGGCGAGGTCAGCCAGATGGTCTTCCTTGCTTCTGCTAGCGACGACGATGTCGTCCACACATGTGAATATGTTTCTGCTGACTTAGCTCTTGAGCACCGTTTTGGTGAGCCGAGAGAATGTGGACCCGACGTTCTTAAGTCCCTCCGACATTCTGATGAAGCAGTTCGTGCCGAAAGGTGTTATGAAACTGGTGCTTGCCTTGTCTTCCTCCTTCATATATATTTGATGGTAGCCGGAGAAGCAATCAAGGAGAGACATGACTTCGCACCCGGCCACACTATCGACGATTTTGTCGATCCGAGGCAGTGGGAAGTTGTCCTTGGGGCAGGCTTTGTTGAGACTGGTGAAGTCAATGCACATCCGCCATTTGCCGCTCTTCTTTTGCACCATCACTACATTGGCGAGCCATGTAGGATAGGCGACTGGCTCGATAAATTTGGCCTCAAGCAGGCAATGTACCTCGGCCTTGGTGGCTTCTGTCTTCTCATCAGACATCTTGCGTAGCCGCTGTTTCTTCGGCCTCACCGAAGGGTCGATTCCCAAGCTGTGCTCGATGATGGAGCGACTGACTCCGACCAGGTCGAGGGCGGACCAGGCGAAGACGTCTTTATTCTTGGACAGACAGCTGAGGAGTCTCTCCTCGTCATGCGAAGTGAGGTCTTCGTTGATGGTGACTGTTTGCTTGGGCGTTGCCTGGTCGAGGGGAACAGTCTTGGTCGCGTCGTTGCTCTGCAGCTGTGCCTTGTCATGTTCTTTGGCGGTTGGGCTGGCAGACTCGGGGACCTCGCGCTGGGCCGTGAGGCAGTGTACGTTCCTTTGCCCAGGAACGAAGTCTCTTTCTATGTTGCGCGCGGCCTTCTGGTTGCCGTAGACTGTGATCGCGCCTTGTGGACCTGGGATCTTCATGTACAGGTAAAGTTCGTGAATAGCCTCAAACTTGTTGATGGAGCCCCGACCCATTATGGCAATGTCTGGTTTATTACGTCTCCGAAGTACTCACGACATCAAAATGCAATATGACGGAACTGGAAAAAATCGCCTACGCAGTTGTTATGGCTTCGCACAAATTGCGCCATTATTTTCAAGCGTTCAAGGTTCGGGTCACCTCGGATAGGGGACTCGGCGAATTGTTTAGAAATCCGGAGGCATCAGTCCGGATCGCCAAATGGGCAGCCGAACTCTCCGGCTACCATATCACATTCGAGCCTAGGACAGCCATCAAGTCACAAGTCCTGGCAGACTTCATCGTCGACTGGACTAGGCCAATTACACAGCTGGACCCGTCCGCAGAGAAGGTGTGGACAATCCATTGTGACGGCGCATGGTGCCATGCAGGGGTAGGCGCCGCTGCAGTCATTACTTCACCCACAGGGGTCAAGCACAGATACGCAGCACGCCTCAGCTTTGCTTTGGAGTCTGACAGATGCACCAACAATATAGCAGAATATGAAGCTGTCATCCTCGGCCTTCGCAAGCTAAGGGCCCTTGGTGTCACCACCTGCATCATCAGAACAGACTCCAAGGTAGTCGCCGGCCAAGTCGATAAAGACTACGCAGCGAAGGACCCCGCACTTATGCAGTACCTCGCGGCTATCCGCAGTCTTGAACGACAATTCAAAGGTTTTACCTTGCAGCATGTGGACCGCGCCAAGAATGAGGAGGCCGACGCATTGGCCAAGGTAGCCGCCAGAGGCGAGGCCCTACCCTCTGACGTATTCTACCATATCATCGGCACACCAGCTGTCCGCAGCCCAGAGGGGCTCCAAATAACCAATGACAGCGAGGGCCACCGCATAGTCAAACTCATCATGACCGAAGACTGGCGGGCACCAATAACCCTGTTCCTGCAGGGGTACTATCATCCAACCGATATCAATGAGGCCAAGCGCCTCAAACATCGAAGCCGGGACTTCGCACTAATCGAAGGTCAGCTTTACAAGAAGGGGGTCAGTCAACCCATGCTTAAATGTGTCACCAAGACCGAAGGCGTCCAAATCCTGCGCGAAGTCCACAGCGGGACGTGCGGCTCTCACGCAGGGCCTAGGGCCCTAGCTGCAAAGGTGATCCGTCAAGGTTTCTACTGGCCCGCCATGATCTGCGCTGCAAATCGGGTCACAAGGTCCTGCGAAGCCTGCCAGAAGTTTTCTCCACGCTCGGGAAGCCCTTCGCAATTCACAAAGCTCATCGCCCACACGTGGCCTCTTCAGCGCTGGGACCTGGACATTGTCGGGCCCCTACCCACGGCCCAGAGGAACCTCAAGTTCACCTTCGTCGCCGTCGAGTATTTTACCAAATGGATCGAGGCGAGGGTTGTATCCACAATAACATCAAAGACTGCCCAGAAATTCTTCTGGCAAAACATTGTTTGCCGTTTCGGAGTCCCGTCCGAACTCACAGTTGACAATGGCAAGCAATTTGACAGCCAAGATTTCAAGGATTTCTGTTTCTCCATTGGCACCAAGCTTGCCTTCGCCTCAGTGTACCACCCGCAATCCAACGGAGTCGTGGAACGCGCCAATGGTAAAATTTTCACAGCCGTCAAGAAAATGCTCCTCGACGACAAGAAAGGCAAGTGGGCCGACCTGTTACCTGAAGCGGCCTGGGCGCTGAACACGACTGAGTGCAGGGCGACTGGGTTCACCTCTTTCCGCCTTCTATATGGATCGGAGGCCATGACCCCGCAAGAAATAAAACATGGGTCACCATGGACAGTCACGTCAGCCGTCCCCGACGTGGACGAGCCTACTTCGAAGGACCTCATCGACGGAGACCGCGTCTTCGCCCTACAGGCTCTAAACAAATACCAAGCTCAAACAAAAGCATGGTGCGACCACACAGTCATCCTGAGGGAATTCAGCGAAGGAGACCTCGTACTCGTCCGGACAGCTCGGACAGAGTCCCGGGGCAAGCTAGAGCCAAAGTGGGAGGGCCCTTTCATCGTCAAGACGAAGGCGTCCCCCAGCGTGTACAGGCTAACAACACAATCTGGCGAAGACCTGGAACATTCCTGGAACATAGACAACCTTCGCAAATTTTTTGTTTGACTCCACAGGGCCAACTCGCCCTTGTAATTCCCCAAACAGTTTTATTCCGGCCCGCACTCTTTTCCTCCCGGGGGGTGAGGTTTTTAATGAGGCGGAGCCATGTAATATACACGCAAAAAATCCCCCGCAAAAAAAATTACGTTGAAAAAAGACCGCATCGACGGTCTTCGACATTCGACAACCACGAAGTCACCGCGAGGGGCAGCGCTGGCTACCCTCGCGTGCGACACTCCGCGCAAAAGTCGCCTAAGGGTGCAGCCGGACTAGCACAACAAGTGCACAAAACCGAAGTCTTCCTCAATAGACTATCCGTGCAAAAGTCGTCTAAGGGTGCAGCCGGACTAGCACAACAAGTGCGCAAAATCGAAGTCTTCCTCAATAGACTATCCGTGCAAAAGTCGCCTAAGGGTGCAGCCGGACTAGCACAACAAGTGCGCAAAACCGAAGTCTTCCTCAATAGACTATCCGTGCAAAAGTCGCCTAAGGGTGCAGCCGGACTAGCACAACAAGTGCGCAAAATCGAGGTCTTCCTCAGAAGACTATCCGTGCAAAAGTCGCCTAAGGGCGCAGCCGGACTAGCACAATAAGCGCGCAAAATCGACGTCTCTCTCAAAATACTATCCGTGCAAAGACCAACTACAGGTGCAGCCGGACCGACATAAAAAACGCGCTAGACCTAGTGCACAAGTCCCCTACGGGCACGATCGGATCAGCGAAGGCACACAGCCTCATCATACAAATTATAGTTACATACGTACAGCGAGGGCATCACACCTCACATTGCTTCAACCTTCGGGACGATACCCATCTCCCTATAGTTAAACAGCATTATCCTCAGCTCCTCACCCTCAAAAAGACTTCGCAACTCCCCCTCACCTACACTCGCACCAACTGGCGAGGACAACAATTCCCGCTTGCCAGCCCTGTCCACACGAAGACGACCACCCTCCACCTCACTCACTCTACGCTTCGCCACCGCCCTTCGTCACCTACGCCCAGCACTCGGACCGGGAATAACTTCAGTATCCATCAGACGCGGAGAAGCCTCCGCCTCAGCCACATCCAACGCCGCGAAATAATACAAATCCTCATCCGAAGACTCCTCCGTCCACACCACCGAACTCCCAGAACCATCAGACTCAAAAAACTTAGACACAAAATCATCCGAGTCATTTTCCGCAACCACGGTCGCAGCCGCCACAAAATTAGCACTTTCAGTAGCGGTTGCGTGCGCAGGCCCAGAACCCTGAACCTGCGCAGCAACCGAGGTTCAGTAACACGTAGACAAAATTTACAACCTCCCCTGCACCTATTCAACTAATTAGCCACCTACGAGGCGCGGCCGCGGCCGTAGGGCCTTCGACTGCCGGCTCCGCCACCACCTCCTCGGCGCCTTCGGCTGTCGGCACAGCGGCCAACACAGGGTCTTCGCCGGTAGCAGCAGGCACGGGCGCGTCCGATGGACCTTCACCAGCATCCGAGGGCAGCACCAGTTTGCCCTCCGCAGCCTCGGGCGGCGCGCCGGCTAGACTTCCGAAGTCCTCAACGTCCTCGGCACGCTCCATCTGCAGCAACAACACATTCATTCAGCAAACACCACACACACCCACACACAACAAACCACAGCAAAACAATAACCATCACCTGCTCTCTCGCTCGGTCGGATCGCTCCCTGACAGCCTCCCGACCATGTGCCCCCCACATCCTATAAAAAAGTGCCCCCGCTGACTGCTTCACAACAGGGTCTTCGGCCTTAAAGATCTCGCGTCCAAAGCTCTCGTCTGCTTGGTCGAAGACCTCGTAGTGTCTGCAGCCCTCGCGAGACAGCGCGTTCATGGCCCCTTCGCAGGTGACGAGGGAGGCAAAGGACATGAAACCCTCCACGATGGTCGGGAGTACCAGCAATTCCTCTTGCAGCCACTCGAGGAAGCGAAGGCCCGCCTCTCGGTCGGGCACCTCGAAATCAGCAGTCCGCGCACCCAGCTCGCGGTACGAGTCCATGAGCTGTGCGCGCGTCCGCTCAACTTCCGAGCGTGTAGAGGCCTCAGCCTTCTCCACGCAGCCGCGCAGAGCGTTGAACCGCACCTTCCATTCCTCGGCGCGTTGGCTGGCAAGACTTCCCTCCACCCGCGCCAATTTGGCCTCCGCCTGCGCAGCCTACGCCTCGGCAATGGCATGGTTGGCCTCCCTCCTTTCTTCCACCAGCTGGCGCCGGAGGTCCATCTTCTCGGCCTCCAGAGCGGCCACCTTCTCCGCCAGCCTGCGACTTTTGCTCTCCGCAGCCGACTTCTCCCGGACGGCGTCCGCGTGCTGCGCCCGAAGTCTCTCGACTTCGGCAGACACATCTACAGTAAGGGCACCAGACGCCACGCGGTCGGCGAAGTCGGCCGCCTAACAGAAACACATGAGACCACAGTCCCCATGAAAACGGCAGACACCGAAGTCCAGCTCAACTTACTTGACTTAGCTGCTGCGACAGCTGCTGCGACGCCTCCCTCAGCTGGCGGGACATGGCGCCCGCCTCGTCCTTGACGGCAGCGGCCGACGAAATCTCACCGCTTGCGCAGAAAGCGCCACCCTTCACCCCAACCATCGCGGTTGCCGCCGTGGTTGCCACCGCAGGTGGGACAACAACCATTTGCCCCTCGCCCGACCCTGCAACATACCATCGGTCAAAAAAAAACTTACCAACGAAATAGTCGTCCACGCTAATATTCGTGTCGAAGTCGGCAACACGTTTCCCCGGCGAAGGCAGTTCCCGGACCTTCGGGGCCTCGCCCGGGGTAGACTTGGTTCCGCCGGCGACGACGGCCTTCGTGCTCTCCGGCACCTTGCTGGAGCCGGGCGCGGCCGGTTTCGCAGCCAGCGTCGGCTGGCTACCGCCGGGGGCGACAGCCTTCGTGCTCCCCCGCGCTCTCTTCGCTTCACGCCTAGGATCGGGGAGACTAATGACCGCCCGGCGCTTCTGCGCAACATCCTGGCGATCCTTGTTCATCACTGCCGACACAACAGCAGCAATATTCCGTCCGTAAGGGAAAATCTTCAATCCACGAGCTATACGAGACGTAGACATGTCTTCGCCCTCTGCCCAGGGGATCGAAAGATTCTTTGGCCACCGACCCCCGGTAACCTCCAGCATTCGCGGCGAAGACTCCCGGAGCTCGGGCGAAGACATCCTTCCCCCGGGGGCCGCACATGTCCCCATCAACTCCACAACAAAATTATCAGACACCCCCTAATTTTCTCTTCTTAGTGGCCAGGGCAGCCTCCTGCGAAGGCCCTTCCTCGGTCCCGCCCATCGGTTTCTTCCCGCGGCGGTCGGCGGCGTCTTCCTCGGGATAACCACCGTACGGCAAACGGTTCAATTCGAAGACCCAATTCAGCCTATCATTGGACCCACGGATATCCCAGCTCCGCAGACCCTCTGTCTTCGGCACGTAGCGCCCCACAATTCTCGCCGCACCGTCTTCCGCTTCACGCACAAATGTGGCGGGATCTCGGCCATGCAAATCCAGTGCGAAGGCAGGACTCTGCACCAGCATTGAAAGGGAAATGTGCCCTTGGCCCATTTCTAAGTATTTTGGTGATTAAGTGTCAACACAAGTGCTTAGATGTGAACCAATGCCCATGATTGAACAAAGTGCAAATCTACAACAAAGGTATGTTTCTAAGTCTTAGTACATTGGTTTTGTGTACTAATATCTTGTCTAAGTGTTAGAAACAGGAAGAAGAAGAAAAGAAGTGGAGAGTGGCTGTGTACAGCCAAGGGCTGCTTCGGGCTGGGGCACCGGACTGTCCGGTGTGCACCGGACAGTGTCCGGTGCGCCAGACCAGCGCGGAGCAAACCAGCCGCTCTCGGGTTTTTCTCCGGCGACTTCGGCTAAAATTCACCGGACTGTCCGGTGTGCACCGGACTGTCCGGTGAGCCAACGGTCGGCCGGGCCAACGGTCGGCCGCGTGATCGGCGTGCGACACGTGGCTGAGCCAACGGCCGGAAGGAAGCACCGGACTGTCCGGTGTGCACCGGACTGTCCGGTGCGCCAGATCTGCAACGGTCGGCAACGGTCGGCTTCGCCATTTAAGGAAATAAATCGGGCACCGGACAGTGTCCGGTGTGCACCGGACTGTCCGGTGCGCCCGACGACAGAAGGCAAGGATAGCCTTCCAGATGTGTTCTCAACGGCTCCTAGCTGCCTTGGGGCTATAAAAGGGACCCCTAGGCGCATGGAGGATAACACCAAGCATTCCTTGAGCACTCTTGATCACTCACACATCAATCTCGCGCACTTGTTCGACATTCTAGTGATTTGAGCTCCGTTCTAGTGTGCTAGTCTTTTGAGCTCAAGTCTGGGTCTTGTGTGTGCGTATTCGCTGTGATCTTTGTGTCGGGTGTGAGTTGCTAATCCCTCCCTTGCTCTGTGATTCTCTGTGAACATCTTTTGTAAGGGCGAGAGGCTCCAAGTTGTGGAGATTCCTCGCAAACGGGATTGAGAAAAGAAAAGCAAGAACACCGTGGTATTCAAGTTGATCATTGGATCACTTGAGAGGAGTTGAGTGCAACTCTCGTCCGTTGGGACGCCACAACGTGGAGTAGGCAAGTTTTGTACTTGGCCGAACCACGGGATAACCACTGTGTCATCTCTGTGATTGGATTCTTGTGGTTATTGTGTTTTGACTCCTCTCTAGCCACTTGGCATAAACTGTGCTAACGCCTAATCAAGTTTTGTGGCTATAAGTTTAAGTTTTTACAGGATCACCTATTCACCCCCCCTCTAGGTGCTCTCAATTGGTATCAGAGCCGTTCTCTTCAAGAAAGGGACTAGCCGCCCGAAGAGATGGATCCTAAGGGGAAGGGAATTGTGATCAACGACAAGGAGAAGGAGTCCTTCGTCAACGAGCCAAGGGATGACAAGTCCAATGACTCGGGCTCGGGCCACAAGCGAAAAGATGGGAAGAAGAAGAAGACAAGACGCATCAAGGAGATCGTCTACTACGACAGCGATGAGTCCTCTTCTTCCCAAAAGGACGACGACCACGACAAACAAAAGACGGTTAACTCAAACTTTTCTTTTGATTATTCGCGCATTCCATATAGCTCAAATGCTCATTTGCTCCCCATTCCACTTGGCAAGCCTCCTCACTTTGATGGAGAGGACTACGGATTTTGGAGTCACATAATGCGTACTCACCTATTTTCTCTCCATCCAAGCATTTGGGAGATTGTGGAAAGTGGAATGAAATTTGATAGCTCGGATAGCCCTTCATTCATTAATGAGCAAATCCATAAGAATGCACAAGCTACCACTGTTCTTCTAGCTTCATTGTGCAGGGATGAATATAACAAAGTGAGCGGCTTGGATAACGCCAAGCAGATCTGGGACACCCTCAAGATTTCTCATGAGGGGAATGACGTTACCTTGCTCACCAAAATGGAGTTGGTGGAAGGCGAGCTTGGACGATTCGCGATGATAAGGGGCGAGGAGCCAACTCAGACATACAACCGGCTCAAGACCCTTATCAACAAAATAAGGAGCTACGGAAGCACGCGATGGACGGACCACGACGTTGTCCGACTAATGCTCAGGTCCTTTACCGTTCTTGATCCTCATTTGGTGAATAATATTCGTGAGAATCCCAGGTACACCAAAATGTCGCCCGAAGAAGTCCTAGGAAAATTCGTCAGCGGGCGAATGATGATCAAGGAGGCAAGGTATGTGGACGACGCCTTGAATGGACCGATCAACGAGCCGCAACCTTTTGCTCTCAAAGCCACAAGGAGCAAGGAGGCACTACCCAGCAAGGTGGCGCAAATTGAGGCAGCCGGTCTTAATGATGAAGAAATGGCCCTCATCATCAAGAGATTCAAGACGGTGCTAAAGGGTCGCAATGGACAGCCGAGCAAGACTAAGACCAAGGGGAAGCGATCATGCTTCAAATGCGGTAAGCTTGGTCATTTTATTGCTAACTGTCCTGATAATGAAAGTGACCAGGAAAAGGGGAACAAAAGGGAGAAGAAGAAGCACTACAAGAAAGCCAAGGGCGAGGCGCATCTAGGCAAGGAGTGGGATTCGGATTGCTCCTCCTCGACTCCGACAATGAGGGACTCGCCGCCACCGCCTTCAACAAATCGGCCCTCTTCCCCAACGAGCGTCACACGTGTCTCATGGCTAAGGAGAAGAAAGTAAGTACTCGAAACTCTACTTATGCTTCTTCTAGTGATAATGATTCTAGTGACGATGATGAAATAGACTATTCTAGTGTATTTAAAGGTCTAGATAGAATTACAATTGGCAAAATTAATGAATTAATTGATGCATTGAATGAGAAGGATAAACTCTTAGAGAAACAAGAGGATTTATTGTATGAAGAGCATGATAAATTTTTAGAAGCTCAAAAATCTCATGCTCTAGAAGTTAAAAGAAATGAGATGCTTACTTGTGAATTATCCTCATGCCATGAAACAATTTCAAAATTAAAGAGCATTAACGATGAGTTGAATGTTAAGATAGAAATAGCTAGTAAATCAACAACTTGTGTAGAAAATGTTGCTATTTGCAATAGATGTAAAGAATTTGATATTGATGCTTGTAGTGAACACATAGCCTCTATTGCAAAGCTAAATAATGAAGTGGCTAGTCTTAATGTCCAACTTAAGACTAGCAAAAGTGAATTTGATAAGTTAAAATTTGCAAGGGATGCCTACACAATAGGAAGACATCCCTCAATTAAGGATGGGCTTGGCTTCAAGAGGGAAGCCAAGAACTTAACAAGCCATAAGGATCCCATTCCCGCCAAGGAGAAAGGGAAGGCCCCTATGGCTACTAGTGTTAAAAGGAACCATGCATTTTTGTATCATGATAGAAGACAAACTAGAAATGTAAGTCATGATGCTTTTGATTCATATGTTTATGATTCTCATGCCATGTTTGCTCCTAGTTCCTCTTATGTGTATGATAGAAATCTTACTAGGAGAAATGTTGTTCCTAAAAGAAATGCTATTCATCATGTGCCTAGAAGGAATGTTATTCATGCTCCTAGGAAAATAGCAAATGAACCTTCTACAATTTATTGTGCTTTAAATACTTCCTTTGCAATTTGTAGAAAGGGTATGAAGGTAATTGCTAGGAAGTTAGGGGCAAGATGCAAGGGAGATAAAACTTGCATTTGGGTCCCTAAGGATATATGTGCTAACCTTGTAGGACCCAACATGAGTTGGGTACCTAAGACCCAAGCCTAAATTTTCCTTGCAGGTTTATGCATCCGGAGGTTCAAGCTGGATTATTGATAGCGGATGCACAAACCATATGACGGGGGAGAAGAAGATGTTTATCTCCTACGTCAAGAATAAGGATTCCCAAGATTCAATTGTATTCGGTGATGGGAATCAAGGCAAGGTAAAAGGGTTAGGTAAAATTGCGATTTCTAATGAGCATTCCATCTCTAACGTATTTTTAGTAGAGAGTCTTGGATATAATTTGCTATCTGTTAGTCAATTATGTCATATGGGATATAACTGTCTATTTACAAATGTAGATGTGTCTGTCTTTAGAAGAAGTGATGGTTCACTAGCTTTTAAGGGTGTATTAGACGACAAACTTTATTTAGTTGATTTTGCAAAAGAAGATGCCGGTCTAGATGCATGCTTAATAGCTAAGACTAGCATGGGCTGGCTGTGGCATCGCGCTTAGCACATGTGGGGATGAAGAACCTTCACAAGCTTCTAAAGGGAGAACATGTGATAGGTCTAACCAATGTTCATTTCGAAAAAGATAAACCTTGTGCAGCTTGTCAAGCAGGGAAACAGGTGGGAGGAGCGCATCACAGCAAGAATGTGATGACCACTTCAAGACCCCTGGAGCTGCTGCATATGGACCTCTTCGGACCCGTCGCCTATCTAAGCATAGGGGGAAGTAAGTATGGTCTAGTTATTGTTGATGACTTTTCCCGCTTCACTTGGGTGTTCTTTTTGCAGGATAAGTCTGAAACCCAAGGGACCCTCAAGCGCTTCCTCAGGAGGGCTCAAAATGAGTTTGAGCTCAAAGTGAAAAAGATAAGGAGCGACAACGGGTCCGAGTTCAAGAACCTTCAAGTGGAGGAGTTCCTTGAAGAGGAAGGGATCAAGCACGAGTTCTCCGCTCCCTACACACCACAGCAAAATGGTGTGGTAGAGAGGAAGAACAGGACGCTCATCGATATGGCGAGGACGATGCTAGGAGAGTTCAAGACCCCCGAGTGCTTTTGGACGGAAGCCGTTAACACTGCTTGCCACACCATCAACAGGGTCTACCTTCATCGCCTCCTCAAGAAGACGTCGTATGAGCTACTAACCGGTAACAAACCCAATGTATCGTACTTTCGTGTATTTGGGAGTAAATGCTACATTCTAGTAAAGAAGGGTAGAAATTCTAAGTTTGCTCCCAAAGCTGTAGAAGGGTTTTTGTTAGGTTATGACTCAAATACAAAGGCGTATAGAGTCTTCAACAAATCATCGGGTTTGGTTGAAGTCTCTAGCGATGTTGTATTTGATGAGACTAATGGCTCTCCAAGAGAGCAAGTTGTTGATTGTGATGATGTAGATGAAGAAGATGTTCCGACGGTCGCTATACGGACCATGGCGATTGGAGAAGTACGGCCACAGGAACAAGATGAACGAGATCAACCTTCTTCCTCAACTATGGTGCATCCCCCAACCAAAGATGACGAACAGGTACCTCAAGTGGAGACGCTTGATCAAGGGGGAGCACAAGATGATCAAGTGATGGAGGAAGAAGCGCAACCGGCACCTCCAACCCAAGTTCGAGCGATGATTCAAAGGGATCATCCCGTCGATCAAATTCTGGGTGACATTAGCAAGGGAGTAACTACTCGATCTCGATTAGTTAATTTTTGTGAGCATTACTCTTTTGTCTCTTCTATTGAGCCTTTCAGGGTAGAGGAGGCCTTGCTAGATCCGGATTGGGTATTGGCCATGCAGGAGGAGCTCAACAACTTCAAGCGCAATGAAGTTTGGACACTGGTGCCTCGTCCGAAGCAAAATGTTGTGGGAACCAAGTGGGTGTTCCGCAACAAACAGGACGAGCACGGGGTGGTGACAAGGAACAAGGCTCGACTTGTGGCAAAAGGTTATGCCCAAGTCGCAGGTTTGGACTTTGAGGAGACTTTCGCTCCTGTGGCTAGGCTAGAGTCCATTCGTATCTTGCTAGCATATGCCGCTCACCATTCTTTCAGGTTGTACCAAATGGATGTGAAGAGCGCTTTCCTCAACGGGCCAATCAAGGAGGAAGTGTACGTGGAGCAACCCCCTGGCTTCGAGGATGAACGGTACCCCGACCATGTGTGTAAGCTCTCTAAGGCGCTCTATGGACTTAAGCAAGCCCCAAGAGCATGGTATGAATGCCTTAGAGACTTTCTAATTGCTAATGCTTTCAAGGTTGGGAAAGCCGATCCAACTCTTTTTACAAAGACATGTGATGGTGATTTGTTTGTGTGCCAAATTTATGTCGATGACATAATATTTGGTTCTACTAACCAAAAGTCTTGTGAAGAGTTTAGCAGGGTAATGACGCAGAAATTCGAGATGTCGATGATGGGCGAGTTGAACTACTTCCTTGGGTTCCAAGTGAAGCAACTCAAGGATGGCACCTTCCTCTCCCAAACGAAGTACACGCAAGATCTGCTAAAGCGGTTTGGGATGAAGGACGCCAAGCCCGCAAAGACTCTGATGGGGACCGACGGACACACCGACCTCAACAAAGGAGGTAAGTCCGTTGATCAAAAAGCATACCGGTCAATGATAGGTTCTTTGCTTTACTTATGTGCTAGTAGACCGGATATTATGCTTAGCGTGTGCATGTGTGCTAGATTTCAATCCGACCCTAAGGAATGTCACTTAGTGGCGGTGAAGCGAATTCTTAGATATTTAGTTGCTACGCCTTGCTTCGGGCTCTGGTATCCAAAGGGGTCTACCTTTGACTTAGTTGGATACTCAGACTCCGACTATGCTGGATGTAAGGTCGATAGGAAGAGTACATCGGGGACGTGCCAATTCTTAGGAAGGTCCCTGGTGTCATGGAACTCTAAGAAACAAACATCCGTTGCCCTATCCACCGCTGAGGCCGAGTACGTTGCCGCAGGTCAGTGTTGCGCGCAACTACTTTGGATGAGGCAAACCCTCCGGGACTTTGGCTACAATCTGAGCAAAGTCCCACTCCTATGTGACAATGAGAGTGCTATCCGCATGGCGGAGAATCCTGTTGAGCACAGCCGCACAAAGCACATAGACATCCGGCATCACTTTTTGAGAGACCACCAGCAAAAGGGAGATATCGAAGTGTTTCATGTTAGCACCGAGAACCAGCTAGCTGATATCTTTACCAAGCCTCTAGATGAGAAGACCTTTTGCAGGCTGCGTAGTGAGCTAAATGTCTTAGATTCGCGGAACTTGGATTGAATTGTAGCATACATGTGTTTATGCATTTGATCAGGTTCATTCTGCATTTTGTTGCTTATTGTGGTGCTCAAGTTGTACCAACACTCCCTGGACCTCACAAGTCCGTTGCAAAGTGATGCACATGTTTAGGGGGAGATGTGTTACAACTTGACCCTTTGAGACTAACCATTTGCTTGAGTTTGCTTGCTTGAGTCTCGAAGGAGGATTGAAAGGGAAAAGGTGGACTTGGACCATGAAAGACTTCCACTGCACTCCGATGAGAGGGTAACTAATTCCAAGTTCATCTCATGAAATCTTATTGCCATTTGCTCTTAATTGAAGACTTTGGTGAGGCAATGGGGTTAAAGGGCCAAGATTGATCCCGTTTTGGTGCTTGATGCCAAAGGGGGAGAAAATAAAGGCCAAAGCAATAAATGGATCAGCTACCACTTGGGAAATTTTGAAAATAGTAGAATAGAGTTTTTGTTTTGTCAAAAGCTTTTATTGTCTCTTATTGTCTCTATTTTCAAAAGTTGGCTTCTTGTGGGGAGAAGTGTTGATTATGGGAAATAGGGGGAGTTTTTGAAATCTTTGATCAATCTCTTTTGGAATGACTCTCGTTATGCTTCAACATGTGTGTTTGACTTAGAGATAGAGATTTGAGTTTGATTTGCAAAAACAAACCAAGTGGTGGCAAAAGATGATCCATATATGCCAAAATTGAATAAAACTCAAAGTCAGTTTTTATTTGAAGTGATTTTGCACTTGTTCTATCTACTTTATGTTGTGTTGGCATAAATCACCAAAAAGGGGGAGATTGAAAGGGAAATGTGCCCTTGGCCCATTTCTAAGTATTTTGGTGATTAAGTGTCAACACAAGTGCTTAGATGTGAACCAATGCCCATGATTGAACAAAGTGCAAATCTACAACAAAGGTATGTTTCTAAGTCTTAGTACATTGGTTTTGTGTACTAATATCTTGTCTAAGTGTTAGAAACAGGAAGAAGAAGAAAAGAAGTGGAGAGTGGCTGTGTACAGCCAAGGGCTGCTTCGGGCGGGGGCACCGGACTGTCCGGTGTGCACCGGACAGTGTCCGGTGCGCCAGACCAGCGCGGAGCAAACCAGTCGCTCTCGGGTTTTTCTCCGGCGACTTCGGCTAAAATTCACCGGACTGTCCGGTGTGCACCGGACTGTCCGGTGAGCCAACGGTCGGCCGGGCCAACGGTCGGCCGCGTGATCGGCGCGCGACACGTGGCCGAGCCAACGGCCGGAAGGAAGCACCGGACTGTCCGGTGCGCCAGATCTGCAACGGTCGGCAACGGTCGGCTTCGCCATTTAAGGAAATAAATCGGGCACCGGACAGTGTCCGGTGTGCACCGGACTGTCCGGTGCGCCCGACGATAGAAGGCAAGGATAGCCTTCCAGATGTGTTCTCAACGGCTCCTAGCTGCCTTGGGGCTATAAAAGGGACCCCTAGGCGCATGGAGGATAACACCAAGCATTCCTTGAGCACTCTTGATCACTCACACATCAATCTCGCGCACTTGTTCGACATTCTAGTGATTTGAGCTCCGTTCTAGTGTGCTAGTCTTTTGAGCTCAAGTCTGGGTCTTGTGTGTGCGTATTCGCTGTGATCTTTGTGTCGGGTGTGAGTTGCTAATCCCTCCCTTGCTCTGTGATTCTCTGTGAACATCTTTTGTAAGGGCGAGAGGCTCCAAGTTGTGGAGATTCCTCGCAAACGGGATTGAGAAAAGAAAAGCAAGAACACCGTGGTATTCAAGTTGATCATTGGATCACTTGAGAGGAGTTGAGTGCAACTCTCGTCCGTTGGGACGCCACAACGTGGAGTAGGCAAGTTTTGTACTTGGCCGAACCACGGGATAACCACTGTGTCATCTCTGTGATTGGATTCTTGTGGTTATTGTGTTTTGACTCCTCTCTAGCCACTTGGCATAAACTGTGCTAACGCCTAATCAAGTTTTGTGGCTATAAGTTTAAGTTTTTACAGGATCACCTATTCACCCCCCCTCTAGGTGCTCTCAAGCATCCCGCCACGGGAGGGCATCTGGCGAGGGCATACTTCACCCAGCGCCCAGCCATGCGCCAAGGGCCATACCCCATAACCAATAAACTCCTCAACGAGGTCGCGCCCGCTACTCATGCGGGCAGCGCACCGAAGGGCCCCTTCGTTTTCATCATCCTCCGCTACCTCAAACTACGGGTACGCTGCATAATAATGTGAACACATGACGGCCATGGGGAACCCTGGATGGTCTTCGACTGTGCCTTCGGAAACGTAAAACCAAAATTCCCACCAGTTGCCCCATTTATTGCGGGCGCAGGGAACCAACTCCACGATTTCCATCGAAGTCTTGCCGGTCTTCGGCGTAAATGTGCAAGATCCAAATTGTGCAATCTTATGTCCAATTTTCCTTTTCTACCAATGCAGACAATAATGCTTCGCGAAGACTTCGACAGAGGGCTGCCCGCCGAATGAAGTCGTTGCCCAAACATACTTTGCCAGGGCCACCACGGCATTCGGTGTCAGATGGTGGACCTGGACCTCGAATCTACGTAGGACCTCCGCCACGAATCGATGCACAGGTAGACGAAGGCCAGCGGCGAAAAAGGCCTCGAAGACGACCAACTCGCCTTCTGGATCGGGGACCTCCTCCGCCCCCGGGACACGCGCCACTCCGCCGCCAAAATATCCAAGCTGTTGCATGTCTTGCACGCGGACCGAGGACATCCGCGACACGCTGAATTCCACTATGTCACCAGGATGCAACTCCTCCGCCTCCACATTGCTGAGCGTGCCCTTGAATGATGCGCCGGCCAGCGGTGTATCGGCAGCAAAAGAGGAAGAGGACGACATGGCTACGTACCGTCGGCGGCGGCGGGCGGTCTGCTTCACACGGGCCAGATCTCCGACGAGCAGGAGCAAGGAGGGCAGGCGAGCAAGCGAGCAGTTTGAAAAGGAGGTTAGGGTTTTCGCGGCGCACGGAAAGGTAAAGTTCAACCCATGCCGCCCCCACCCGCTTTTATACACAGGGCGCGACGCTTCGAGAAACCCGCAATCCAACAGTACGACGTCAATCAACGATCATGTCAAAAACCCCCGCGGAACCACTTCGAGCGAGGGCAACGTCTCCACCATCTAGCGACGCCTTCAGCACCAGATGACTTAGTCGAACTGGTCCCTCAGAGGGCAAATGTTGGGGCGAAGGCAAAGACGCTACCCTTCGCTCGATGCCTTCGCCAGTCTCACCGCACCAACGGAGACAAGACAACTGGCAGACTCTACCCTTCGTCCAACACGCCGCAGGACGAAGGCCTATGACGAGGTCGCCCCATCCCGCAGTCTCATCCAACATGAAGGGCCACGTGTAATCTGGCCTATTGTAACAGGCCCCGCGTGGCCGCTGCGCATTACGGGCCTAAATTTGTAAAGGCTTCTCTGTAATTACAGTCTGTAACCCTACTTTATGGGAATATTCTGGGGATAACCTGGGCGCCTGAGGGCACATGCGTCCTTAACCCAAGACGCTGAGCACTCAGGCACCTATAAATGCCCCCGCACAGTGCCCTTAAGAGGCTAGATGGACAGAGCAATTGCCTTCCTGAGCTAAAACCTTGTCTGCATTACTTTTACTCCCCCGTTGGATCACCTTGCTCGGGAGAGCAAGTTCCAACAGGGTGAACGCCCAGTCGCGAGGGACTTATCCAGTGAAGAAATAGAAGTCTAGGGGTCTTAGTGCAAACATCAGTGAAACAAATGAATAGTGCCAGGGATTCTTTTTCGGTTATTCAAATCACCGAGGGTCTCTGCGCAAGTTTACCAACGCGGGCGCGCGTGGGTGCGGGTTTTCCCTGTACGTGGGCCGGTTCGGGCTGAATTCAACCCAGTACTATTCATCCTTTTCCTTTTTCCTTTTTCTACCAGGCATGGAAATTTATAGGAAATTCTAGAAATAATGGTAAAATTATGGGACCAATTTTGCTAGACTCCTAAATTCATCTAGTATTTAATAAAAATAATTCCAAGATTTTTAGTCCCAACCTGGATTTATTTGACATTTAAAGATGCCTAAACCTAGCCTTTTAGAATTTTAGAATTAATTTGGTAGCTCTAAAAATAATAAAACTTTTGGGTAAGCTTGGTTTAATGATTAAAGCCCTTGGGTAAAGTTTGGCATACTTTGGACATTGTTTGGTCCCAAACCCAAAACACTAGATCCCTAGGGTATAATTGCCTAACCCTAATAGAATACTAACTTAGGAAACCCTAGTGACTCTAGTGTACTGTGAAGGAAAGTTGTATTCAAGATATAACTTAGTGTGTTTCTATGATAACTACATATTCATAGCATCACATAAGCATTCATGTATATGTATTGTTATGTATAGAAAACGAAGAAGAAGTGGTAGTCGAAGAAGAAGTTTCCCCACAAGCTGAAATTCCACCTGTCAAGAACAACTTCTATTTTGACATCTGTGGGACAGACCCTGAGCCTCCTACGGTGGTGTATCTGTGCTCTCTGTTGGCGTGAACCCGTTCTGGTCTTGAGAAACCCAGTGGCGAGTTGACATATGCAAGGGTTAAGTGCTACAAATGTCGTGTGGTTGGAGATCCCCAACTGGATATTAATCGATTCAGATCGTCGTTACTTCTCGGACATGAAGACTTGGTCACTGACTTACACGTAGCAATCCAGTGAACTCAAGGGGTGATAAAAGATGGCTAGTGTAGGCCAAGTGCTTGAACTAGGATAGAAAGAACTCTAGATACAGGTAATGACTTAACCTGATAATAAAATTGAATTTTTAAGGATCCACTGTTAGTAAGCATTTCTACAAACAGAGTCTTTGATTCTTGATCAGCCTTGCCTTGAATCCCACAAGCCAGCATATCCTTGAGAAGTCTTTTTCCTTTGTTGGGTAAGACTTGCGAAAGTACACTCCGTACTCAAGGTTTTCGAACCCATGTTGTTGTAGGTGATGAAAGAGCCTAGTTTTGCTGTTTCTGCTTGAAGGTGGTGCCAAAGAAGGAGGCAAATCAGGAAACTTGTTGGTGGGAGGATGTTTTACCTCCCTGAAATGTAATAATACGTTATGCACTCAGACACCCGGTATTGTAATAAATACTCTTTCCAATTTTATGAATGTAAATTATGCTATTGTAATCTGTTTCCGCTTATCTTTACTCCGATTATGTGTGTAATGTCTGTGTGATGGGTGAAGCGCTCTTGGGCGATATGATGATGATACAGATGACCAAACTTGTCGAGTGATTATGCGCATCTACAGGGTTGTCCGAGGTCCTTAGGACAAGGACATCTGTAGGTGGGCCTAATACATTGGGAGGTTCCATGACAGCTGGTATCGGAGCGAAACCTGTCTCTTCGGACATTACGTAGTACTTCAAAAGAATTTTCAAATACTTACCTTGAAACATTCTTCCATTCTTATCTTACCACTTTTTGGTAGTAACCTATCTTTTAAAGTCGGGTAACAGAGTGCAGTATATGTAAGGAAGTAGGGGATCGACGAAAGATTGATCTGATAATTATTAGGTTATGCATGCATCATGTTTAAACTATACTAAATAAATTTTCCCCTCTTATGGAGATATGGCACGAACCAAGACCACTCAGCACAAATCAACCGGACCACATGGCGTACCCAGGCACTAGCTGGCCTCTAGGCATGAAGGAAGTAGCAGTGGAAGCAACGACCCTATCAGGGATTTGGAGGCCAGAGTGGATCGACTCAGGTCTAAATTACGCCACGGGTGTAGGGAGCATGCACACGATAGTCGCCGCATTGCTGAACTATCAGCTGAAGTTAATCGCTTGGAGTATGAAATTACGGAATGCGATACGGCCATTGATTGGGCCGTAAACTCGCACTCTTTCTCTTGGGATTGTGAAGCTAAAGCTCTAGCTCGAGTAGCAGAACTTAGCGCATCCCTCGAAAACCTGCAAGCTTACTGCAACACCTTGCATGAAGAGGTGCACGTATTGTATGATTGGCTGCACCCAAACGTGCCACCTGAAGTGGCGGCAATGGGAGCTAGACCATCACTACAGGAAAATAGTTAATTCCCGTCGGCCAGGAACCGACGGGAATAAGCAATAAACCGACGGGAATAAGTAATTCCCGTCGGTTTAGGTCTTATTCCCGTCGGTTGTCAGCCGCCAGGCGTCCCTTGTCAGGGATACGGTTATTCCTGTCGGCGGTCGGCGGGAATAATTAATCCCCATCGGCCAATAGCGAGCCGACGGGAATTACGGCTAATTCCCGTCGGCCACCACAACCGACGGGAGTTATTAATTAATCCCCGTCGGCCAGGTCAGCTGTAACACCTAGTTTGTAATATATATAATAAAAGAGGAGAAAAAGACATTTCCTATATTTTATGTGTGTGTTGAATCTACTCATCATCCCATGTGGACACCATATTCAAAAGCAAATAATTAATAAAAGAATATATGCCATTAAAATCATGCATCATGCTAGATGTTATTTTTGTGTATGCATTTTGTGACAACATAGGATAATGTGAAAAGAAATATATTTAGTACCCAAATGGGAATTTAAGATCTAAAAGGATTTGGAAGGAAAGAAAGAAAGATTATGCAATACAAAATGATATCATTAAATAACTTCATCACATGAGGATATGACCAAATTGCAGGGTTAATATGAGTTTAAATTTGCACTTAATTTTGAATTCTAACTTTGGATTCAAAATAGTTGAGAATAAAGGAAAAACAGAAAATAAAATTAAAAAGAAAAAGATAAAACTGCCGCATGGGCTTATCTAGACCAATTCGGCCCACTACCACCATTTCCCCTCCGCGTGACCCAACAGGCTGGGATCAGCGCCGACATGTGGACCCGGGGGATCAGCCTTCCGTGCATCGCGCAGCTCACTGCCTGGGCGCGCCTGGTGACTTACGTGTGGGGCCACCGTGTAAGACCCATCACCCACCTCCGTTCATCGCACAGATTCCGCGTAACGAGGTCCGGGCGCCGTGAGCTTCGGGAATCTCTCAACAGAAACCTGGTTCGCCCAAGATTTCTGTCATGGCTCGTCCGAATCTCTCGCGGCCGTACTTACCCTCCCCACGCGCTTGTATCTCCGCATGGCTCGCCGCTCATCCTGGAACCCGTCGTGATCTGGTCAATGGGATGTACCCTTGATCCGAAACCCGTGCCGAGATCTCGGGTTGCGTTTGCCGCCCCCATGGCCTTGCCCAGGTGCATATAAGTAGGCCCTGTTCCTCCTTGCCCGACTAACGGCCGTTAGCCCAGCCACCGACACCACCGGGAGCCGCCTGCGTCGACCTGGTCGACGACTACGGCTCGGAGCCCACATTGTGGCCATAGATGATCTACGAAGCTCATGGAGCGTATCTGTTGCCGTTTTGGGTGGAATCGTGTGCGGGGCGATGCGGAATTTCTCGCCAGAGATCACACGGCGCCGCCGAACCGCACTCTTTCGTGGCCAGCGCCGCTCGGTCATCGATGTCTGGTGAGGACTCCCTCCCTGTGTTCGCCAGGTCCATTATTACATATTGCGCACTGTGGATTGGGATCTAGGGCGTGTCTGTGTAGTTTCGCCGTGCTCCGGTGAGCTCTGCGGTGGGGGAAGCAGGGCGCCGCCGGGTGCCGTGACCGGAGAAGGGGGGCAGGCCGTTCGGCCGTCTGATCTTAACGGACGGCCGGATTAGAATCGGGCGATTACTCCTGGCCGATTTGATTAAGACCGTTGGATCGGATCGGACGATCGACACGTGCATCGGACATCATTAAATCGTAAACGTAGATCCAGGATCTGAGGGCCCAGAGTGAATACCGGTTCGTTTGAACAGACTTCTAATCCTTATCGTCGGATGTTGATCGGACGACTGTTAGCGTGAGATACCCCTTCGGCTTGCGCTTTGCAAATAGCACCCTCTAGTTAAATGAAATAAACCCGCCGTCCACCGCGGGTTGAATCTGAGTCTGGGATATTTTTATACGTTAGTCCATGTGTTTCTCTATTATTGGCGCCCAGTCCTGAGATCAGTAAAACAGGAAAAATAGATTTTTAATATAAAAATAAATACAGAAACTTGTTTAATCCATAAGAAATTCATATTAAGTCCAAATTAGTTCATTCTGATTTCTATAATTCTGTAATATTATTATTTATCACATAGTACATCTGTTTTGACATGAAAGTCACATTAAAATTTATATTCTATTTAATCTTGTACAAAACACATAAAATCATTAGAAATTCATAACTTTCTCATTTTAACTTCAAATTGAGTCATTCCAGTTGCAATAATTTTATTTTAATATTGTCTACCAACCAGTAACACTGTTTAGCCATGAAACTTGAATTAAAATTGTCCATTCGAATTAATCTATTCTAGGTACTCAATAACTCCATAAAATCATAACTTTCTAACTGTAACTCCGAATTTAGTAATTCTTGTTCCCACGATCTCGTAGCGACGCGTAGATTATTATTACACAATTTGTACTTATGTTTGGTGTAATGTTAATTTTGCCTATACAATGTTTGTTTGTATTGCTACGACTAGCGTGAGGTCACGAGTCATCTGAATGTCATCCTGGTACCTGGAATCTCAAGTCCCAGGCAAGTTGTGCCCTTGATCACTTCTTTTACCCACTCATGTTCTAATTAATGATAATGATCTGCATAGGTTAATTTTGATGGGACCTAATAGGTTACCCTAGTTTGTCTATCTTTATGCCTTGTTTACCACTGAACTTTTTGGGTAGTACTTGCTAGTGCTATATGTGGTTTTGGGCATTGAGATACACATTATTCATGATTATACTTTTGTTATACGTTGTTATTTACTGTTCATGTCAAGATCATTAATGTTAATTGGAACATAGAGCTTAACTTGAGAAACACGTGCCACCACAAGGGTTTATGGATGCCCTTGGTTGATTAATTAGGAAAGCTAGTGGAGGACTACCTTACCCGAAAGGGGCAAGGGCAGTAGGGGAGTGGTCAGTGTAGGGAGGTCCTTGGTTGATTTTGCTGCGATGGCGGTCAGGCAAGAACCCTGCATTGGAGCTTCCTATAAACTGTAGCGGGTTTTCTGAAGCTAGTGGAACTTTGTAAAGGCCTCGTAGTGTTACCCTGCCTCGCCTCCTCGGTAGAGGTGTATGGGAAGTCGCGATCCCTTGGCAAATGGGTAACATGACTTGTGGGTAAAGGGTACCACCTCTGCAGAGTGTAAAACTGGTATACTAGCCGAGCTCACGGTCATGAGCAGCTCAGGACTCTCTGATGATTAATTTATGGAACTAAATTCAATTTGTCATATGCATTGCATCGCAGGTGATGTTGTTACTTTTGGTTCTACTACTTAATTGGGTTGGTATTTACTTATACTTAGTAATTGCTAATAAAATTTTGACCAACTTTAAAAGCAATGCTCAGCTCTAACCATCCTCTTTGGTAAGCCTTACACTTCACGTGAGCTCCCACCTTTGGCGAGTTCATGCACATTATTCCCCACAACTTGTTGAGCGATGAACGTATGTGAGCTCACTCTTGCTGTCTCACACCCCCCACAGGTCAAGAGCAGGTACCGCAGGATGAGGCGCATGGAGGATGCTGCGATGAGTTCGTGAGAGAGATCTAGGCCGTCGTCTCCTAGTCAACTTTGGGTTGCTGGACCGTTGTCTCCTTATATGTAATTATTTATTTTGTATAGAACTCCTATTATATAGTAAAGTTGTGACATTCGATCCTGTGCCATGTTTCATCATATGTGTGAGACATGGTCCCAACACACATGGTGATTATGTTCGCGCCCGGGTCTTGGTGCCCCGAAATCCGGGTGTGACAGAAGTGGTATCAGAGGAATGTTGACTGTAGGACGAAACCTAGATAGAACTGGACAACCATTATCTAATTACCTTTGCTATTCTGATTCTTTCTAAACTCGTCTTAATCTTTTCTCATCTATTTCCGCTTTACTCTGATTATTCTTACCTTTTCCTTCTAAAGACAAATGTGGGTTTCACACTTTGAAATCTTGTACCTAAAGTGACCTTTAGGAATAGGAGACCTACTCTTAGGAACAAAAATAAAACTATTTTTTTAGGTATCTATACACTTGAGTGCTTGTTCTTATGATACTTGTATGATTTGGATCTTTGATTGAGTGTGATGGGTTGTGGAGTAATGTCCATAATTACATCTGCATATACATATAAACATAAATAGAATTCATAAGATAACTAAACAACTTAGATTATCTATTTCATATAGATCCCTCTTATCTTAAAAGATTCTCTCTTATTGTACTAGATCCATCTTATCTTACAATATTCTTTCTTATCTCAATAGATCCATCTTATCTTAAAAGATACCCCCTCACATTAATAGATTCATCTTATCTTGAAAAGATGTAATCTTATCCTAATAGATCTAATTGACCTCATATCTTAACCGATCTAATCTAGATCCCATCTAATCTAATATGATCCAATCAAAAGTAAGTTAATAACAGGTTAGTTAATCTGGTGATATGGGTTAGACTTTGCTTCAACAAACATAACCTAACCTAAATTAATAACTTATACCAACTCATCCATAAACAACAATATAACCTACATCACACGCTGCCTAGTCCATTTGTTCCAAAAGCAAAATACAACTCTATTCAAACCTACCTACCTCGTATACCCCGGCTATCCTAACTATATGTCCTTAACTCGGATGGCAACTCCAAGAAGAAAGGCCAAAGAAGACCAACCACATCAAAGAGGATAAACATCAACTCAAGTCTTCAAAGATCAAGTTGAATCGCCAGCGGAATCAAGATCCACAGTTCTAGATGAAGTCTTTCCTTATTATACTCTTCCTTGCCACAACCTATACTTGCCATAACCGTACCTCATCTGACATAATAAATGGCTAGACATAGATATCCATATAAAAAAACTTTAAACAAAACTTTGATTTCCAAAACCAAATGAGAAACTAAAATTCTAGACCAAACTTATTGTATCCCTTTTCTTATAAATCTCGAGGACGAGATTATTTTAAGGGGGGTAGGATTTGTAACACCTAGTTTGTAATATATATAATAAAAGAGGAGAAAAAGACATTTCCTATATTTTATGTGTGTGTTGAATCTACTCATCATCCCATGTGGACACCATATTCAAAAGCAAATAATTAATAAAAGAATATATGCCATTAAAATCATGCATCATGCTGGATGTTATTTTTGTGTATGAATTTTGTGACAACATAGGATAATGTGAAAAGAAATATATTTAGTACCCAAATGGGAATTTAAGATCTAAAAGGATTTGGAAGGAAAAAAAGAAAGATTATGCAATACAAAATGATATCATTAAATAACTTCATCACATGAGGAGATGACCAAATTGCAGGGTTAATATGAGTTTAAATTTGCACTTAATTTTGAATTCTAACTTTGGATTCAAAATAGTTGAGAATAAAGGAAAAACAGAAAATAAAATTAAAAAGAAAAAGATAAAACTGCCGCATGGGCTTATCTAGACCAATTCGGCCCACTACCACCATTTCCCCTCCGCGTGACCCATCAGGCTGGGATCAGCGCCGACATGTGGACCCGGGGGATCAGCCTTCCGTGCATCGCGCAGCTCACTGCCTGGGCGCGCCTGGTGACTTACGTGTGGGGCCACCGTGTAAGACCCATCACCCACCTCCATTCATCGCACAGATTCCGCGTAACGAGGACCGGGCGCCGTGAGCTTCGGGAATCTCTCAACAGAAACCTGGTTCGCCCGAGATTTCCGTCATGGCTCGTCCGAATCTCTCGCGGCTGCGTACTTACCCTCCCCACGCGCTCGTATCTCCGCATGGCTCGCCGCTCATCTTGGAACCCGTCGTGATCTAGTCAATGGGATGTACCCTTGATCCGAAACCCGTGCCGAGATCTCGGGTTGCGTTTGCCACCCCCATGGCCTTGCCCAGGTGCATATAAGTAGGCCATGTTCCTCCTTGCCCGACTAACGGCCGTTAGCCCAGCCACCGACACCACCGGGAGCCGCCCGCGTCGACCTGGTCGACGACTACGGCTCGGAGCCCACATTGTGGCCATAGATGATCTACGAAGCTCATGGAGCGTATCTGTTGCCGTTTCGGGTGGAATCGTGTGCGGGGCGATGCGGAATTTCTCGCCAGAGATCACACGGCGCCGCCGAACCGCACTCTGCCGTGGCAGCGCCGCTCGGTCATCGATGTCTAGTGAGGACTCCCTCCCTGTGTTCGCCAGGTCCTTTATTACATATTGCGCACTGTGGATTGGGATCTAGGGCGTGTCTGTGTAGTTTCGCCGTGCTCCGGCGAGCTCTGCGGTGGGGGAAGCAGGGCGCCGCCGGGTGCCGTGACCGGAGAAGGGGGGCAGGCCGTTCGGCCGTCTGATCTTAACGGACGGCCGGATTAGAATCGGGCGATTACTCCTGGGCGATTTGATTAAGACCGTTGGATCGGATCGGACGATCGACACGTGCATCGGACATCATTAAATCGTAAACGTAGATCCAGGATCTGAGGGCCCAGAGTGAATACCGGTTCGTTTGAACAGACTTCTAATCCTCATCGTCGGATGTTGATCGGACGACTGTTAGCGCGAGATACCCCTTCGGCTTGCGCTTTGCAAATAGGACCCTCTGGTTAAATGAAATAAACCCGCCGTCCACCGCGGGTTGAATATGAGTCTGGGATATTTTTATACATTAGTCCATGTGTTTCTCTGTTATTGGCGCCTAGTCCTGAGATTAGTAAAACAGGAAAAATAGATTAGAAAATAGATTTTTAATATAAAAATAAATATAGAAACTTGTTTAATCCATAAGAAATTCATATTAAGTCCAAATTAGTTCATTCTGATTTCTATAATTCTATAATATTATTATTTATCATATAGTACATCTGTTTTGACATGAAAGTCACATTAAAATTTATATTCTATTTAATCTTGTACAAAACACATAAAATCATTAGAAATTCATAACTTTCTCATTTTAACTTCAAATTGAGTCATTCCAGTTGCAATAATTTTATTTTAATATTGTCTACCAACCAGTAACACTGTTTAGCCATGAAACTTGAATTAAAATTGTCCATTCGAATTAATCTATTCTAGGTACTCAATAACTCCATAAAATCATAACTTTCTAACTGTAACTCCGAATTTAGTAATTCTTGTTCCCACGATCTCGTAGCGACGCGTAGATTATTATTACACAATTTGTACTTATGTTTGGTGTAATGTTAATTTTGCCTATACAATGTTTGTTTGTATTGCTACGACTAGCGTGAGGTCACGAGTCATCTGAAGATCATCTTGGTACCTGGAATCTCAAGTCCCAGGCAAGTTGTGCCCTTGATCACTTCTTTTACCCACTCATGTTCTAATTAATCATAATGATCTGCATAGGTTAATTTTGATGGGACCTAATAGGTTACCCTAGTTTGTCTATCTTTATGCCTTGTTTACCACTGAACTTTTTGGGTAGTACTTGCTAGTGTTATATGTGGTTTTGGGCATTGAGATACACATTATTCATGATTATACTTTTGTTATCCGTTGTTATTTACTGTTCATGTCAAGATCATTAATGTTAATTGGAACATAGAGCTTAACTTGAGAAACACGTGCCACCACAAGGGTTTATGGACGCCCTTGGCTGATTAATTAGGAAAGCTAGTGGAGGACTACCTTACCCGAAAGGGGCAAGGGCAGTAGGGGAGTGGTCAGTGTAGGGAGGTCCTTGGTTGATTTTGCTGCGATGGCGGTCAGGCAAGAACCCTGCATTGGAGCTTCCTATAAACTGTAGCGGGTTTTCTGAAGCTAGTGGAACTTTGTAAAGGCCTCGTAGTGTTACCCTGCCTCGCCTCCTCGGTAGAGGTGTATGGGAAGTCGCGATCCCTTGGCAGATGGGCAACATGACTTGTGGGTAAAGGGTATCACCTCTGCAGAGTGTAAAACTGGTATACTAGCCGAGCTCACGGTCATGAGCAGCTCAGGACTCTCTGATGATTAATTTATGGAACTAAATTCAATTTGTCATATGCATTGCATCGCAGGTGATGTTGTTACTTTTGGTTCTACTACTTAATTGGGTTGGTATTTACTTATACTTAGTAATTGCTAATAAAATTTTGACCAACTTTAAAAGCAATGCTCAGCTCTAACCATCCTCTATGGTAAGCCTTACACTTCACGTGAGCTCTCACCTTTGGCGAGTTCATGCACATTATTCCCCACAACTTGTTGAGCGATGAACGTATGTGAGCTCACTCTTGTTGTCTCACACCCCCCACAGGTCAAGAGCACGTACCACAGGATGAGGCGCATGGAGGATGCTGCGATGAGTTCGTGAGAGAGATCTAGGCCGTCGTCTCCCAGTCAACTTTGGGTTGCTGGACCGTTGTCTCCTTATATGTAATTATTTATTTTGTATAGAACTCCTATTATATAGTAAAGTTGTGACATTCGATCCTGTGCCATGTTTCATCATATGTGTGAGACTTGGTCCCAGCACACATGGTGGTTATGTTCGCGCCCGGGTCTTGGTGCCCCGAAATCCGGGTGTGACATCAGCCGACGGGAATTAACTATTAACTCTCGTCGGCCAGGTCAGCCGACGGGAATTAACTATTAACTCACGTCGGCCTTGTCAACCGACGGGAATTAACTGGGCCGACGGGAGTTAATAGTTAATTCCCGTCGGCTATGGTCAAACCGACAGGAATTAACTGGGTCGACGGGAGTTAACCTATAATTCTGCAACAGCAACACCAAATTAGATATTTCTCCACAATTGCACACATAACATACACAAAACATACACATCACAAACATATTGATATCACACATACACATTGACATCACACATCACAAACGCATTGATATAATTCACACATCACAAACATTTCAGATACGAGAGTGGTTACACAAACATAACGTCCACGAGTTAAAATACATAACGAGCACGAGTTCAAGTGTTTACAGATAACCACCACTTGGGTGGTTAGAGCTTTGACCGCTGCCACCACCACCACCAAGAGGAGGGAACGTGAAGAGCGACTCAACAAATCCAGTCCCTGCTACGGGATCAGACCCACTACCACCCGCTTCGGGCATAACCTATGCAAGTTAGCAAATATCAACACGTTAAATGCAAATATCAAAAAGTATATAAGTGTATAAATAAATCGACAGTTATAAAATGTACCCTATCTCTAGGTGCAGGTATATGTGTCGGAGGGGTGTTGAACTGTGGTGGCGGAGCTGGTGTGTTTGCAAACTGGCTCCATTGTGGTGGCGGTGGAAAATTTGTTGCCATGCCCTGTTGCTGCATTAACTGTTAAACATATGTGTTAATATTGAAGATGTTGTATTGAAATATAATAATTTAGAGTTCGGATTATGTATACTCACTTGATACATCGCTTGGTTATGTGCATTGCATGCCTCCATAAATTCTCGTTGTTGTCTCATCTCCTCATGCATCCTCATAATCTCCAACTCCTGCTCATTCGGTCGACGAGAACATGAGCTATGGGAAGACGAACCCGTCCTCTGAGATCTCACCGACGATGAGTCAATGAATCCGTCGAAGAGTGCGTATCTATAAGTGATTCAAAAAATGTGATTACTGCATAATCAATTTAGTGTCAACCATATAATTTCATAAGTTAGAGCTTACCGTCCATGCGCTTTGCCACCACCACTTGCGTACACCACCGAGGGATCCACCGGTTCATGGCGCCAGTCGAAGTCAGGGCCATGGCGACGAACCATCTCCTCCCCATATGCCGCCTATACATCATTCACAACCTTACAAATGCAGGAATTTCTATACTTTGAACGTTTGTACTTTTTGGCCAAAACTCACCAGCCGATCCGTGGCTGTATGGCTGCAGAGCTGGTCAGGGTTGTTCGGGTCTAGTCCTTTGTGGCCCTCCTGGTAGACCTCAATGTCACTAGGCTTTTGGCCACTCGTAGCTTCCTGTATAAACAAAAAACATTCATAAGCAATCGTATTATTTGCTGATCGACATAGATAGATCAAACTTACCATTCTTTTAGCTTTTCGTACCATGTCGTCACCGCCAAACTTGTGGTTAGGATTGGTTCCTCGACATTGTCTGTGATGCGCTGACGCTTTCTGGAAGCCTTCGGAAGCCCAATATCGACACCAAGCATAGTACGCATCAGGCACGAGCGCCATCCATGGAACCATCACCTGCACACACAATGTTACATATTATATCAATCACAACAATCAATATAAAGGGTAAAACAAATTGAATACTAACCTCACGATATTGATCCTCAGTCAAATATATCTTTGAGGACCCTTCCTTTTTATTCAAGGGGCCTGCTTCTTCCGAATGCTTTTGAAAATACAGGTTTGTAGCCTGAATTCTCGCATAGTATATGGCATCTTTCACCAGCTTCTTTGCATTGTTTTGGAAGACACATTCAGCGTGCCCCATGTAATCCTCTCCGTCAGGCAACCGATATCGAAGCTACAACATAAAGAATACAAATACAATGGTATAAGTCATAGATTTACAATATTAAGAAACATAACAAAAATAATAAAGAATTCATACCCAAAAGTCATTACGCACAAGTCCCTGTCTGTCGGTGTGGTTTCGTTCCTTTTTAAACTTGTACTCGTCCCAGGTACTGACGAGCACCTCATCATCGGTATCACCATTTGACACCTTCACTATACCAGGATAGTGAAGGCGGCAAAGAGAACCCAACGTAAGGTTAACCTGAGTGTGGTGTCCCTTGCCGTCAAAGGACAGGTCCTCTCAATTCCTGCATTACACAAAAACATTAACAATACACATAATAGTTATATGAGATAAGTTAATATATTACACTCACTGATCTCCATGTGGCATGATTAAAGTCCTATCAGCCTCTCGCTCTATCGCGTGACGAGGCTTTACTGAGTGGCTTTTTCTTGAGCGACGTGTGTGTGTCGCTGAAGAGCCTCCCGAGCCATCATCCATCGGGTTGTCAGCCGGTTCGCCCTGTTGGCCCCACTGGTCCCACGCCTGTTGCTGCTCTCTCTGGTGGTCCCACTGGTCCCATGGCTGGTGATGCTGTGCGGCCTGGTCCCATGTCACGTGCTCCACCTCCTCATTGTGCTCCACCTCCTCATTGTGCTGCTCAGCCTCATTGTGCTACTCCTCCTCAATGTGCTGCTCCTCAGTGTGCTTCTCATCCTAGTACATACAACTCAAGATTTATTTGTAAATATGTAAACAAATTTATTTGTACAAGATATGTTACCTCATCTCCATGTACCGCGCTCAACAGCTCTTGACGCCTGCTGCTGCTCGAAGAACTGCCCTGAAAAAGGCCCAGGCCCTTGAACAGCCCCTTCACTGACTTCTTTGATTTTGGCGGCATCCTGCATAAAAAATAAGAAATTATTCATTAGTGCATAAAAAATGACATAATACTTAAAATATAAACAAATGAAATAACAAAACAACTTTACTTGTTAAATATCATCAAAATCAGGATCTATTTGTTCTCTTCTATGCAGAGGTCACCATGTAACTTTTCTCCTAACAGGTTGTCTTCTCCGTCTCTCGGGAAAAGTTAAGTCGTTAACATCTGCAACTAGTAAATCTAATGCCGGTGCAGGATCAATATGAAAACTAGTTGGCAACTCTTCTTCTTGAAACACCTCATCAACCTGCTCAAGGTGACCAATTTGATATTCGTCCTCACTTGGAGTGTATAGGCATTCGCGGGGATTTACATTGTACACAACCCTCCATTTAGACAACTTTTTGCATGGATATGTCGAGAAATAAACTTGGTCTGCTTGATGGGCAAGGATATACGTGTCGTGTCCTTGAAGCAATTTTTCAGGTTGGATCTGTGTCATTCCAAATTCGGTCCTATAATACTTCGGGTCATACCATTTACACTCAAAGAAAACTAGCGCTAAAGGCTTATTTCCAGCAAATGTAATCTCGATTATACTTTTGATTTTCCCGTAATAGCAGGCTTCGTGTCCTTCCATGTCGGTTGCCCTAGTAACGACTCCACTATTTTGAGTGGCGGCCATAGGATGACTTGATTCGAAAATGCTTGAACGAAAGTGATATCCATTGACGTCGTAACGTCCATAGCTTTTGGCAGTTACGCTTCCAATAGATAACTGACGTAAGTCATCATTCAAATTCATTTCCTCCCCAAACTATCAATTATGCCACAAAGCATTAGCAAATTCTGTAATATGAGTTAACTAAAATTAGCTCTCGGAGCCACATAATTAAGACTTACACGGTCCCGAAGCCACATAATGAAATTAGGTCGCCCATGCATACCATCGCGTCGCAATTTGTCTATGTCTCTCGCTGTTGGCCTACCGAGACACCTCAAGTTTTGTTCATCAAACTCGCTGTCAAATATTATTGTATGACATGAGATATTTGATAACATAAACTAATTCACATATGAACAGTTTAAGAAAATAAGTCTTACACAAAGTATTTCTCCACCTCAGGCATATTCGTGAACATGTACAGTAAAGCAGACTTCCGTTCTTCCATACTGAGGTGATATGCCTTGGGTGGACCAACGGCTTTGCCGTTTGTCTGAAAAATCGAAAGATCACTACATGGAGGCATCTCTCGTTCATCATCATGGTACCTTTTCTTTCGAGCAAATACATTATGTTCTTCTGCAAAGTAACAACTTGTGAAGTGTGCTACCTCCTTTAGTTTAAATTGTTCTGCAATACATCCTTCAACTCTTGCCTTATTGCCCACCATTGCTCTAAGCTTCTTTAATGCTCTTTCTATATGAAACATCCACCTATACAGAACAGGACCACCGACCTTAGCCTCATATGGAAGATGTATAAAGAGATGCTGCATAGGATTGAAGAAACCCGGTGGAAATATTTTTTCCAATTTGCACAAAAGCACTGGTGCCTCTTTCTCCAGCTGTTCCATCACATCTCTTCTAATTTCTTTAGCACACAACTGTCTGTAGAAATAGCTAACTTCAGCTAACGTTTTGCACACAGCTTTGGAAATGTAACCACGAAACATTACAGGCATGAGCCTCTCCATAATTATGTGGAAGTCATGGCTCTTCAGTCCATTCATCTTCATTGTCTTCAAGTTCACAGATCTTCTAAAACCAGCGACATAACCATCGAGGAATTTAATATCCTTCATCCACTTCATCACTTCTTTTCGTTGCTTAGATTTCAGACAATAGTCAGCTTTTGGTTTGCCTTCGTTTTCTCTAAGCACTTGGGTTGGACGATCACATATCACTGCTAAGTCCATGTGTGCCTTGTCATTGTCTTTCGTTTTATCAGGGAAATCCATGCATGTATTTATGAGGGCTTGGCAAAAGTTACTCTCTTGATGCATGACGTCGATGTTGTACATCAAAATCAATGACTTAGCATAAGGAAGCTCCCACAAGCCACATATGTGAGTCCAGTTATGCTCCTCACCAAAACCTTGATACCTTTTCCCACTCTCGTCTAGGACAAGTTTCATATGCTCTTCTGTAATTTCTATCCCACTACGTCGCTTGGGCGGTCCCTTCGTGACAATGGTGCCCTTCCTAAATTCCTTTCTCTGCCTTCTGAAGGGGTGATTGAAGGGTAGAAAACATCTATGGCAATCAAAGTAACATATCTTGCCACCAGCACTAAGACGAAAACAATCTGTATCTTTAGCACAATAAGGACACGTCAATCTACCATGCACGCTCCATCCAGAGAAAATACCATACACCATAAAATCATGAACCGAGAACAGATATGCAACACGAAGATTGAATTTCTACTTCTTGAAGCAGTCATAGGCTTCCACACCTTGCCATAGCTTCTTTAACTCTTCAATCAGTGGTTGAAGCATCACATTGAGGTGTACGCCAGGATGCTCAGGCCCAGGTATAACAAGACATAGGAACATAAACTCATGTTTCATGCAAAGAGCAGGTGGAAGGTTGTACGGTATGGCAATGATAGGCCAACATGAATACGACGCAACGGTCATATTGAACGGCGTGAAACCATCAGTTGCCAAGCCGATACGAACATTTCTTGCATTGCTGGCAAAATCTGGATCAAATTTGTCAAGAGCCTTCCATGCATCACCATCTGACGGGTGCACCATTAACCCATCTTGTCTGTCCGTACAATCTTTATGCCACCTCATGTGCATAACGGTCTTCCTCGAGAGAAACAAACGTTTCACTCTAGGAGTGAGAGGCATGTACCGAAGCTGTTTATGTGCAACCTTTGTCACCACCTTCTCCCCATCTTCATTTACAAGCTCCACGTACCTTGACTTCCCACATTTTAGGCATTTCTGTTCTCTGCCATGTTCCTTCTAAAAAAGCATACAATTGTCTTGGCAAACATCAATCTTCTCATACTCCATACCAAGACCTTCAAGCAATTTCTTGGACTGGTACATGTCTTTGGGCATCTTGTGACCCGTAGGAAGAACCTCGCTAATCAAATCCACAAGCTCCTTGTAACAATTAATTGAGAATGCAAACTTGGACTTGATTGACATCAGCCGGGTCACGAATTCGAGTACGGTCATGTCAGTGTGCCCGTGAAGAGGCTCTTTTGATGCTTTGAGTAGGTCGAAGAACTTCTGAACCTCCGGTGTAGGTGAATCATGATGATCTGGTGCCAGTTCAGGCTGCAGATCCTCAAGCATCTGGTCCATCCTATCAACATCATCTTCACCATCATCAACTTCTACTTCTGTTGCTCGTTCAACATCTTCACCGTGGAGATACCAGACCTTATAGCCTGGCACGAAACCATGTGAGCACAAGTGTAGTGTGACCTGCCTCTTGGTGTGGCTCATCATATTTCTACATTTATTGCATGGACACCTAATATTATCTATTTGTGACAAAGCAGCTGCATGGTCCAGAAGTATCTGCGTCTTGGCAAACCATTCACTTGTGTGACACCCACCCTTCTTGAAACCTTCATACATCCAATCACGTCTATCACCCATTATTGCGGCTGTGTGTACGAGTAAAGAGTGTGTGTGAGACAATCACGTTTCTACACGTCACACATACATCTATAGGTAAGTAGTAAAACTATATATATACATAAATAACTATATATATACATAAATAACATTAAATTTATCAAAATTGAAACCTTCATACAATCTAATATTATAAGTTAAATCTAATTATTAAATAACATCAAATTCAACAATTTAATAGCATAAGTTAAATCTATTATAATAATAGAATTAATACTTACCTAACATCAAGCCACACATGTGATATTAAACTAACTCTAATCACATGTGATATTAAATTAACTCTAATCACATGAAAGTTAACTCCCGTCGGCCATAAAAAGCCGACGAAAATAAGCATGTATACACAAATTTAACAATCGCACTCGCATTTACATTCAACAATCGCACTCGCATTTACATTCAATAATGCATAAAGTCATATGAAACTAAGAACACTATAAATTAACAATTTTAAACTAACTCTAATCACATGAAAGTTAACTCCCGTCGGCCACAAAAAGCCGACGAAAATAATCACATACTTATTTACATATAGATAGGATTATACCTCAGTGGCTGACCGGCGCGTCGGGGCACGAGCGGACGGTGGACGACGGCGGGCTGGGGACGACAACGCTCGGGGTACGAGGAGCTCGGGAGCTTGTGCTGGCACTCGGGCGGCGGCGGCGGCGCTCGGGCGGGGCGGCCTCGGGCAGGGCGGCGGCGCTCAAGCGGCAGCGGTGCTCGGCCAGGGCGCCGCTCGGGTAGGCGGCGGCTCGGGCGGGGGCGGGGGCGGCCTCGACGGCGGCGCTCGGGCAGGGGCGGCGGTCGGGTAGGGCGGCGCTCGAGCAGGGGCGGCGGTCGGGCAGGGCGACGGTCGAGCAGGGGCGGCGATTGGGCAAGGACGGCGACGCGAAGTTTGACCGTTTGTGCGAACGAAGAAGGAATGAGCCCACGCGTCTGCGACCTGGCTCTAAAAAGATTAATCCCCGTCGTCTAGAATACGGGGCCGACGGGAATTAACTAATTCCCGTCGGCCAGAACACAGGGCCGACGGGGATTAGTTAATCCCCGTGGACTTGGGACGGGGCCGACGGGAATTAATATAATGCCCGTCAGCTATTTGATGGCCGACGGGAATTAGTCTATTCCCGTCGGCTTTCGCTCTGGCCGACGGGAATTACCCTGGCCGACGGGAATCAGTAGAATTCCTGTAGTGCATCTGGAACAAAAAATGGAGGATCTGATGGGGGATTGACCTTTTTGGAGCCCCTTCTTACATGAATCTTGCAGATGAACGGTCTCGTGAAGCAGGCAGCGGAACAGCTAAGGATGAAGAAAATTAGAATAGTATAGTTTAAGTAATGTACTTATGTAAAATAAGTAAGGAAGTCGAGTTGTATAATGGAGTATGTATAATTATTACAGTTCAGCAGTGTAATAAAGACGGTGTATGTTTGGCATGTTATATTTCCAAATGTTTCTTTTGCCTCAGATGCCATCCCGGACTCGTGCTCATGATGGGGCGGGTACATCCCGTGGCGGGGAGGACACTCCCAATCCGCCACCTGTACCTCCTACTCGGGTCGAGGCTATCGCTGTCTTGGTCAACGCTACCGCCGACAACACGTGCTTTCTGCGTGAAATGGCGGGAAATCAATTTCAACAGCACGGAGGAAGGGGTCCCTCTCAAGGACCACAGGACACCACCTATCTGGAGTTCTTCGAAACCTGTCCACCGCTCTTTGTCAAGGCGAAGGAACTCCTGGAAGCTGATGAATGGGTGCGGGTGATGGAACAAAAATTCAGGCTAATCCGATGCACCGAGATACAGAAGCCCCTATTTGCTGCTCAACAGTTAAGAGGCCCTGCCAGCACCTGGTGGGCAAACGTTTTCGCCATCCAGCCTGCGGGACATCAAGTCACCTAGGAAGAGTTCAAACTGGCATTTAGGGAACATTATGTTTCGGAAGGAGTGCTACAAATGAAACTGGAAGAGTTCATCCGACTAAAGCAAGGGGGGAGATTCTGTGATGTAGTATCTCAATAAATTTAATCATCTCTCCCAATACGCCATTGATCAAGTGGACACAGACTTGAAAAAGAAGTACAAGGGTGTTGAGGCGATCTTCTCCAGCCTCTCCTAGAACCACGCTCGTCTGGATCTCACCACAAGGACATAGAGGAAGGTGCCTATACGCCGTGTCATGTAGTTGTAGACGATAAGTATGGCTAAGTGACCATAGAGCTCTCCGAGCAGCATTGTTGACCGAAGTAGCATAGGTGGACAACAGCGTCAACGACTCATGTGCTGAGAGAGTCCTGAACCCACTATCTCCTTCATCCATCACACTGATATGCAGACGAGTGATATAATAGCAAGCCCGAGGGGGCTCAGAAACCCGTCGTGTGTCACAAAGAGGACGGACGTAGATTCCCAACTCATGTAGCACATTCTGCAATAAATTTGGGAAGTAGCCCGTCTCAAACATCAAAGTGTAGTGCTCAGCGATAGGCCACATCCCAACAAAACAATCCTCCTAGATAGGTACATTATTGTTGTTGTTGTCCTGGTTAACCTCTTCTTCTTCATCATCATTGCCTCCATCATCTCCAGAATCATCAGGATCATCACCTCTAGGTAGGGATGGATCCGGATACTTATTCAGATGTCAAATTTTTGGTCTTCTTTCTTTGATTGTGAACAAATAACATATAGAATTTGCTATGTAAATTTATATTCTTGTTTTTAGTATTGAGGCTATTAATCTTCACAAAAAATAAACATTAAATTCGTTGTATATCTTGTTAAATAATTGATATAAAATTTGGATGTCTATCCGAATACAGATTCGGATGTTTTTTCACCTTTTTGTTGTAGACAGAAAATAATGTACATAAAAAATTATAGAAAAATTATTTAAATATTTCATAATATTCTTAATAACATTGCCAAAAATTATCTTTAGATTCTATGTCTATCTATGTTAAAATATTAGACCTCTCACGAACACATCACAACATCCTTCATGCGCCTCATCCTGTGGTACCTGTTCTTGACCTGTGGGGGGTGTGAGACAGCAAGGGTGAACTCACATATGTTCATCACTCAACAAGTTGTGGGAAATAATGTGCATGAACTCGCCAAAGGTGGGAGCCCATGTGAAGTGTAGGGCTTACCAAAGAGGATGGTTAAAGCTGACCAGTGCTTTTAAAGTTGGTCAAAATTTTATTACCTATCACTAAGTATAAGTAGATACCAAATAAGTAGTAGATCAAAATTGATAACAACACCCGCGATGCAATGCTTATGGAAAATTGAATTTAGTTCCATAAATTAATCATGCGAGAGTCTTGAGTTGCTCATGACCACGAGCACGGCTAGTATACCAGTTTTAAACTCTACAGAGGTTGTACCCTGTACCCACAAGTCGTGTATCCCATGTCTCCAGGGTTTGCAAGGCCCTTAGACACTTTTGAGGTGAATGGCTAGGGATCCACTATGAGGCCTTTACAAAGTTCCTCTAGCTTCCGATAACCTGCTACAATTTCTAGTAAGAGCAATATAGGAATCCCTCGTCTGATCGCCATCGCAACAAAATCAACCCGAGAACCTCCCTACACGCCTACTCTCATACCGCCCTTGCCCCTTTCGGGTAAGGTAGTCTTCCACTAGCTTTCCTAATTAGTCAGCCAAGGGTGTCCCATTCCACCCTTGTGGTGGCACGTGTTTCTCATGAACAATAAGTAAAACAATCGTATAATTGGAACATAAACAAAATGTAGTATTAATTCCAACACCATATAGAGCAATAGCAAAAACTACCCAAATAGTTCGAGGGTAAACAAGGTAACAAGATAACCAGATTAGGGTGACCTATTGGGCTCCATCAAAATTAAGCCTATGCATGATCAAATGATTATAAAGAACATTATTGGGTAATAAAAGTGGTCAAGGGCACAACTTGACTTCAATGTGCTCCTGCTCAGCAACTTCTACCTGCTGAACACCGGAATCCTCAGACACTGACTCTTCTACTCGCCACAATACAAAAAGCATAATACAAGGAAGAAATTAACATCACACCAAACACGTATACAAAATACATAATAATAATCTACGCATTAAAACAAGATCATAGGAAAAAGAATCACTAAATTCGGAGTTACAGATTTTAAGTTATGAATTTTCAAAGGTTTTATGTCTTTGATACAAGATTAATTAAGAGATCGATTTTAATACAATTTTCATGTTAAAACAGTATTACTGAGTTATAGACAATATTAATACAAAATTATAGGAACTGGAATGAACTAAAAAGGAGTTAATATGAATTTTCTAAAGATTTAACACTATTCTGGAATTATTTTTATATAAAAATCATTTTCCATATCCCTTTTTCCCATTTTCACCTAGCTCTGAACTGCGCGCCATTTATTAAGAAGCTCGAGGTTTATTTTGCAAAAACCTACCAGACTCATAATGCCCCTGACACAAACTGCAGGTTGATACTCAATAAACTGAGGGGCTCATGTGTAAAACCTAATCGACGAAAGGGTATCGAGGATTTCCAGTCGTCCGATCAGATCCTGATGATGAAGATTAGATCCGCAGCCCGCTCGAACCGGTATCCCACGGGGACCGTCCGATCAGAGATCGGTATCCCATGCTGACCCATAAACCCCGATGTGTTCACGATGGTTGGATTCAAGATCAATGACCCAGATCTAAAATAGCCTCGATCCACTCTCCATCGCCAGATCCTATGCAACGGCCCAGATCAATTCGTGTGAAGGGGTACGCGATCATCTAATCCTATCCGTCCGTTATGATATCAATGCCCTGGGTCTCACCTTCCCCATCTGACCACGACCGACGGCGTCGCCGCCTTGGCGGTCACCCCGCGCCGGCGAACCCTTCCTACCCGGCGATTCCGAGCACTAATCTCCAAACCCACTAGCGTTAAACCAAGACTAGCGATGGGGAATTCGAATGGATAGTGCTCACCCGCGATTGCAGTGAAGGTGCGCCAGTATTTAGCGTGAAGCGGTCCTGCGGCGGTGATGGGCTCCGGCGAGGAATTCACCGCGACCCGCGGGCACTTTTCTTCCAACAGTGCCAAGGATACTTCCGCCGCACCCTGAAGGAGCCTCCCAACCAATGCTGTTGGCCCGAGCGGCGTCGGAAACGAGATCCGACCAACGGTGCCACAATCCTCCTCTCAATTCTTACCACGGGAAAAGTATGGCTTCGGGACGAGGGTTCTTCGCACCAGAGGGCGAGGGACGTTACTTATGTGCCAAAGTGATGGGCGTCCGAGGGGTTCAGGGCCTGTTGTACTGGCCAGCTGAGCCGGTCAAATCGTGGCGGTGGTTGCGCACGCGGAGAAAAAGGAGGAAGAGGAACAAGACTTTGTGAGCATGGTGACCGGCCGGTGGGTCCAGCGGATCAGTGTCCATGGCGATGGCGCAAGGGGTTGCAGCGCGCGGAGTTTGGGCCCACACGCCAGCGACCTATGTTGCGCACGCGTGGTTAAGAAGCCAGTCGCCATGGCCCACCCGTCAGCGTTGGATGGCACAGATGGGCCGCGCGCGAGGGGATGCAGAGTTGGGCCGGAAGTGGTATAGCGAGCCTAGTTGGATCCTTTTCCTTTTTCTTTTGTATTTTCTTTTCTTTTCTTTTCTTTTCTCTTTTTTCAAATTTAGGTTTCAAATTTGAATTTATATCTGTTGTGAAATTCAAATACCAGTATGAATAGGTTATATTTATTTATATATTTATTTTCTTTATTTTGTTTAGCATTTCTTTTCTTCTTTCCTTCAAACTCTAGATTGCAAATTAGGTTTTAATCCCCAAATTTGGACATTAATATATTTTTAATGAATTTGTCTTTACCATTATTTATAAATGCATAATAAAACAAACTCCAACATGATTCATAGGTTATTTAGGTGCCATTTATTTAATTATTCACTTCTAGGTGTGGTGTTCACATGTGCTAACGAATAGAGACAACACATATAAGGGAAATAATCTTATTTCTTATGCTTTTATAAATTGGGTATTACAGTAGACGAGTCTCCATCATGTCTATCTGTTCAACAAGTCCTGAAACTCTCTTCAACCTTTCAGTGTTCATGTTGAGTGCATCACACATTACTCTCATCATGTCACAGAGCTCCAGATTTAATGTTACTGTCATTGCTAGTACAAAACAAAAACAAAGCAACAAGCAAAAGGAGTGAATCCTACAACTACTCTCAAGTATGGTGGTGAAACACAAGTTATGAAGCATATTACCCCGCTCTTACAAGGTTCTTACCAGCACTGCAGGTGGCAAACGCTAGTCGGTGTGATAGCCCAAAGAGCGTGGGTGTGATTGCAAAGGAGTATCTATTCTACTCGAGAGAAAGGTAGAGTTTTGGTAAGGCTCACTAAATATATATTTGTGGTACGCAACTCAGTAATAGATAGCAATGTTGAATAAGTGTTCAAATTACTCGTCCTAGATGCTGGCCTAGAGAATGTATTAGAACAGTTGGAGGAAGACACAAAGGAGGTAACAAGGAAACAAGTAGGAAATAAGATGAATCATAGAGGTCACAGATCAATGGTGTTCCTACTTATGCGCACTTTTTCTCTTTTTTCTGATGTTTTTCTTTGTTTTGTGTGGCTTTTTTTGCACTTGACTTTTTGTAACACCCAATTTGTAATTTGTTAGAAATAATATAAATAGAGAAACAATTTCTCCTTATGTGAATTTGACCTTTATGCATCATCATATGTGAACACCATATTCAAAAACAAATAATTAATAAAAAGATATACTAATAAATTGTGCATCATGCTGGATTTTATTTTTTGTGTGTGCATTTTATGACAAAATAAAAATGATGTTACAAGAATTGGAATAAAGTCCAAAGTAGAATTGAACAATCTAAAAGAAACCCTAGAAAAGGAAAGAAAGAAAATTTTATGTGAGTAAAAATAATATAAAGTAAATAAATAAAATATTATTCCTATGCCATTATTTTAATGTAACACCTGACTCAAGGGTGGAGCTCATAAGCTGATTCAAATTCAAATTGGAATTCAAAATGTTTATGAATAAGAAAAACAGAAAATAAAGATTAAAAGAAAAAGGGAAATCTCGGGACTGGGCTGTGTAGCCTCTTTCGGCCCACTTACCACCGTCCGTCGCTCGGCCTATCAGCACGGTGTGGTGCCGACGTGTGAGCCCTGCATGTCAGACGAACGTTGCACGCTCGCGCATGGACCCCACTGGCCAGTCGCACAGTCAGGCGCGAACCTCATCACCCATGTTTGCTTCGCTGACGTTTGGACCCCCGATCGTCAGCTATTTGTCCATCGCTTGGTCATCCTCGCACGTATCTCGCTCCGTGAACGACACTAACAAACCGAACGCGCCGGCACAACTGTGACTCCAAAATCCGCGTTGGGTTCGCGACCGCTTCCTCAGCTGCGGTCGCATGACCCGCTTTCCTATATAACCGGGCCACCCTCGCCATTGCTGCCCCTTGCCGTGGAGCGACTGTAGAGAACAGAGGATAGGGAGAGATAGCCGCCAGCGCTCCACGAAATTGGTGGGACCTAGGCCTTGGCGTGGTTCCCGGGTGAGGCGTCTGGGGGCCAGGAACCATTACAGGACGATTGTGCATGATGTGGTGGTCTCACCACCGTCGAATTGCTCGCCGCCGAGTCATCTCCGCAGGGAGCCGCTTCACGCCGTGGTCAGGCCACTTCGCTGCTCCAACCATTGGTGAGACACCCTCCTTGTAACCTCCCTTGCTTCGATTTCAATTTCGCGCGCCACCGGGGGAATGTTGTCGCTGGAGCAGGCGGATTTGGGGGCGTGCCGGTGGGGATCTCCGCCGTGGGGTGGCGCCGCCGTCTCGGTTGGTCGGAGGAAGGAGATAGGACGTGATCCGTTGATTTATCAGGCAACGACTCAGATTAGAAGCCAGCAAATAACCCTTCGCTTGAATAGATCCTAACCGTAGATCCTGGATCCGATGGTCTACGCAGTGTATCATTTATTTACTATGCACGATCTAATCCAAGCTGTTCAATTCGGATCCGGTGGTCCAGATCTAGCCATACCCTTTCGCTGTGCAAAACTTACAAAAGAGACCATCTATTTTTATATAATCAACCTGTAGTACTGCAAATAGTGTTCTGAGTCTTGAAACAACTTGCACAGAGGCCCCTATAGTTCCCTGGTTTATTGCGCACAGTCCAGAGCCTGTTGTAAATTGAATAAAGGAATTAGAAAATAGTTTTTTTAATATGAAAATAAATGCTAGGAATTGTATAATCCATAGAAAATTCGTATGAACCCCAAATTAATCCATTCCAGTTTCTAAAATTTTGTAATATTATTCTCTATCACTTAGAATCTCTGTTTTGACATGAAAACATTAAGAAAATTATTTATCACTTAATCCTATTTCAAGCACATAAAACCTTTGGAAATTCATATCTTAAAATCTATAACTCCAAAAATTATGATTCCTGTTCCTAGGATTATATTTTAATGTGTAGATTATTATCATGTATTGTGTTTACATGTTTGGTGTGATGTTAATTTTCTCTATAGACTATGTATGTTTGTATTGTGGCGAGTAGAAGAGCGTGTGACTGAGGATCCTGATGACCAGTAGATAGAAGTAGCTGAGCAGGAGCTCATTGAAGGCAAGTTGTGCCCTTGATCACTTTTGTTTACCCAATAATATTCTTTATTATCACTATTCAATGCATAGGTTTAATTTTGATGGGACCCAATAGGTCACCCTAGTCTGTTTATCCTTTTTACCTTGTTACCCCTGAATCACATGGGTAGTTTTTGCTATTGCTCTATATGGTTTTGGGATTATTATTTAATTATATCCATGTTCCAATTATTTTGTTATTCTATTTATGTTCATGTTAAGATCATTAATGTTAATTGGAACATGGAGCTTAACTTGAGAAACACGTGCCACCACAAGGGTTTAATGGGACGCCTTTGGCCAACTAACTAGGAAAGCTAGTGAAAGACTACCTTACTCGAAAGGGGCAAGGGCAGTAGGGGATTGCATGCAAGGAGGTTCTCGGGTTGATTTTGCTGCGATGGCAGTCAGACGGGGGATTCTTGCAAGTGCTCTTCCCATAAACTGTAGCGGGTTTTCGGAATCTAGTGGAACTTTGTAAAGGCCTCGCAGTGGATCCCTAGCCATTCACCTCGGTAGTGTCTAAGGGTCTAGCTAACACTGGCAACATGGGATACACGACTTGTGGGTACATGGTACAACCTCTGCAGAGTGTAAAACTGGTATACTAGCCGAGCTCACGGTCACGAGCAGCTCAGGACTCTCCGATGATTAATTTATGGAACTTAAATTCAATTTTGTCATTTGCATATGCATGGGATTATTATTAATTTTGTTCTATTATTTTATTTAAGGTTTGATATCTACTTACATTTAGTAACTGCTAATAAAATTTGACCAACTTATTAAAAGCAATGCTCAGCTTTAAACCCCTATTGTTGATCAGCTTTACACATTACATGAACTCCTACCTTTGGTGAGTTCATGCCACATTATTCCCCACAACTTGTTGAGCGATGAACATGTGTGAGCTCACCCTTGCTGTCTCACACCCCCCACAGGAGAAGAACAGGTGGTTCAGGAGGAGCCACAAAGCGAGGAGTTTGATCTGATCTAGGTGGCGTTTCCCCCAGCCGACTTTTGCGCCCCGAAGAATAATGTCGATGTGGAATCAAACAAGGATTGTCGTGGTCTCACCGGGGGTGAACGACGACGACGTTGGGGCTGCGTAAAAACAGTAAACAACTGGTGAGCGTCGACGACATGCTGTCCACTGGGCTTCACAAAACAGCGAGCCGGCAGCGCGCGAAGACGTCGGGACTGCTTCGCATTTTGTCGAGCACCCAGCAAGCACCAACGGGGCACTGCGCAGCAGCACACAAGCAGGGGGAATGGAGCTCGGGTGCCGAGCATCCACCATGGTAGGGACAACAAGCTCGGCTCGATGGAGAGGAGCAGGGCCGACGGAGGTACGACCCAAGCTCGAGCAGAGGGGGAGCTCGGCCTAGAGCTATGCGGCATCAATGGAGAAGAAACTCCTGCGCACAGCGGTGGTCGAGCAGGAGAGGGGGCACTGTTTGGGCGCTCGGATGGGGGAGTCGAGGGGGAGAAAGTTTCCTGCTGCCATGCCGGAAGGGGCGCGCCCAGGGGGAAGAAAATAGGGAGCACCGACGTTGAGGGAGGAGGGGCACAGAGCACTGGGGCAGAGGTCCGGCCATGGGAGGAGCTCGGCGGCCATGGAAGCTTGGAGCTCAGCTCCTAGGGAATAAGGCAGGGGCAGAGGGAGGCGCCTGCTGGCTTGAGGAAGAAGAAGGGGAGGAGGAAGGGGGAGCCGGCTGGAGCAGAGGCGTTGCTGGGGGAAAGCACCGACCTACTCAAGCCAGGGCAGAGGCATGGAGCGCCCAAGGAAAACCAGGAAGGAGGGAGCTCGTGGGGAGGTACCCTGCTGCCGAGCGCCATGGATCCGCGGGGAAATGAAGGGGCCGCTGTCCTACGCGCACGCTGGAGCTTGCTCGAGGAAAGGGGATGAGACGCCATGGACAGGGAGGGAGCTCCCTGCGCGCTACCTTGTGGGAGAAGGAGCGCGTGCTGCTGCCGTGAGGAAGAAGAGACAGGGAAGCAAGGTTGTGGCGGCTGAAAGAAATGGAGGGGTGGGAATGAAAAATGGTCAAGTGCAAGGGAGAGGGATCCGTATTTATAAACATGGGCTAGGGTTAGGGTTTCTTAGTCGGCCTATTGGGCTGGAATGGGCTTGGCCCAAAATCCCAAATCGGGTTGCGCTAAATATTTTCCGAAATAAAAATGCTTCTGTGGAATTTGTCTCTATGGAGAACAGAGCGAAACTAGAGTTCGGACGAACGGACAATTGAGCGATTAATTCGGCTGAGAGTCTAATTTGATTTCGCTCGAAAAAAAATTCCCTACGCGTGATTCAAAAATAGATCGTCTTAAGATATGACTGGCTTTCGGATTTATGATTGAAAGAGATAAATTGCGACATCTAAAAATCATCGCCGATGTTGATTTTTTTGAAATCGGATCGGACATAGAGGTATTAAGCCGAGTCGGATAAGAATTTATTAGAGGGCGACATACTGAGTATTCCGCGTGAGAGTACGGATCCAGATAAAATAGTCGAACATCGGTCGAAGTCCGAGGAATTGGATTCGGGCACAGTTCGACTAGCAACTGTCGAGTGTTTGATTACATGAGCTTTAGACGAGGTTTATAAATCGAGATTGAGTATCGAGTTTGCATCCGTGCCGAGAATTAAAAGTTTTCACAGGCTCCAAATTTGGCCTTCTGTGAGACTGATTAACTTCGAATTCGGTGAGATGTGAATGAACAGTCTGGATAATCAGAGACATACGCGAGCGGGAATAGAAATTTTCACTGAGCATCAGAGATTAGGATAAATCTCTCGACATAACACGAAACTGACACCTGGGGTGTCACAGCCTTCCCCCCTTAAAAGATTCTCGTCCCGAGATTCGAATGAGGAGCTTTAAGGGTGGAGAAGCATGTAACTCCCAGACTGAAGATAGATGCAAATTCATAAGATGGAATCTAACAAGATACTGAAGATAGATTTGGGTAGAATATCGCAACATGTTGAGATAAAATGCCACGATCACTCTAAGAGAATGTCCACTAAAGATAGCACATCGACATAGTCTCATAATGGATCATGAATATTAACCGTGATACCAGCGCGTGCCGAGCAGCTCAACGATGTGTGCACCATAGTAGGCTCTCGGTTTCGTCGTGGCACCATCAGTCGTTAGTCATGACATCCTTACCAAACGCAACCAATAAGAAATTCACATAGCACAGATAGATGGAGCCTCTGAGAATATGGCTCAGAAAATGTGATTGAAGTTGAAGCAAAGATTGTTGGCAAAAGACCATCACATGAGAAGTTTCTTCCACTCTGAGAACTATTTCTTGATCATCATGGGGATTATCGGGCCAGAGATTTATATGATATGTGATATGAGAACGAAGCAACCACGAGATCAAGTTGACAAACTTGTAGAGACATGAGAGAACCAAAGACAACAGTAAAACCCATTGAACCAAATGGATACACTGTTTAAAGATAAAATCGATAAAACGACGTCATGATCAGAAATGAGAGATTTAGGTAAATCAACATCCGATACTTGAGAACGGGTTATAGCAGGTAACCAGATGAAAGGGCATAATCATTAAAGGATCCGGAGATTTGGATGATAAGGCCACAACATGATTCATAAAGTTGAAGGTTTACTAGGTCCAGGTGAAAAGGGAGGTCATCAACCTAGATGGCTTCTGGGTTGAGCATAAGAGAATTTAATGAGGATTTTTGGGACAAGGTTTTCAAAAAGAAATTGAGGCTGGACATGGTTTGCGTGAATAGACAATAAACCATTTTTTTGACATAAACAAGTGCACAAGGAAGCTTTAGTCGATTTAGGGGTCAAGTTATGGGTGTCTATAAGTTGTGCAGGCGTAACATCGAGGGTAAAACACTCAAGGGCTAGAAAACACTAACACAAGCATATAATTTTTTAAGGTTTTTCTTGCTAACCAAAAGGTTGTTTGGAGTGGGGGGTTTCCTATTGGCTAGTCATGGGCAAAAGGGTTGAACAACTACAAAATTCCCTAGATAGCAAGACAAGAGAAGCACATAACACAACCTAGTCAAGACTATCATGACACGAGGTAAGACATTTCTTATAGTTCCTAACATAGCAATACATCACATTATTCACACGTTATTATTATTGGAACAAAGGTGAGAGAAGCGTGTTGATGCACAAGAGACAATTATAATGCGACAATCATGATGCATGCTCATTCTAGTCGTCTTCTCAGACCTAACTAATTCTTTGGGTGCTTCTACAGCATCCCTTCTAATAGTAGTAATAGCCTTTATGGCCTATATAAATAGCCACCTAGCTACCCATCTGTTTCCTAAGGCTTCACGTCCTAGGTCTATCCTTATCGTTCTGACATCTATCCAACATTGGTTTCTAAGCAAATTTTACTTTTGAAAAGGTTGGTAATCATGACTTATTGATTCCTCTGTGGTGGTATTCGCTCTGATACCAGCTATGGCGGAACCGCCCGAATTATTCCAGCTTAAGTGCCCAAGTCGCATCCTTAAGGGCAACAACACACTTAAACATGAATAACCTGTCAGTACCTCGGATCTAGTCCGATAAAGCCACTTACCAGGATCGAATACCACTAGCTCACACGAAGGTGAGGCATAGAGAAATACAATAAAACATAATACCACAAATTTAATAAGTATCATTAGTGATTACATTATCGGAGTTTCAGAAATAATAACCATAAATTTTAATGCAGCGGAAATAACTAACGGAGAAAACCGAGTAACATGGCGAAGCCTGGCCAGGCTACTCCTCCTGGTCCTCTCCTGCGGTGGCGAAGCCTGGCCAGGCTACTCCTCCTGGTCCTCTCCTGCGGAAGCAGTAACCCTCTCGACCATCTATCCCGGTGGCAAGGATGAAGGCCAAGTCACACCGTCAACCAGAACAAGGAGGTACCTGCAAAAATTGTGCCACAAGCAAGGCTGAGTATACTAATACTCAGCTAGAATTACCCGGTGTGAGGAGTCTACTCCTCTACCTCTAGACATGCAGCTGTTTGGCTGAGGGGTTTGGTTTGCCAAAAGCACTAGCTGAGTCTAAAATCAAGTTTTAGTATGATCCTTTTTGAACTAGATGAGTACCTAGCTATTCATACATGGTATCAAACATTATATCATTCAACATCTTTTGCCAATCACCACATTTCCACTTATTACTCAATGTAGCAGCATGGATCAAGCAGTCTCATTAGCTGCGAGAAGCAGACAATTCGAATCGAGTTTTTAAACCTTGCAAGGTAAACCTAAACACATGACGTGGCGAGGCACTCCATCCCCACACACATCAACCGTCCCCATCGATTCCCCGTCAATAGACCAGGGCTCACCGCCTTGGCGTACAATGCCTCACTGACCCCGACTGCCGTCGTGCAGTGACCGCACTTGTACCCACCATAACCGGAATGGGAGACCATGTCTCAGGTGGCGTGAGGGGTAAAGTCTGCGGGCAGGTTCACTCAGGTACTAGGCTTACCGATTTACCATATTTCTCGGCATATGTTTAGTACGTTCAAATGCTTGACACACGGTACCACACCTTAATCCTTATTCCAATTTCCGTCTCGTACACAACAAATCCCCATGGATCGTTGTCCATAGACCATCATCATTATGATATAAAAATGGATACAACCAATTCCTGACCTCGCGCGAGTGCTAGAAAAATCACTCGACTTCTACTGAGATCTCTAATTAGTAAAGCAGCTACTCGACCTAGCATACTAGTATCCATCTCAAAAGGAATCCTGAGTTCATGCAACTAGGGTTTGAGTCTACTCCTACATTTAAGTGCACAGTACAAGCCTACAAACATTAACTGCAGTAAAATAGCATATATTACTACAGTCTAAGACCTGGCCCCGGTCACAGTCGTTTTCACATGGGCTACGACGCCGTTGTGTATGGGATGGGGCATGGGTTCGGAGGGTTTCTGGACCTGCATGACTGCATGAGAAGGTCTTCTTCTTAATATAATGTTGTGGGGGCAGCTTACCCCCGCTGGACAATTTTTTTATAATGTTACAATAGAAACCAGTGGTCAAACTTGTGTTATGAGCTTATGGCCCTTTTGGCTAACATTTTGGTGTTCAATATCAAATTGTTTGTGACAGGTGGTAGTAATGATATATTGAGTAAAACTGGAAATGTGCAACATAGAGTTCTAACATAATACAAAGAAGAGTTGGATAACATTTTGTACAAAGAAGAGTTCTAACATAGAACTGGAAATGTGACAGGTGTATGCTTACTGATGTGAGAAAGAGCATACAGTGTTAAAGAAACATATTGCGACTTCATCATAAGATCTACCAATAATTTGTGTCTTCAGAGAATCTGTGATGCAGTTAACAATGGTATGGAAATGTGTCTCCTGCTTTTCATTGCCATGAAAAGAAATTTTACGTTGTTATTTAGTAGCAAAAATCTAGAACAAACTTAATGATGCAACTTCACAGGTCTTAATTTCCCAATAGAGTCATAAAAATTGATACCTAGATGAAAAGAGACATAAAAATGGTACACAGATTGTTGAATTAAGTGGCTACAGTACTTGTGCCTCACCTGGGTGGCGGCAGGGGTGAACATTTTGGGCGAGGCGTCGACAAGGTAGACAACCATCTCCTTGTTCGCCTCCCTCTCCTGGTTCCCGAGAAACAATCCAGCACCCGTGAAAAATTGTGGTGTCACAGCATGGTCAAATAATCAAATTAGTTTTTTTTCTTCAAAACACTGATCTGATAGGAGAATAGGGAGAGAACGCAGCTAAGAGCTAGTACGAACCTGGAAACTATCTTCGTCTTCATCGCTGTAATGACCCGCAAGGTGAGTAGGTATAGGGACCAAGAAAATGTAAGCAATCAGCTAGATGATGTACTCATACTCAGCAGATGTCAAAATCACTCCTTCCCGGGATACATCCAACAACCATATCTAAACAAACTAAGATGATCAAACCAGCAATACCAATCCTCCTAGTAGCTCACATTCATTAAGCCAATGCAGGTTGAAAAGGATAGGTACCCTGACACACATGCAACGAAACACTCACTCTAGGTGCCGACTGCCAACACGAGCAAAATCTCTGTAACTACTACTGCCTTAACAACCCATGACATGAAACAGAATCGAAAAGCAAGCCCCGCAGTGCCGGCATTACCTTTGAGCCGACGATGACGACGCCTTAACAACCCTCGATGTGGCTCTGCAAGCGGAGGCGCTTTACGCCAAAGCCGCCCATGAACCAGTGTGTCTCCAATGGTTTTGTTGGTATTGAATCCATGGATTGCGTCAAACTGAAAACAACAGGGAAGAACAATACTATGTTAATCACTTCATATTGTACAGGTGTATGACCGTGCGTTGCATTCAGGTTATACATTCAGTAAAGAGCATGACATTTGAAAGCTCATGGGTCAGCTGTGTTGCTATTGATGCAAGCGAAGGTTGGTTGGTAACGCAACCAGTAATTAGAACTGAATAAAAAATGGAAATGCAACCAATTAAAATTAAGATTGGAAGGAGCACAAAAGAGTACATGTTCTGAATATTTTAATAGCATACATCTAACTCGCTTTCTCACAAACTGTTGCACAGTTCTATCTATAATATACAGCTCGTGTTATTTTTTAAGCTTAGTTTCACTTATTGGTCACCACAACAATCAGGCACCTACTTAACAGTTTTAGTGAGCCTGGCAACCCAAAAAAGGAAAAAAAACAAGCGTATGCAAACCCATTCAGTTAGGTTACAGAGACTATATGGGTTTCCATCTATCTTCTAACACAAACAAGTATCCTTGGTAATTTAGTTAGGTGTGATTTAAGTTATATTATTTAGCCACATGCTCTACATCGTTGTAGTCTGTAAAAAACAAAGGAACATATGCATCATGATCATCTTGTAATTAGAACTGAATAAAAACTGGAAATGCAACCTATTAAAATAAAGGTTGGAATAATGAAAAGACAAACGGGTGATTAAATTATAGTACCTTTTTTTGCACACAATCCACATTAGATAATCATAATGAAAAGACAAACGACTGATTAAAGTATAATACCTTTTTTGCAGACAATCCACATTAGATAATCACTCATAAGCATTGTTAACTTATGGTTCCGGTAAGGTATATGTTGTCCATCAGAAGATAAAGCACCAATAACATCAGCAAAAGACAAACTGATTCTACTGGAGGGAAGAGAACAACCAAGTTCACGGTTAAACTTCATACCCTAAACAACATAGGATTTTATAGAACCCTTAACAACTAATATGAGCTTTGTGAGAAGAAAACAACTAACCATTAAGGAACAAGATGCAGCTAAAATTTAGATGTTTAAAACTAAACAACTAAGAAGATCAATTGCCCTACAGAACACTCTGCAACTAACTAAAATTTTGTTTGGGTGTCAGGCTTGACATAAAAACATTGTAGAGATGCATTGTCGCTGTCCTAGTGTCCTAAAGCAAGTTTTGAAGGGCTTGTTGTTTATACCTCTGCTTCCTTCATGGCCGCTTTGGTCGTCAAGGATGTCCTGCAAGTGGCAGACGTCCACGGAGATCCGGAAGCAACAGTCTCGTCCGCGCTCCTGGACCCTGAGGAGCGCGTTCATGCACTTTTGCGTGACTGCGAGCTTCTTGCGCACGCGGCGGTCGCACACCAGCGTCTGCAGTCGTACAATGCCCCGCATTGCCCTCAACGCCCTCCAAGCATTAACACATCCACTAACAAGAACCGGTGAGAGGAAAAAAAACAAAGGCCGTGATGGTAAGCCTACCAGGAATGCAAGGAAGGCGAACTGGATGCGGACGACAGTCCACTCCTGCCTGATGATGCGGAAGTCCCTAGGCTGCGCGTGCACGACAGCCACAGCGACAGAGGTGCTGAGCATGTCAGTAGTGGACGGTGCCTCTGACGCCGCCGTGTTGCTCCCCCGCTGCGAGGATGAGCTCCACCACAGTCGACTCCACTTCTGCCCATTCCCCGCGGCGCCGGGCATCTATCTCTCCGCGTCAGGGGCGAGCTTCTCCACCGGCGGCTGATCTGTGCACCGGGCCGGCGACGGACTCGTGGAACATGGATCTAGGCACCGGGGGAGTGCGACGCACTCGTCGTCGTCGATGGTGGTGTGGGGTGGGGCATGGGATCTAGGCACCGGGCGAGCGGCGCCAACAGCTTCTCCACCGGCGGTGTACTTGTGGGACGTGGATCTGGCCGCCGAGGGGTGCGACGCTCGTCCTCGTCGGCGAGTGTGGGGGGATCTGGGTACTGGGGGAGGGGCGGAGGGGGGAGACGGTGGTTGGGAGAGAATGGAGAGGCATAACAGGGGGGAAGTAGTATACGTTTGATGTCGTGGCATGCGGAGCATGGAGCAGTTGGAGCGAGAGGCGAGTGGCCGCGAAGATCACGATGGAGGGGCGTGTACCTTAAGGCTGACACGAGCGGTGGCGCCATGCTCGCCGGTGGTGGGCACCTCCTCAGGTGGCCGCGGCAACCACACCGCCGCGCCCCAGGCACTTGATGGAGGAGGGCGGGTCCCCGTGCGGCCTCTTTGCGCCGACGGTCGAGAGAGAGAGTGCAGGGGCATGATCCCTCTTCTTGCGGCTTGCGGTTTCATGCGGAGGTGAGAGGCAGCTTCATGCGGGAGAGTGGAGGAGGGGTGGAGAACGCGGTAGCGAGGAGACGGCGCGCGAGGGTGGGGGAGGGGCGGAGAACACGGAGGTCATGCTGTGGCGACGGGAGCGACGACGCGCGGGGGGCAGCTGAGGCGCTAACCGTGCTTCGACAGTGAGCTTTGGTTTGGGCCACAACAAGCAAATGGGCCTCCCAGAAAGCGTGTATTCCGTATTTGCAAGCCAAACTTAGTACCACATCAGGTACTAAATTGTGCACGCATCTGTTTATAAGTGCCAGTGCGGATACAACATTGTGGTCTTGGTTGGGCGTCAACCTGTGTAGGCTTGGCTGTGCGCGAGCTTTTATTCCTACACAGCTAGATTTTTTGGTACAACTTGCTCAGGTGCGCGGCGCACGTGTGGGAAACGACGAGGGTGTGGATGGGAATGTGGGGGACGGCGCACGTGTGGGAAACGACGAGGGTGTGGATGGGAATGTGGGGGAATAGGAAACAACGAGGGTGGGGACATGAGAATCGACAATGGCAGAACGCTACGGGTGGGACATGGGAATGGCGCCATGGGACATGGGAATCGGAATGGCAACGCTACGGGTGGGACATTGGAATGGCGCCACGGGACATGGGAATGGGAATGACAGAACCAGAAATGGGGCAGCCTACCCTTAGAGTCTTAATAGGTAGTATAGATGGACGCTGTAGAGCGCGCCTTTTACTACCTACTGTGTCAATAGCTATCACCTATTAATTTTGACCGGTTATACCAGATATTTTATATGATTTTACAATATAAAAGTAAAATTACTAGATTTATCATGACTTGAACTATTATAATATGAAGTTTTTTAGTTTAAAATAATTTAATCTCATATATATTGTTAGTCAAAGTTTAAAAAAATCTAGGACAAATCTAAAAGGACAGACTCATATGGACAGAGTAGTAATTTGTAACGGAGCGTGACAATTGAAGCAGACGTGTGAACAAAATCTAAAACATCACATTAGTATTCTTTTAGCGAGTGTGATGTGAGAGGATTATCAAGAAAACATGGTCAAAATTTTGTCTATATCGGTAGTGACAATGAAGTCGAAATAACATTTCTCATTTCTTTTCCCCTATTATTATATTCTAAAATAAACCAGCAACTGCCTGAAGGTCTCTCCGATATATACTGCACTGCACATGTCAAGATGCCAACGATGGACCTCACTGTTACGTCTCTCAGCTGAGCCGAAAGTCTGACGGGCTGTACCATTTCTTCCAACGCCCTGCCAGCGCGAGAGACCGCGCGCGGCCTTGACCCATGTACGTTGTCACGCAGTCTCCGTACCAACCTCCACCCGGAAACGAGCGTTCCGTCACGCAATCCAACTCCACCCGTCTCCACTCTCCACCCACCACGGTAAACAGCATCGTGGCATCGCGTCACAACTCACATCTCGATCCCGTGCATGCATTTCCTTTTTTTTTCTTTTTGCTCATTTTCCTTTTGTTTTTCAAAAGAAGGCTCCTGGGTACGTTAACACAAAACTAGGAATCTCCAGAGAGTGTACTACTTCAGTTGTAAGCTTCAATCAATCAAAAAGGTAGTACTCGTGAGACATGTATATATGCGTCCTCGACGTGTCTTATCGTTAGAGATATGGTAGAAATTAAAATAATGTTGGGATCACCGTTGCGGCTAATATAATCACAAGGTAGAAACATGCCGTACGTACGTGTTCTAAGAGCGTGTTTGGTTAATTTTTAATCCCTATTTTATTTAATTTTAGTTTCTAAATTGCTGAAATTAAAATAGAGTTTTAAATTTTGTATTTAGTAATTTAGAAACTAAAATAGAATAAAATAAAGTGACTAAGTCCGTATAACCAAACATCTTCTATGGGGGTTGTCGGCAAATCGTATATATAATTGTGTAAAATATTATTTTGTATTTTTTATATATTAAAATTTAAAATAGGTAGCAAAATAAGGGTGAAATAAGAAGGCTCATGGAGATATCTCTCTTATTCCTCTCTAATTTCTCGTGATCCCTGATCACCAAATCAGCCTTAAGCATCAATTCAATTCCTTAGTCCTACTTGGCGACAATATGGTTTGCAGTTGGTACCTTTTGGAAACATCGCGACAACATGGTTGTGATGCTTGGTGTAATATTTCTGTTATGGCAATGTAAAGTTCCTCTATCATGTAAACGGTGTGAAACCTTGAACACTCAGTCTATTTTGGTGGCACATGGGAATGAAAATGAATCACTAACATAACGAAGAAAATTTTTGAATTTATCACACGAAAATAATATAAATAGATTTTAGTACGAACCGACTAATAATTAAAGCATCTCCAAAATACTAGGCTCGTAAAGCTAAACTTTGACTATTTAACAGAAAAATAAATATCCAACAGACTCGTTGTTTGACTCGTCGAGCTATCAGACTCTCTAAATTGGCTCTCTCATTAGTTAAACTAGATAGATAGTTAGTTAGAGTGAGATGCTATAGAGTGTAATCTTTATAAATCGGTAAATAGTGAGTCGAATAGAGAGATAAAAATTAAAAGTCACTTGCAGATGCGCTCTTAATACTTTTAGACGACTATATTTTTAATACATTGAATTTGCTGGCTCTCAGTCTTCGAATATACTTACAAAGGTAGTGTTTACACGTGTACGTTTTTAGATGTGAATGTGCACAAGCTAGCGTTGTGAATCTCTATGTGTGTACTGTGTATGAAGAATAATTGGTCATACGTAATATACACAATTGGTCATGTACATATAACAGATGCCCACGTACGTACGTAATCAACACGATATCGCTTGCAGTATTACAAAGACGTACGTGGCTGTGTACTACGTAGATATACCGCGCGCGGACATACTCGTCTTTGTTTTGTTGAGCTAGCGATCAATCCATGGAGTAGCAGATGTGTTTGAAGGCATCAACGTGGTCATCGTCGAGAGCCATGAAGAGGTCGACGCCACCCTTGGCCGCGCACGACGGCACCAGGATCATGAGACCCTCGACGGGGAGGTCGGGCGGCAGGAAGGCGCACGGTGCCCCGTACCCGAAGTCGAGGTCATGGAATCTGAACCCCAGCCAGCTGTCCACCTCCAGGTCCGGGCAGAAGGCCGTGCCCGGACCCGCGGCCGTGGACGCCAGCTCCTCGCCGGCGCGTTCCGCCATGTCCCCGAAGTCGACGAAGGACTGGATGTACTCGGCGTCGACGCGCGCGACGGCGTCGCGGATGGCGCCGACCACCGCGGCGTAGCTGGAGGACAGCAGCTCCCGGGCCTGCATCCGCGGGAACGCCCACAGCACCATGTTACCGAAGTACTCCATGGGCACCGGAGGGTCGGCGCGGCCCCTGCAGTTCACGGCGACCCTTATCTGCGTGAACTCCTCCGGCGCCAGGTCCCGCGCCGCCGTGACCTTCTTCCAGACGTGCGCCAGGAGGCACTGGAACGTGGTGCACCGGCCGCCCACGCGGGCCTTGAGGTCGGCGATGAACTGCTCCGGGAAGTTGATGCCGAGGTTCTTGATCCTGTCCATGGGGAGGACGGCGTAGGGGCGGCTCGAGCTATGCTCGCCGCGGAACTCGATGTTCCGGTGGTCGAACCTGGGCACGGGCGGGTTGCGTGGGACGGCGATGGCCGCGCGGTCGGTGAAGGGCGACGGTAGATCGGCTGCCGAGGCGCTGCGCACGGCCGTGGCCCAGGCCGCGTAGAAGGAGCTCATGGACTGCCCGTCGGCGACGAGGTGTTGGCACACCGTGCCGATCACCAGGCCGCCGCACGTGTACCGCGTCAGCTGGACCTGGAAGAGAGGCTCGTCCTCACGTTCCTGCACCACCGTACCACCGCGTACCACACAGTATAAGCGCACGGTGTGCATGCATATATATCACCATAAATTAACTAAATAAATTTTAACTGACAGGATACATACAAAAAGACCCAAATACGCGTCTTACTAGAACTTCTTCACCCAAAGGGACTAGTAGTTAGCTAGTAATAGAAGTTACCTTATCAGCCTTGGGGTACAGTTCGTTGATGTGCGCCGTCACGTCGTGAGCCACCAGCGCGTCGGCAAGGTCGGCGTCGGCGGTGGCCTCCACGACAAGCACCCCGGCGTCGTTGAGGAGGAAGCACTTCCTGCCGCGGTCGTCGACACCCATGCGGGCCGACAGGTGCGGGTACCTCGCGACCACAGCGAGGAGGCCATCCACTATGGCCTCGTTGTCCGGCGCAGGCGCGTACCACGCGAAGACGGTCGGGATGTAGCCGTCGGTGGAGGCGCGGTCGAAGGACGTCAGCCGGGACAGGCTGCCGCCGCCGCCGCGGGAGGACGCCGGTGGTGGGGGTTTCAGCACCGTGCGGCGCGTTATGTCCACCGTCACTAACGTGGTCGTCATCGTCGTCGGCTTAGCTTGGTAGCTGCTAGCTAATGATCAATGGACTAGCTAGCTAGCAGATGATGATGAGAATAATGATTGTGATGAAAAACCAACAAGTGAGTTTTTTCCTCAATGATATGCGTGTTGAGTAGGGTGCCTGTGTACATATGCTTTATAGGGGATTCGTTATGCTGTGCACGCAAAACATGGGCGGGCAAAGGAGGAGCTGGCTAGCTGCATGCTGGCGTGGCGTGGGAAACTGATGGCCAGGGGCACCAACCACGACCCAGCAGCGCGGTCGAAAACAGATCTGCTACTGGTCTGTTGTAATACTTATATAAATTATTCACCAAAAAATTTCAAAATTTTTTATTGGTTGTCTTCGTTCTCTGTATAATATTTTTTTAATTTAACTAACTGATGTTATTATTTACTACATTCAATATGTTTTAGCACAACACGACTAATGAAATGAGCGATTAGAAGAGAGTTCATAACGACTGATTGAACGAACAAAGATTATAAAATGACATAATTCCATCATACAGAAACCAAATAAGAGAAAGTTTGTAAACTCAAGTTTCTAAAATAAGTCACATGAACTCAAACTTATAAAAAAGATAGATAAAAATATGACGTGATTGCTAAATGCACGCATCAATAAAAATTGGATGTGCTCCATATAAATTATGCTACTTCGTAGCAATTACTAACGTTTAAAACCAACAAATAACCTTTTACTTTACTGTTAGTGTGACAAATCATTGTTGCTCCATCTAATTTAGCAATCTCAAACACCATGGAGTCCATTGCGCCAATGTGGTCTCAGAAACAATCTAATGTTTGCAAGAGCCAAAAACGTTGTGTCGTACTTGCGCTGTAGCCTTGACCCGTAGTGCTGGTCTGACCCGATACGATTATATATTTTTATTTTACAAAAAAACGTATATATATATATATATATATAATTTATATTCAATATTAAAATTATCTAATCATGATGTTCTACTGGTTAGACAACTTTATCCAGTGTCTTTTGCCTTTTTTCATGCGGGCATGGGTTCGAACCCTACCTTCTCCACCGTTTTTTAATATTTTATGCTGATTTAATCAAATGAGCCGACGGGCTAACGGGCTGGCCCGGCACAGTCAACCGTTTGGCCATCTATAAACGTGCAGCGGTTTAGTTTGAAATAACTGTGAGAATTTCTTTGTAAAAAGATGACACGAGACGACCGTTGAAACTTGTGCTTCAAGTATCTCTACTACTACTTAAGTCCCTAGTGTAGGCGTGCACAATTTTTGGTTCTGCCGTCTACCGTCGCCCACGCTCTCCTCTCTCGCGCTCCCGCTCTCTCGGCAGCCATCGTGGAAGGGGAATCTCCAACCATGGAAGGTCCGCGTAGTTCCATGGAAGGTCCGACCCTGCTCTCCTCTCTGCTGTCTCTCCCGCCCACCATCTGCGCGCTCTCTGGCCGCCATCTCCGCGTCGCCGCTCTCTTCTCTGCGCGGTCTCTCGCCGCCAGACCCGCCCGCCATCTCCTCTCTGCTGTCTCCAAATTTGCGCGCTCTCTTGACGCCAGACCCGCCCGCCATCTCCTCTCTGCTGTCTCCAAATATGCGCGCTCTCTCGCCCCGGCTGCTCCCCCTCCGCGATACTCCCCGCCTGCAGGTAGAAGAAGGCCAGCGCCGCCCGGATCACAGCCGGGGCCTCGCCTGCGCCCGACCCCTGGCTGCTCCCCCTCCGCGATACGCCCCGCCTGCGGGTAGAAGAAGGCCAACGCCTTGGCCAGCGCCGCTCAGATCACGGTCGGGGCCTCGCCCGCGCCCGACCGGAAGATGTGCGTCGACTCCACCAGGATCCGGAAAGGAATCACCGCAAGGAAACCTCTGCGCCCTTGTCCTCCCGTCTTCGGCGCCCCACACCATGTCCGTCGCGACCTCCGCCCCACCCCCACCTCCAGGTCATCCAGCCTCATCCCAATCGCGACAAGCCAGAGGAGAGCGCGAGCAAATCCCCAATCCGCATGCCACCGCTTCCCCTCTCCGTCTCCTCCAAATCCAATCGTCTCCAACCGTCAATCCGCCCGCCACCTCCACCACCGAATCCCAGGCAGGCATGGAGTGCGAGCTAGAGGAGCTCCGTTGGGCGGCGTCGGCATCGTGGAGGGGGAGCAGCTGGGGCGCCCCGCCATCCGCTGCACCACCGACGACGTCTACTTCGCGGATCGTCTCCAACCATCGATCCGCCCGCCACCTCCACCACCGAATCCCAGGCAGGCATGGAGTGCGAGCCAGAGGAGCTCCGTTGGGCGACGTCGGCATCGTGGAGAGGGAGCAGCTGGGGCGCCCCGCCATCCGCTGCACCACCGACGACGTCTACTTCGCGGATCGTCTCCAACCGTCGATCCGCCCGCCACCTCCACCACCGAATCCCAGGCAGGCATGGAGTGCGAGCCAGAGGAGCTCCGTTGGGCGGCGTCGGCATCTACCGCTTGTCCGCCTACCACGCCGCCTTCGTGCTCCTCTTTGCCTACCACGCCGTCGCCATGCTCGTCTTCGTTGGCCTCCTCGTCGCCGTAGAGCATGGCTCCGGCGGATGCAGACGCGGATGAGTTGGTGATGGCGGCCGCCACCAAGGCTGCCGACAGTGGAGAAAGGTTGAGGTCTTGATCTCTAATACCCTGAATGGCAAGCCTCCATATTCCAGCTACGCATGTAGACACACGCTAATGTTAGAAATATGCCCTAGAGATAATCATAGAGATGAGCATATTTCTTTGTATCCATGATATATATATATTGCTTAATTGAATATCCATGGAAGGCACCTTGTATTGATTAGCAATTATGTGAATTGTTTGTGAGATTCTTTACTTATATGGTTATTTTAAATGATGTCCCTAGTCAGAGTCGATGACTAGCACATGTATTAGTTGATGACTACATTTCACAAGTCATGAACATGGAGATGTTAAATTAATAATGTGGGCGCATGTATGACATGAGGCTGGACCGACCCAACGTGAGATATTGTAATATAGTTCTCTTCTTGCAACATGAATATTGTATCCTTAGACCTAAGATTGTCGCATGTTCTCAAGATGTGAATTGACTTACTTAGGGACTATCAAACGCTATCCCGTAACTGGGTAGTTATAAAGGTAGTTTTGGGTTTGTCAGGAAGCATGCTATGAGGCATGGTCAGTCAAGATGGAATTTGTCCCTCTCTTTGTGAGAGAGATATCTCTGGGCCCCTCGAGTGATTGGATCAAGAAATGCATGGCCGTGCTAGGGTTAAGAGTTAACCATTGAAAGGATTCCAATTCACAGTATCGAGAAAGAGAGGTCAGCTTAGAGCCAGACCAAATATCGTGAGACAAAGGGAACAGCATGTACTTAATGTCGCAATGGTTCGTCTGATATGATCTTTACGTACACATAGGAGTTGACATGTCTTGCTAGAGGCCGCTGTCAATTATTGGGCCAAGTAAGAGTACTCGGGCTATGTCTATTTGTACGTGAACCTATAGGGTCACACACTTAAGGGGAAGGAAGCCTAATTCGGATTAGATCCGAAATTAGACTGGGCTTTAGGGTTAATGATGGGCCTCGGCGTCAGAAGCCCACCATAACGCCTATATAATGAGGGGCGGGGGCGCGGTTAAGAGATAACCTAATTCGCCACCTGCAAACCAGCAGCCGCCGCTCGCCTCTCGCCCTCGCCAAGCCGCCGTCGCGAACCTAGCAGTTCGGTACGCGACACTTCCTCCCTGTACGTGTGGATACCTCGGAGGTGCTGCATCTGGAGCACTTGGACGAACCGCGCGAGGACGTGAAGGACGCCGGCAACTGCACGACACTGCTCGACGCGTTCGTCTACATCGAGACGTCTTCCGCTGCTCTGCGCGTCTAGTAGTAATTCCATGACCTATAACCGCAGTAGTTCTTGGTATTATGGGGATGAAAATTTTGTTTTGCGCTAGCGTAGCCTCCCCGTAATCCTACAGTGGTATCAAAGCCAAGTTCTGCGTAGTTTTAGGTCTGGATCTAGGTTCATGAGATGGATCTACTTGATGCACGGTTTGATTAGATCAATTGGTTATAAAGGGTGAAGTAGATTACATCGGATATGACTGGAGAGATCAGTTCGTCCTTCTCTGTTATGTGCGCGACTTGCCCCTACCGGCTGGAATCACCATCGGGGCTAACTGCGTACACAACTAGCAGATTGATGTAACAGATCAACGTCATGAGTGTAATCTTCTTCGGGTCGAAAGTCTCGGATTTGGGTTGATTTGATCAACCGCATGAGATTTCCAGTGGAATTTCCATACATACGATGCATGGAATCCTGTGAGGTTTTCAGGGCGCTGCCCTGAGACCCGTGGGGGGCGGCTCCCCCCTTGACCCCCGCCCGCTGACCGGTCAGCGGGACCGCCGTGGCTATCTGCTGAAGTGGCGAACGTATAGAAACGTGTTTGTCTAACCTGTTTTTGCAGGACATCTTGTGATCGGTATGGCTATTGTGTATATGATGCATGTTAATAAATTATTCATGACCTGCGTGTCGTGACCAGGGCAATACGGCTGGAGCCACATGTATTGTCCAAATTTAATGTAATGACCTGCGTGTCAACATGTGATGATCCAAAGCGTATATGTAATTTGTTTACCAGCATACGTTAGATAGGTCTTGAAGGACTCATCACCTGGAGGATGGCATACCTATATCATGGAGATGGAGATCATCGTGATGGACAGATTATTGGAGATGGGGATCACCATGTGACAGCAAGCCATACCGAATCACAACTGTTGTGTGAATGCCATTCTTATTGTTCTACTTGTTTATATTGCATATATGTCATTGCGTGCGATGTTATAAGTAGGACGATCCCTCATAAATGTTTAAGCTTTAATGCCTCTCCAAACCTTGCACTATCATAAGTCTTGTACAATTGGTGGTGGGTCTATGAAATTAGGGTGCCACCAGTTTTCCTTGACTAGATAGGTTTGTATCGGATACGAACTGCAGAAAGGGTTGGTTAACTTAAAACAAAGTCAGCTTAATGGTTAAGGACTTTGAGGCATAAGGTTGGGAGCCGAGACATAGAGATGTCACCCAACAACAGGAGTCATATATATGATATGATTAGCAAGGAGTTGCTTACCGATCTACCTTGTCTTCTAGCGGTGATGCTAAAGCTCACTAGTAGACTTGTTAGTTGTGGATTCTGAATCACTAAGTATCAATCGAGGGATATTGATTTTAGTGGGAGTAGACTATTAAATGTTTAATATGATTTACTCTGTCATGGATATTTTTGTCTTAGTATTTTGCATTATTTTGTTGTAGATAAATGGCACCTAGCACACCAACATTTACTTTGCGATCAATTCTTGAAAAGGATAAGTTAAATGGAACAAACTATACGGATTGGATCCGTAACCTGAGAATTGTTCTCAGGGATGAAAAAAAGGAAGACGTTCTAGACACCCCACTACCAGAGGATCCTGGTGAAAATGCAACTGCTGCAGCTAAAACCGCTTACAAGAAAGCAATGGATACTAATCTTGAAGTGAGTTGCCTAATGCTTGCTTGCATTTAGCCTGAGCTGCAGATGCAGTTTGAGACAAACCATGAGGTACACGATATGATCGTGGCGCTCAAGGATATGTTCCAGACTCAGGCTAGGACTGAAAGGTTCAATGTGTCCAAAGCCTTTCTGGAATGCAAGCTAGCAGAAGGCACAACAGTTGGGCCACACGTAATCAAAATGGTTGGTTACAGTCAGAGGTTGGAGAAGCTAGGCTTCCCAATAAGCCAAGAGTTGGCCACTGACTTCATTTTGGCATCTCTTCCGCCTAGCTATGGAAACTTCATCACGAACTACCATATGCATGGGGCGGAGAGGGGCCTCAATGAACTATGTGGCATGCTGAAAACTGCAGAGGGGGACATAAAGAAAAGCGCTGCCAGCAGCGGCCATGTGATGGCGGTCCAAAACAAACCCAACTTTAAGAAGAAGGGTAAAACTCAAAAGAAGAAGGGCAAGGCAAAGGATACAGTATCCAAGCCAAATCAAAAGCCCAAGGCTGGACCAGCTGCAGATGCAGAGTGCTTTTATTGCAAAGAACTTGGTCACTGGAAAAGGAATTGCAAGCAGTACTTGGCCTCTATTAAGGATCGCGGCGGTAAGGGTACAGCCGCAGCAGGTACACTTGCTATTCACATTACAGAAATTTTTCTTGCTGATTCTTATATTAATTCTTGGGTATTTGATACCGGATCGGTTGCCCATATTTGCAATTCGATGCAGGGAATGATAAGAAGTAGAAGCGTGAAAAGAGGAGAGGTTGATTTCCGGGTAGGCAATAATGCAAGAGTTGCTGCGTTGACCGTCGGGACGATGCAACTCCACCTCCCATCAGGATTTATTTTGGAGTTAAATAATTGTTATCTAGTTCCTAGTATGAGTCGAAACATTATGTCTCCTTCATGTTTGATGAAGGATGGTTATTCATTTGCGAGTGAAAACAATGGTTGTGTGATCTCTAAGAATGGCATGTTTGTGGCTTTTGCATCCATTATGAATGGGTTATTCATTTTAAATCTTGATGATGCACCTATCTGTAATATTAGTGCTAAAAAGCCTCGGCCTAATGATTTAAGTCCTACCTACATGTGGCACTGTCGTTTGGGTCATATAAGTGAGAATCGCATGAAGAAGCTTCATTCTGATGGGCTTTTAACTTCGTTTGATTTTGAATCATACGAGACATGTGAAGCTTGCTTACTTGGTAAGATGACCAAGGCGCCCTTCACGGGTTTACCGGAGAGGACGTTAGATTTATTGGAACTCATACATACTAATGTGTGCGAACCAATGAGTACGACAGCTAGGGGAGGATTCCAATACTTCATAACCTTCACTGATGATTTTAGTAGATATGGGTATGTCTACTTAATGAAACACAAGTCTGAATCCTTAGAAAAGTTCAAAGAGTTTCAGAATGAAGTAGAAAATCAGCGTGGCAAGAAAATTAAAGCACTGCGATCAGATCGTGGTGGTGAATATTTGAGTCATGAGTTTAGCAATCATCTAAAGAGTTGTGGAATTGTTCCACAGCTTACGCCGCCTGGAACGCCTCAGAGGAATGGCGTGTCTGAGCGACGTAATTGGACTTTATTGGATATGGTTCGATCAATGATGAGCCAGTCGGACCTACCTTTGTCGTTTTGGGGATACGCTCTAGAAACAGCAGCTTTCACACTAAATAGGGTACCGTCTAAGTCCGTAGTTAAGACACCATATGAGATGTGGACTGGGAAGACTCCCAGTTTGTCTTTTCTGAAGATTTGGGGTTGTGAGGTTTACGTCAAGCGACTACAGTCGGATAAACTCACTCCAAAATCGGACAAGTGCATGTTCGTGGGATATCCAAAGGAAACTTTAGGATATTACTTTTACCACCGGTCAGAGGGCAAAGTGTTTGTCGCCCGGAACGGTGTGTTCTTAGAGAAAGAGTTTCTCAAAAGAGAGAAAAGTAAACAAAAGGTGTATCTTGAAGAAGTTCAGGATGAGCCAGTGGGACAAGATTCAACAAGTGATGCTAATGTAGCAGAACAAGTTGAGACGTCTATGGCAAGAGAATCACCACCACAACCACGAAGGTCAGCAAGGCTTCGCAAGGCACGAGGAGAAGTGCTATTGTTGGGCAATGGGGAAGTGTTGTTGTTAGACAACGACGAACCTGCAACATATTCAGAAGCGATGATGGACCCAGATTCCGAGAAATGGCATGTTGCCATGAGATCCGAGATAGATTCCATGGGAGAAAATCAAGTTTGGAACTTGGTTGACCCGCCTGATGGTGTTAGACCTATAGAATGCAAATGGATCTATAAGAAGAAGAAAGACATGGATGGAAATGTTCACATCTATAAGGCTCGACTTGTTGCAAAGGGTTTTCGACAAGTTCAAGGAGTTGACTATGACGAGACATTCTCGCCAGTAGCGATGCTTAAATCTATTCGGATCATTGTAGCTATTGCCGCATATTTCGATTACGAGATTTGGCAGATGGATGTCAAAACAGCTTTCCTTAATGGAAACCTAGATGAGGACGTGTATATGATACAGCCCGAGGGTTTTGTCGATCCGATCAATGCTGGAAAGATATGCAAACTTCAGAAATCCATTTATGGGTTGAAGCAAGCATCTCGGAGTTGGAACATTCGTTTTGATGAAGTGATCAAAGGGCTTGGTTTTCATCAGAATGAAGAAGAAGCTTGTGTTTACAAGAAGGAAAGTGGGAGCGCTGTTGTATTTCTAATCTTGTATGTGGATGACATATTATTGATTGGGAATGACATTCCTATGCTGGAGTCCGTCAAGGCTTCACTGAAAAAGAGTTTTTCTATGAAGGACTTAGGGGAAGCAGCATATATTTAGGGCATAAGGATCTATAGAGATAGGTCGAAGAGGCTTATAGGATTAAGTCAAGATACGTACATTGACAAGGTTTTGAAACGGTTCAACATGGAACAGTCCAAGAAAGGGTTCATACCTATGTCACATGGTAAACACCTTAGCCAGATGCAATGTCCTGCAACGGCTAATGAGCGGGAGCGCATGAGTAAGGTACCATACGCCTCAGCAATTGGTTCAATCATGTATGCCATGATAAGTACACGCCTAGATGTTTCATACGCTATAAGTGCTACGAGTAGATACCAGGCTGATCCAGGTGAGGATCACTGGACAACGGTAAAAGGCATTCTTAAGTACTTAAGAAGGACTAAAGATATGTTCCTGGTATATGGGGGTAAGGAGGAGCTCGTTGTAACTGGTTACACCGATGCTAGCTTCCAAACTGACCCAGACGAGTTAAAATCGCAATCAGGTTTTGTGTTCACAATAAATGGTGGTGCTGTTAGTTGGAAGAGTTCCAAACAGGAGACTGTGACTGATTCTACAACAGAAGCCGAGTACATTGCAGCTTCTGAATCTGCGAAGGAAGGTGTTTGGATAAGAAAGTTCCTCATTGAGCTTGGTGTGTTTCCTAATGCATCTAGCCCATTGAACCTCTACTGTGACAACAATGGGGCTATTGCGCAAGCTAAGGAGCAAGGAACCACCAGAAAAACAAACACGTACTGCGGAAGTTTCACCTCATACGAGAATTCATTAGGCGGGGTGAGATAAAGATATGCAAAATACATACGGATTTGAATGTTGCTGATCCTTTGACAAAACCTCTTCCACAACCTAAGCATGAGGCACACGTGAGATCTATGGGTATTAGATATCTTCTAGATTAACTCTAGTGCAAGTGGGAGACTGTTAGAAATATGCCCTAGAGATAATCATAGAGATGAGCATATTTCTTTGTATCCATGATATATATATTGCTTAATTGAATATCCATGGAAGGCACCTTGTATTGATTAGCAATTATGTGAATTGTTTGTGAGATTCTTTACTTATATGGTTATTCTAAATGATGTCCCTAGTCAGAGTCGATGACTAGCACATGTATTAGTTGATGACTACATTTCACAAGTCATGAACATGGAGATGTTAAATTAATAATGTGGGCGCATGTATGACATGAGGCTGGACCGACCCAACGTGAGATATTGTAATATAGTTCTCTTCTTGCAACATGAATACTGTATCCTTAGACCTGAGATTGTCGCATGTTCTCAAGATGTGAATTGACTTACTTAGGGACTATCAAACGCTATCCCGTAACTGGGTAGTTATAAAGGTAGTTTTGGGTTTGTCAGGAAGCATGCTATGAGGCATGGTCAGTCAAGATGGAATTTGTCCCTCTCTTTGTGAGAGAGATATCTCTGGGCCCCTCGAGTGATTGGATCAAGAAATGCATGGCCGTGCTAGGGTTAAGAGTTAACCATTGAAAGGATTCCAATTCACAGTATCGAGAAAGAGAGGTCAGCTTAGAGCCAGACCAAATATCGTGAGACAAAGGGAACATCATGTACTTAATGTCACAATGGTTCGTCTGATATGATCTTTATGTACACATAGGAGTTGACATGTCTTGCTAGAGGCCGCTGTCAATTATTGGGCCAAGTAAGAGTACTCGGGCTATGTCTATTTGTACGTGAACCTATAGGGTCACACACTTAAGGGGAAGGAAGCCTAATTCGGATTAGATCCGAAATTAGACTGGGCTTTAGGGTTAATGATGGGCCTCGGCGTCAGAAGCCCACCATAACGCCTATATAATGAGGGGCGGGGGCGCGTTAAGAGATAACCTAATTCGCCACCTGCAAACCAGCAGCCGCCGCTCGCCTCTCGCCCTCGCCAAGCCGCCGTCGCGAACCTAGCAGTTCGGTACGCGGCGCTTCCTCCCTGTACGTGTGGATACCTCGGAGGTGCTGCATCTGGAGCACTTGGACGAACCGCGCGAGGACGTGAAGGATGCCGGCGACTGCACGGCACTGCTCGACGCGTTCGTCTACATCGAGACGTCTTCCGCTGCTCTGCGCGTCTAGTGGTAATTCCATGACCTATAACCGCAGTAGTTCTTGGTATTATGGGGATGAAAATTTTGTTTTGCGCTAGCGTAGCCTCCCCGTAATCCTACAGCTAATACCCTGAATAGCAAGCCTCCATACCCTGAATGGCATCTTCACACACATAATTGTAGTGATTGCATGCTTAGGTAGCAAACAATTAGTAGCATCTGAATACAATCAAAAATACACTGACATTAAAAATTTACTACAATACTACATAGCTCCTCTGTAGCAGATCAACGATTAACAAGTTAACCAAGCTAATACCACTTATTTCAGTAGTCATGCTAGCACCAAAGCCCACGATAATGTTCAGCCGCGAGCTTGTCTTTTTTATTCACTAGGTTGTGTTGTCAACTAATTTGCTTACTGTGGAGTAACGGATATTGTTTGGTGTTGAACAACATTCTTATTGAGTGACTTGTTCTTTTCATCTATTTGGTTGTTGTCCCCTTTATATTCCATTCATCTTGACATCTGACCAGATTTGGATTTTTGCATCCGACTGCAAGGAGAAGGCGGCGAGCAACAAGGACTCCGCCAAGATGTTGACAGTGGTGCAGCCCACGCGTAAGAGGAAGGCCTTAAGCCATCGTCCAGCCCACACCCATCCATTTCGGGAGCTTCTTATTATGCTCTCGGGCCATGATATGATCGGCATCGCGTTAACAGGGTTGGGAAGATGCTGGTATTCGTGGCTTCGTGCTGCATCGATTGTGCTAGACGTCAGGTACTAAGGTTGTTGCTGTGCATTGGAGGTGTGTATATGAGGATGCAACTCGATAACTGCAGGTGTGTTCGATTTTGCATCTGAATCATGTTTCCATAGCTAACTGTTGTATACATTAATTTCATCTGCTTAGTTATGTGCTGACGTGAATATCTGAACAAAATATCCTGTTGTAACCAATCATAACTGATGTTAGAGTTTATCTTGGGCATTCTTTTCATGGCCCCTGTGTATGATAAATTGACAAGTTGAGGAAGGTACACTGTACACACACCTGCTCGCAAAGTGAGTTCATGGCAGTTCACGACTATATAGTAAATAGCACTTGCATATCATGTAGGACATGGTCTCATGCTGGTTGAAAACATATACCACTTCCAAAAAGTGATGCACATGGTAGCAAAAAATGCAACTAAGGAAAGAGTAGCATATGTTCTCATAGATCAGTACTTCCAGCTAATCTGAATTTGCATCTGTACCAAAGTAAAATGAAGTAATTATTAAGTAATTTGTTCAAATGGTTGTAGTTGCTATTGTGAAGTGATGAGGAAGCGTTTGTCGATAAGATGATTGATGCAATCTCTGTTCTTAAGCTCACTTATGCCAAGGTTTAGCAAGATATATTTATAATTGTGTTTTTGTTTTCTTCTCCTTAAGCTCTTCGTCCGCCGAACATAGAAGTCTGGGCGGGTGCCGCTGGCCGCCATGGGTTCAATCGAGCGCTTCACGCACACGCATGTTAGCCGCCGCCTTCATGGCACAGGCATGGCCCTACACATGTATGTACACTGAACTGTAGTTATTTTGTGCCAGAATAACCTCCTGGTGCTTTGTCATCTACTCATCTGAGATACGATTTATGCTCTGATATGTCCGCGTCGCGATTACTAATACTGGTGGGCTAGAAGGAAGTCAGGTTCAATCCATTTAAGCACCATGCACGTTGCTTGGTGGGGCTGTCGCCCTTTTCATTGTTGAAAATACAACTGTTCCATCTAAAAGTATGAAACAACATATCATTTTCAATTTTTTTATGCAGGATGAGCGAAAAACTTCAGAATTTGTCTTCCGTATATTCTCAGAATTCATCTTCCCTATAGCTTCTTATTCCATAATCTATCATACATGCTTTGTTGCTTGAATATTAAAATCAGAACTGCAAGAAATATATGGTATAGGGAATTCCATGGAAGGTGACACTGATGCAAATGATCCATGGAAAGAATGCGTTTTTTGCCTCCAAGAACCAAGGGATACTACTGTCCTCCCATGTGTTTTTAGCTAAACACTTTTATCGGTGCCATTTATCTAATATCGTGGCGCCGTTTTCAGCATTCATTTAAAAATTAGATAGAACAGTTCAATCACTATTCTTGTAAAACTTCACCCTGAGAGGAATTAATATGCTTTGTTAGGCTTCTTTTCTTTATTTTTCTATCCATTAAATACACTTACCACTTACGAATTGAATTAAGGCTACTAAATATTCTGTTATTTCTTAGGTGAGGGATATACTGGATCTGGATTATGTGCATATGTGTTATATTACTAATGCAGTTGACATGTGAGTGAGACCTTAAAAAATATTTTGTAATTTGTCCATATGTGTTATATTACTGATGCACAGTTGGTTGATTTTTTGTCAACAGGCGAAATGATAGCCTATGGCCTAAGCTTAACACCGAATAGTGGTGTAGTATCACCAATAGAGATGGCCAAATGGGCCGTCCGGCCTGGCTCGAATCCGATGAAGCCCGGCCCGCCAGGCATGTTAAGAAAATCGGGCCAGGCCTTTCAAGCCCGTGGGCTCATTTCCTTGACCGAGCCCGGCCCGCTGTGGGTCTAAATGGGCTGGCCCGACCTGGTAAGCACAGTAAAAATGGGTCGAAAATCGTGCTAAGGAAAAAGGGGGCTTGACGGGCTTAGAGCTAGGGCCGGGCTAGCCTACTGGGCTTAGTTTTCTATTTGCGTGTGGCCCGCTTATTTGTGTCATGCTGGCTTGGGCCTGTATAAAAGCGGGCCGGACCGAACTGGTACCGGGCTAAAAAAACGTGCTTCGGGTTGGACTTTGAGCTTCCTGTACATCTATAATCACCAATTTGAAGAAGAGCTGGAGCCAATTTATAGGCCGATAAAATATTTTCTTAGTAAGTAGTAAGTCTTACATGATTTTATTTGAAGAAGCTGATTCTTAGGTGTAAGGACACTATCTTATCTAGCAATCTTTGATTTTGACATTGTAGTGATTCCCTGGCTACTTGCAAGATATTGTATACCCTAAATCATCAAAGTGGTGTTGTTGATTCACAAAAAGTTACTATCATTATCGTCGTGGGATTCTACTCGTACTCACCCGTAAAGAGCTTTGGGTTTTTCCCTAATACCAATAAATAATAAGTTCTTTTCAATAAAAAACTACTTACAGACAATAAGTCTCTGCTACTATAAAGTAGGTTCACCTAAATATGGATTTGAATATGTGAATTTAAATCATGCTTGTTGGTTCCAAACTCACATTAACACCTATATAACCAATAGAATACACAAAGTATGTTTTATATTCTATAATAATACACAAAGTATGTTTTATATTCTATACTAAAACACGCACGGTGTATGAGGTTGTAATATAGTGGTGAAATAATTAGATTAAAATAATAAAATTTATGTATAACTAGGATCACAAATGAAGTATAACACACGTTTGTATATAAGTTATCGTGGTATTATATGTTTCCGTTGCAACGCACGGGCACTCACCTAGTAGTATAGATATAGAAATATTGACGCTCAAATGGAGCAAAAACCGGTGTGCAAACAGCCCAGAAATGCATGCACACGTCTCTCTCTTACGTTTGAACATGTTGAGCTGACGACTCGACGTCAACTTTCTACCGCGCGCGTCGCAAAGATGCACGGGAAGTCGTCCTGCCCCAATGAAATTCAATGTTGGAAGTAATCAATTTGGGTATGAGAATTCAATCCACTGAACGATACGACAGGCCATGTTTATTATTCCATTACTCACCCTTCTAAAGCACTTTAGAAAAGACTTTAGTCCCTAGAATATCCTATTTGATTCTTAGACACTAAGGACTAGTTTGACAACCCAATTATTTCAAGAGATTTCTATTTTCATAAGATAAATTAGTTCATTTCCCTCACGCCCTGTTTAGATCATTGGAATTGAATTCCATTCTAATAATAGTAATTTAGGCATATATCAATTAAGCTAATTCAATTTTATGCAAAATATATTTGTATACTATTATTAGCAAGATGTCGGAGATATTTATGGGCTACATTTTTATTATAGAGGAGTGAGACGAAGAGTGTCATATAAGTTATTGTGCGGGACAGATATCCCGGCTCCACTAGAAGGCAAGAAGATCTCGCGAAAGGCTTTGGACCTATTATCTCGTAAGGCCACCCCTTCGTGGGCCAAGGGAGAACCGCTGGTGGAATGGGCCGACGCGAGGAGGAAGCAGACTCGGGCCCGAGTCTGCTTGTTGGATTTAAGCATTATGCAATGCGCTGATCCGACTTTCCCGCGCAGGGTGACCTCGAATATTGGAGCAAACTAGGGATAGATCGACAAGATTATAGGAAGATAAGTTCAATCGGTTCACTATTACTTAGATACATATCATCATCATACACACATGTAATGCCCCACGGTCAAGTATATAAGGCCTATGGGGTACCCCATCAGAATTATCGACCATTTACTCAGCTCACTAGCTTTCTCCATACAGGAGACTTCCCTTGTAACCCACCACATAAAAGATCCACACCAGGAAGTAGGGTGTTACGCATCTCAAAGCGGCCCAAAACTGTAGAAAATCGCCTGCTGTCTCTCGTGTATCTCGCACGAACCATTGAGTTACAGTCAACAGCATCGTCCTACCCAAAAGCACCATGAGGGGTAACCCCGGGTGTGTGGTCGGGCTCCAAACACCGACATCTGGCGCGCCAGGTAGGGGGTGTGTCGTTGATCCAAGCTAGCTCAATGGCTGTCACCTCCTAGTGCAAGATTGCTCTCCGCCCTGAATCTGTATTCTGCTTCGAGACCATCTCGTCCGTAGCATATGAGAAGGGAATTCTGCACCGCATAACGGATCCATCGGAGAAGAGGCCTTCCTCAGAAATCTCCGAGAAAGTCGGAACAAGACAGCGGATGGCGCAACCTCCTACGCCCCAGACGAAGACTACCTCTTGCAAGTCAAGAGCCGGGAATTCACTTGCCCGAAGAACCCCGTTATCCACTTCGCCCACAAAGGAGTGAACACGGATTACAAATAAGAAGGAAGCAAGCGTTCCTGAAACGGAGCTCCGTCGAGCCGTCTTTCCGGCACCTTCGCCCTCAAAGAAGGATGGAAAGGAATTCACCACCGCAGCAACTCATTTCTACCCTGACATCCTCTTCATTGCGGGGAGATTGGAGTCATCTCCCATCTCCGACGACGAGCCAACCATGCCAGAGGAAGAACCTCCCCAACGAGAAGCTCGACGATGGAGGAACAGACGCCGGAATATTCGGCGACATCATGAGGCTAGGGAGCGGGACCCATCGCAGCCTGTATCCCGGGATGAAGTCTTGGAAGTAGGAGAAACTCCTGATGAACAAGTCTTCAGAGAAAGGAGGAATTTTCGCCGACGTGACCGCCGGCAAGCTCAAGACCGAGATCGAGAACAAGCTGAGCAAGATGTGAGGTTACGCCAAGAGAACCCTCTTTTCGCTCGAAACCTGAACCCTGACTTTGCTCGCGCAATGAACACGTCGAGTGAAGTCAGAGGAGTGTTGGCTCAGATAGTTGATGGCCTCCCCCGGACTCCGGATGCTGAAGGCTATCGACGGCTGCTCACTCAGGCAGCTAATCATCTTCTACCCCTCGCTCATCCTCCAAGCGATCTACGGCACGCCATCAACATTCGGCGAGACGCACGGAGCTCCATTAATGCTTCACACGAATGGCGACACGAAAACGAGATAAGGCACCGAGAGGAGTACGATCGGGACCATGGCATCCCAACTCAAAGTCGCGCCACTCGGGTTGAGTCGGTAGCAGCCTCAACCAGTGGCCCAATCCGGGGACGGTCGATACGACACATCAGCGACTCCCCTCCCCGGGACCTGCACCATGAACGTCGACAGCAAGACACATGTGGAGTATCCGCACTTACTCCGCGTCTCAGGGCCATCCAGTGGCCCCTGAACTGCAAGGTCTCCAACGTCGACAAATATGAGCCTAAGCAGGACCCAGGAGGCTGGTTGGTCGTCTATACGACCATCGCCCAGTCCACTAGGGCGACTGAAGACGTGATGACTGCATACTTGCCCATCGTCCTTGGGTAGGATGCATTGCAGTGGCTATGACATTTGCCGTGACATTGCATCGACGATTGGAGTGACTTCAGTCGGTGTTTCATCGCCAACTTTCAGTCTCTCTAAGACAAACCGACTCAGCCATGGGACCTCAAATCCATCAGACGCCGGGGCGATGAAACACTTCGGTCGTACCTTGAGAGGTTTCAAACCATGAGAAACCGCATCCCCGAAGTCACTGAGGCAGCAGTGGTTGAAGACTTCTACCGGGGATCTAATGACTCGGCCTTCGTCCGAGCCATACTGCAGAAAGCGCCGACCACCTCCGAACAGCTGTTTCGAGAAGCGGACCTCTACATTACCGCTAACGAACGAGCCCAGGACCTCATCAGGACAGCGAAACCTGCGCCACTAGCACCGTGGCGTGAACCAGCAACCCAACAAGCGTTGGGAGAAGAGGCCCCGTGAAGAGGTCCATGCCGCCGGACCACTTGTCTCTCGTGTTCGAGGGGCACCTCGCGGAGGCGAGCGGACACTGGACAACATCCTCGATGCCCAGTGCCCATATCACAAGGACATGTGCCACACCTTGTGGAAATGCAGAGACTTCAAGCATTCCATCGGGAATGGCCGACCATTCCAGCCTCTACCACCTCCCCCACCACAAGGAGGACCTGGCGAGCCCAGGCAGCCTCAGCAACAGGGAGGGGGAAGTGTGGAGCATTCCCACGCGTTGACGGGGAGGTCAACGTCATCTTCGGAGGACACGGGTCGCAGGAGAACAGGAGGCAGCAAAAGCTCAACGACCGACAGGTACTGGTGGCAACCACCAGTGCCCCAGCCCCCTATCGGTGGCCAGAGTACCCGATCACCTTCAGCCGAGCGGATCAATGGCTCCACTTCGACCATCTGGGCAAGTACCCGCTCCTCGTCGATCCGGTGATCCAAGAGAGCAGGATAAAGAAAGTAATAGTGGATGGGGGAAGCAGCATCAACGTTACCTTCCCCCAAACGCTCCTGGGCTTGGGGGTCGCACTCAAAGATCTCACTGAGTCAGACACCCCTTTCTTTGGCATTGTGCCGACCGAAGGGGAATACTCGCTCGGGCACATCAACATGCCCGTCACCTTTGGAACTCCGGAAAACTACAAAACCGAATTCCTAAGGTTCGAGGTGGCAAGCTTCGACTGCGGATACAACGCCATCATCGGCAGGCCAGGATTGGCCAAATTCATGGCCATTCCGCACTATTCATACATGATATTGAAGATGCCAGGACCACAAGGAATTATCACTGTGCGTTGACTTTCAAGGCGCCACAGAATGCTTTCAGGGAGCTATCCAGGCGGCTCTCACTACTAAACCGCCAACGACTTCCTCCGTGCAGGCAAACACAAAGCCTGAGGAAGACCTCGCGATACCCACGAATGAAGTTCAAGCCATGACCTCTATGCGGCCGACCGAGGAGACAAAGAGGATCAACCTGGTTTTCGCTGATGAACGCAAGGCGCCATCATCAGCTCCAGCCTCGACAACAAATAGGAAAGTGCGCTCATCCGGTTCCTGCAAGATAACCGAGACATATTCGCATGGCAACCTGCGGATATGCCGGGACTCCCGAGAGAACTGGTCGAGCACAACCTGAAGGTCTATCCTCAAGCAAGGCCAATTCGACAAAAAATTTCGTTGTTTCACGCCTGACAAAGAGAGAAGCTATTCACGCCGAGTTAGCTCGCTTAGTGGCAGCAGGGTTCATTAGAGAAGTACTGCATCCTGAGTGGCTAGCAAATCCTATTCTTGTACTAAAAAAGAATAAAGTGGATTGGCGCATGTGCGTCGACTATACCGATCTCAACAAACACTGTCCAAAGGATCCCTTCGGACTCCCTAGAATAGATCAGGTGGTCGATTCGACCGCTGGATGTTCTATGTTATCCTTCCTAGACTGCTATTCTGGATACCATCAGATCAGCTTGGCAAAAGAGGATGAGGAGAAAACTACATTCATCACCCTGTTTGGAGCTTTCTGCTATACCTCCATGCCGTTCGGCCTCAAGAACGCGGGAGCGACTTACCAGAGAGCCAGTCAAACATGCTTAGCCGATCACTGGGGCAAGCGGGTGGAAGCCTATGTCGATGATGTGGTGATAAAAATAGAAAACTCAGAAAACTTCATCGAAGATTTGCAGCCGGTCTTCAACAGCTTGAGGCGATACCGGTGGAAGCTCAATCTAGAGAAATGTGTCTTTGGAGTACCAGCATGAAAGTTACTCGGATTCATTGTCAGCCACTGAGGAATTGAAGCCAATCCAAAAAAATTCGAGGCCATCATGAGAATGGAAGCGCCACGATCACATAAAAAGGTACAAAGGCTTACTAGATGCATGGTAGCCCTGAGCAGGTTCATATCAAGGCTAGGCGAGAAAGGCATGCCATTCTACAAACTGCTCAAAAAGGTGGACAAGTTTCAGTGGACCATAGAGGCACAGGAAGCTCTAGAGGCACTGAAAAAGTTCTTGACTACACCACCAGAACTCAAGCCACCACGCCGAGCCACACCGAATCAGCTAGCAGAAGATATGTTGTTATACATCTCCTGCACGACTCACGTGGTGAGTACCACGTTAGTAGTCGAGCGGGTGGAGGAAGGACATACATATCAGTGTAGCATCCGGTCTACTTCATCAGCGAAGTTCTCGGGCCCTAAAAAATGATGTATCCCCAAGTTCAGAAACTACTATACGCAGTACTTCTAACCGCTCGCAAGCTCCGTCACTACTTTGACGACCACAAAGTCATAGTAGTCACAGGATTTCCGATTGGGGACATTCTCCACAACAAAGAAGCTGTCGGAAGGGTAGCCAAGTGGGCATGTGAGCTGGGAGCTCACAACATAGAGTTCCGACCTCGCACAACAATAAAGACTCAAGCACTAGTTGACTTCGTATCAGAGTGGACTGAGCATCAAGTCCCAAACAACCCGGAGGCTACCGAAGTATGGTGAATGTACTTTGACGGCTTGATGAAGCTGCAAGGAGCAGGTGCAGGGATCCTCTTCATTGCTCCTGGAGGTGAACAACTCAAGTATGCACTCCAGTTATTATTTCCAGCATCAAATAATGCAGCAGAATATGAAGCACTGATCCACGGGTTGAACATTGTCGTGTCACTGAGCACTAAGAAGTTGATGGTATACGGAGATTCACTAGTGGTCATAAGCCACATAAATAAAGACTGGGACTGCTCGACTGATTCTATGGGCAAGTACTGTGCAGCCATCCAAAAATTAGAAGACAAATTTGAAGGGTTGGAGTTACATCACGTGGAAAGAGATTGCAACGCGGCAGCAGACGCGTTGTCAAAGCTGGGATCCAGCAGGGCCTAGGTCCCACCCGGGATCTTTGTCCAAGAAGTATCACGCCCGAGTATTCCCTCAGATAGGATGGAAGAGTGCAACACCTTGAGCCAACCAGAGTTGGACCCCAATGACTGGAGAGAGCCTATCATCAGGTACATAAAAATGAAGAGGAAACGATGACAAGGCGGCAGCGGAACGCATTGCAAGACAATCAGCCCACTACACCCTCATAGGGGACACACTGTACAGAAGAGGTGCGACATGAGTCCTCATGAAGTGCATTCACTCGACTATTGGGAAGCAACTATTAGAGGAAATCCATGTCGGACAATGCAGAGTACATGCTGCGTCCAGAACTCTGGTTGGGAAAGTTTTTAGATCTGGTTTCTATTGGCCAACAGCGAAGAGTGATGCCGCCGAGTTAGTCCAGAGATGTGAAGCTTGCCAATTCTTATCAAAGCAACAACATTTACCGACACAGCAGCTGCAGACCATCCCTATAACATGGCCATTTGCATGCTGGGAGCTAGACATGATCGGACCCTTCAAGAAAGCTCAGGGAGGCTATACTCATGTGTTGGTTGCCATTGACAAATTCACAAAGTGGATAGAGTATAATCCTATTGCCTCTTTAACCTCAGCCAAGGCAGTGGAGTTCATACAAGACATAATATTCAGGTTTGGGATACCAAATAGCATCATAACTGACCTAGGATCCAACTTCACCAGCTCTGAATTCTTCGATTTCTATGAACAATGGAGCATCCAGATTAAGTACGCATCAGTAGCGCATCCAAGAGCCAATGGCCAAGTGGAAAGGGCCAACAGAATGATACTGGAAGTGCTCAGGAAGAAAGTGTTTGACAAGAATGAAAAACTTGCAGGAAAGTGGATCAGAGAGCTGTCGTATGTGGTTTGGAGCTTGAGAACTCAACCTAGTCGAGCTCTGTATGGAAATACCTCGTTCTTCGTGGTTTATGGTTCAGATGCAGTGCTACCTGCCGACCTCATATTCGGGGTGCCGAGGTTGACCTTCGAAAGCATAGCCGAGGCAGAAGCTACCAGGCTTACCAGTCGATGTGATACGCTCACAACTTCTTATCTTAGGGTGACCACTCTACCCTACCAGCGAGGCGATTGGTTTAAGTTGGAAAAACGCCTTTAAAACCAGCATGGCACACTTACTTCCACCATTGTTCAGGGTGACCGTTATACCCTAACAGCAAAACAATTAGCACTCCAGGAAAAAAGAACGTTTTACTTGTCGGCACCAGGGGCATGTTCTGGCACCCTGTCCACAAAATGTTCGAACACAACCATCACACGCACATAGAATTCATATTACATCAAGTGTTTTGCAGGACATCACTACATCGAAACGTCTTTGCCAGCAATGTCTTTCACGGGAGCAATGGAAGAAGAAGGACGACTCAAAGCATCAGGCGCAGCCTTGACATCGGCGACAATATCACCAGGCACCACGACGCCGGGCCTCCTCATCAAGATTCGTCCAGCGTGAATGGCTTTGTCCATAGCCTTGTCACGCTGAGCTTTCAATACAGTGCAGTTGTCCTCTGAAGCTTTGACAGCTAGTCGAGCGACTTCTAGCTCCTGCGTGATAAGCTTCTTGGAAGCACGCAGATCCCTGATGGTGGAATCCTTGGTTGATAACATCTGTCCAAGTCACAGAACCTCGTCTTGGGATACTTGTATCTTGCGACGATGATGATCCAGGTCCGACATCGTGAAGTGGTGGCTCCTCTCCAATATGGTCAAGGAGTTACTAGCGTCACGGTATAGCCTGTCCAGATTTTCGCGAGAGGCTGCGAGTGCTCGTTTCTCCTCCTACGAACAAGAAGCAACGTTCAGTACCCAATCAACAATAACATGGCATAGTCAACCAAGGGAGTTTACCTCATGCGCCATTCTTTCAGAGTCAAGCTGGGCATTGAGGGAGGAATTCAAAGAGCGTGCACCGTCCAAAGAAGCAGAGGTCTCGGCCAAGTTGGCTTGAATTTGAGAATATTTCTCCTCAAGGTCAGAGCACCGTTGAGCCATATCCGACAACACGGCTGAAAGGGGATGCATAGCTAAGAACAAGTTGATCAATAAAAATAACTAGATAAAATACAAGATCACTAACCAGCATTTGACGCCTTCAAGTCATCGATCTGTTTCTGGAGCAGCAATGGGTTCCACTGCATTTGAGGGCGGAGGTACCAGAAGAGCAGTTTGACAATTCTTGACCTTGTTCGCCTCTTTCTCCTAGTGATTTGTGTCCACGCCTCTGTGGAAGAGGTGGACAATGGAGTTCTTCGGGTTGATGGATCCTCTACCCCTGGCTTGCAGGAGGGAGTCTTTGTTCGGGGCGCCAGAGGTTGCGCTTTTTCCTGCTTCACTCTGGCTTTTCCGGAGTTTGTTGAGGAAGGCTCTCTCTTCGGTGGATCTGCGATGCGATGCAGAGTTCCTTCTTCATCTGCCACAGATGATATAGTTCTGAAGCAGAATGTGGACCCAGGGTGGAAGATGATCTTGTGCTGGAAAGTGATGGCCATTGAGCTAGCTTGGATTAGTGACAATCCTCCTACCTGGCGCGCCAGCTGTCGGGGTTTTGGGTCTGACCGTGCACCCTGGGTTGCCCCTCGAGGTGCTTTTTGGAGTAGGACAGTGTTATCGATTGTAGCTCGATGGTTCGCGCTAGATGCACGAGAGACAGTGGACAATTTTGTACAGGTTTGGGCCGCACTGAAATGCGTAATACCCTACGTCCTGGTGTGAATACTTTGTATGGTGGGTTACAAGGAGGTTCTCTAGTATCGAGGATGTTAGAGAACTAGGTGGATGGCTAAGTAGTGAGAGTTGTCTTTGAGGGGATGCCCCCTAGGCCTTATATACTCGACCGTGGGGCATTACATGTGGATATGATAACAACGTGAGTGTAAGGAAAATGGACCCCGGGCCTTTTGGCTAATTGAGTTTTGGTGTTTGATGAACAACACAATCCGTGAACTAATAAGGTTTCTAGTGTTTGTGTTTGTAGTTCACAGGATGCGAAGAGGATTGGACCAAGGCAATGAGGATGCAACACCTCAAATGAAGACATAAAAAGATGCATAGAAGTCCAAGACTCAAGAACAAAAGAAGCCCATAGAAATCAGCAAAGAAACCTGAGAAGAGGGCTGTCAGCCAGCGCCTGGTGGCGCACCGGACAGTGCACAGTACCTGTCCGGTGTGCACCGGACTGTCCGGTGGGACAACCGGACGGTCTGCGCAGAGAGGCCGCAGATAGACGCTCTCGGGCTGTAGCACCGGACTGTCCGGTGTGCACCGGACTGTCCGGTGTGCCAACGGGCAGACGGCAACGGTCGAATCCAACGGTCGGATCCAACGGTCGACTGCTACAGACGCCAACGGTCGGCTGACATAGGCGCACCGGACATCTACTGTTCAGTGTCCGGTGGTGCACCGGACTGTCCGGTGCACCCGACGACAGAAAGCTGCTGCTTTCTGTCCAACGGCTAGTTGAGGGTGTGGAGGCTATAAATACCACCCCAACCGGCCATTCTCAAGTGTGAGAGCCCAAGCAACATTCCAATACACATAGTGCATATTTCCAAGTGCTCAAACACCCAAGTGCTTAATAGAATCACTCGGTGATTAGCGTAGGTGCTTTGCGAAGTGCTTAGGTTAGTTAGACCGCTTTAGCGCTTGCTCTAGGTGAATCCTAGTTAGTTGAGTGAGTTTAGATAAACCTCACAACCCCTCGGCTCTTGCGCGAGCCGTTGTAATTGTACCGAGTGGGGCGAGAGTCTTGCGAGACCGTGACAACCGTGTTTGTGTCACGGCCGCCACCGTGTACCGGAGGGAACGAGGCCCGCGGCGTTTCGGCCGGAAGCTCGATAGTGGAGACGGCGGGGAGCGTCCGAGAGGAGCCGGAAGCGGAGCACCACTTGCGCGTGGAGAAGGCCCGCGGCTCTCTACGGAGTTACTCGACCGAGGTGCTTGGCCCTCGCGTGGGCTTCCCTTTGCGTAGGGGCACCAACGAGGATTAGTCGGGACCTTGCGCGGTTCCGGATACCTCGGTAAAAATACCGGCGTCATCCACGAGAGTTTGCTTCTCTACTTAGCTCTTTACATTCCGCATTTATATTAAGCATTTAAGTTTCAATCTTGTTGTCATACTTATTTAGTGTAGATTGAAACTTAGCCTTTGCGGTAGAGATAGCAACACTTAGACAAAACCTAGTTTGCACATTCTAGTTTTGATTCTTGCATAGGTTTTGCTCTAGGGATTTAATTGTGGCCAAGTTTAGTAAAAGTTTTAGAAGTCCTAATTCACCCCCCCCTCTTAGGCGTCACCCGTTTCCTTCAATTGGTATCAGAGCCCGGTTTGGCTCATTTGAAACGTTTTAGCTTCACCGCTAAAAGAGCCGACGCTTTTTAGAGGAAGGGATGGATACCCATAGGCCACCACACTTCGACGGCACTAATTTCCCATATTATAGTGCTAGAATGGCTTGCTACCTAGAGGCCGTTGATCTAGGTGTTTGGAGAGTCACTCGTGACGGGATGAAACCCCTCAAGAATCCCGAGAAACCCACCACGAGTGAGGAAAAAGAAATCCATTTAAATGCTAGAGCAAAAAATTGCTTGTATGAATCTCTTAGCATGGATATTTTCAATCAAGTATTTACTCTGAAAACTGCTAATGAGATTTGGCTAAAATTACATGAGCTCCATGACGGCACATCCAATGTCCGTGAGCAAAAACATTGCCTAGTCTTAAATGAGTATAATTCTTTTGCTATGAAAGATGATGAGCTTGTTAGAGACATGTATTCTCGTTTGAATCTAATAATCAATGAGCTCAACTCTATTGGCATTAATAAGCTAGGTGATGCGGACATTGTAAGGAAGATTATCTCCCTGCTACCACAACAAAGATATGGGAGCATCATCACCATCCTTCACAACATGGAGGACTTGAGCAACATGACCCCGACCATTGTGATTGGGAAAATCGCGGCCTTTGAGATGTCGCGAAAAATGAGTCGGGGAGAGGAGCCAACTTCCTCAAGACCATATGCTTTTGCATGTGATGAAAGGAAGGGCAAAAAGAAGGCTCCCACTCCAAGTTCCTCAAGTGAAGAAGAGGAAGAAGAAGAAAGTGATGATGATGAAGATAATCAACCATGCACATCATCCTCCGAGGACAAAGAAACGATCCGACGCGTCGGAAAGGTAATGGGGATGATCCGCAAGATTAATCTAATGGGTGTGCCCCTGCAGGTCGAGGATCTTCTCTTTAACATTGACAGGAAAAAGCAAAGGAAGAGAGGATGCTTCGCATGTGGGGAGAAAGGCCACTTCAGGGACAACTGTCCAAATATGGCCAAACCCAAAAAGGAGAGGAGCAAAGGCAAGGCGCTAACAAGTGTAAGAACGTGGGATGACTCTTCAAGTGAAGATGAACCTCCAAGGACGCACAGCCACCGGTCCTCGTCACGATCATCACGGTCATCGCACAAATGCCTTATGGCAAGAGGTAACAAAAGCACTCCATCCTCTAGTGATGAAAGTAGTAGTGATGATGAAGGTGAGGGAAAAGCCTCTCTAGATGAGCTTGCGGAAGCCGTAGAATTTTTCCAGGATGTTTGCACTAAGCAAAAAGCTCAACTTAAAACTTTGAAAAATAAGTTGGTTAGCTCTCAAAATGATTACAAAGGTTTGCTAGAAAAATTTGAAACTTTTGCAAACTTAAATAGTGAGCTATCAACTAAACTTGAGCTATTAGAATCTAGTGCTCCATCCACTGCTACCGATGATAGCCTTATTAAAAAGAATGAAAAACTTAAGGCTAAGTTAGCTAGCTCCCAAGAAGCTATTGAAAATTTGCTAGAGAAAATGGAAATTCTTAGCATACACAATAATGAGCTAACTACTAAGCTAGAAAACATTGGTAGCACCCCAGCAGCATCTTTAGTTGAAATTCCTGAAATTATTAAGAAAGATGCTTCTACTTCCTGCTTTGACTTAATTGATGATTCTAACCCCTGCAACCAAGTCGTTGTTGAGAATATTGTTGTAGAGACATGCTCTGATGAGGTTGCAAAGGAAAATGAACAATTAAAGCAAGAAGTGGCTCGTCTTGGCAAGGCTTTGTATGACAAGAAAGGCAAAGCCAAACAAATCCGACCTCCACAGGATAACACCACTGCGGGAGTGAACAAGCCTGTAGAGGGAGAAACTGTGATTTGTAGGCTATGCCACAAGGAAGGCCACAAGTCTTTCCAATGCAAGGCGATGACCGGGGATAAACAAAGGCAAGAGCTCAAGCAAAAGCCATCAAGCAAAATCTCCAGCACCTACATCAAAAAGGTGAACAAAAAGGACGCTACACCATATTTGATCAAGAAGAAAAAGAGTGGAAAGGTGATAGCAATCAAGGCCAACAAGCAAGCCAACAAAGGAAAGGGGGCCAAACGCATCTGGGTGCCAAAAGAAATAATTTCAACCATGAAAAGCACCAAGAAGGTTTGGATCCCGAAAGGGAAGTGAGTGAACCAAAGGTCGTCGGGAAATTTGGAGACTTGGCAAATTTGGGATGTATATCATGGGATACATCATATTGGATCAAGTTTATTGCCAAGTGGGTTAGTGAAAATTTTAGACCCAAATTTCCCACCCATGACTAAGGTAACTAGTTTTAGTGTATTCCTCGTTTTTAGATATGCGTATCTATTTATCTTTTATCTAGTTTACCTTTCTTGCCTAGTATTACATTTGTTATGAACTTTTGTCTAAAATCATGCATACTAGGTAAATCATATGGTAGGATTGCTTGTTCTTATTAATACTCTTAAGCAAACCTACATGGCTCAAAATGTTTAGTTAAGAATGGCACATTGCTTTTATATCACTCCATAATAAATGATGCATAATTTGAAAATTTTTGATTCCTACAAGTGTATCATTTAACTTATATGTGCCAAAGTTAGGATTATGGATAATTTGCCCCTCTTGATATCAAATCAAAGTGCATGTCTCCTACAAGTATTCAAAACTTGTATGCACACCTTTAGGGGGAGGTTACTCTATAATCTAATACTTTGAGACTAACACCTTTTCAAGTCTATTTTATGTTATAGTCTCATTGTAAGGAAAATAAGGTACCCTGAGAAAGACAACAATCTTCCACTGCAAAATCTCCAAGAACTCTCATGTCTCTCAAGCTCGCCATTGACCTACAATTGGTCTTCAATTGGTATCTTTTGAGACTACATTCAGTACCATTTACATGTCTTCTCCAATATTTGATTAGACTATATTTCATATCATATGCTTTCATGTTGCTAAAAATGCATAAGTGGTTAACTCTCATTCTGTTACCTATGCATAAGGGAAGTTAGTCTTTTCAAATCATGTCTTGCACCTCTAATTTTCACATGCTTTTTCCTAAGTAGAGGATCTCTGTCAGGGGGAGTATTTCTTCATCTCTAAAGGGGGAGAAAAACTCTTCCCAAAGGAGAGTACTCATTTAGGGGGAATAATCTTTTGAGGAACTCCTACTCATGGTATCTTTCATGATCTACAAGTGGTATCCTTCATGGCTTAATTTAATATACTTCTAGTGATATCATTTGTTGAGGGCAAGCTTTTATTTACTTCCTTCATGCTTTTAATGTCTTCCTTTTCGGTGGTTGATGCCAAAGGGGGAGAAGTTTAGGGACCAAAGCAATGAAAACTATGGGCCCGTTTGGCACAGCTCCAGCTCCTGATTCTAAGCGAGGATCTGGAGGAGCCGTGCCAAACGGGTATTTTTTAAAACTGATTCTCGTGTGGAGCCGGAAGATCGGGAGTCGTTTTTGTGAAGAAAGGTGGGATCTAAAAAAACCTGCTCCACCCTCCCTTAAAACAGCTCCTCAACCAACCAAATATGGACCTCCCCTTAAAGTTTGATCGAAATTACCCGCAATTGCCATTGGACAAAAACATAACGAGCCAATTTATGGATTAAACATTTGAGACCATTTTATGCACTACTATGATGGAAATATTTTATATGTTATTGTTTCATATTTTTTTCCGTATATGCATCATACTTATTGGTTTGTAACAAAGTTGAACTGCAAAGGGTAAAACGGACAATCGCCATAGACCACCAACTCTCAGAAGACAAGGATCAGTTTACTTGTCAAACGGTTTTAAAAATGATTCTGATTTTCTAGGAGAATCAGGAGGATCAGCTCCTCACGAGGATCAGGATCTGGAGCTAAAGAAGCAGGAGCTGGAGCTTTGCCAAACGGGCCCTATATCAAACACCAAATACCACCAATTTAAAATTTTATATCTACAAATGGTTTTTCAAGTGGTTTTGGTTGTTTGGTCCAAAAATAGGAAGTAAGTGAATTATGGAGTTAGGGGGAGGCTTAAGTCCATAATGTCACATTGTGGGGACAATCATGCATTCTAGCAAGTAGATTGCACTTTTTAATTCAAATACTTGTATTATTTGCTTGCTTTGGTTGTGTTGTCATCAATCACCAAAAAGGGGGAGATTGTAAGGAAAATGGACCCCGGGCCTTTTGGCTAATTGAGTTTTGGTGTTTGATGAACAACACAATCCGTGAACTAATAAGGTTTCTAGTGTTTGTGTTTGTAGTTCACAGGATGCGAAGAGGATTGGACCAAGGCAATGAGGATGCAACACCTCAAATGAAGACATAAAAAGATGCATAGAAGTCCAAGACTCAAGAACAAAAGAAGCCCATAGAAATCAGCAAAGAAACCTGAGAAGAGGGCTGTCAGCCAGCGCCTGGTGGCGCACCGGACAGTGCACAGTACCTGTCCGGTGTGCACCGGACTGTCCGGTGGGACAACCGGACGGTCTGCGCAGAGAGGCCGCAGATAGACGCTCTCGGGCTGTAGCACCGGACTGTCCGGTGTGCACCGGACTGTCCGGTGTGCCAACGGGCAGACGGCAACGGTCGAATCCAACGGTCGGATCCAACGGTCGACTGCTACAGACGCCAACGGTCGGCTGACACAGGCGCACCGGACATCTACTGTTCAGTGTCCGGTGGTGCACCGGACTGTCCGGTGCACCCGACGACAGAAAGCTGCTGCTTTCTGTCCAACGGCTAGTTGAGGGTGTGGAGGCTATAAATACCACCCCAACCGGCCATTCTCAAGTGTGAGAGCCCAAGCAACATTCCAATACACATAGTGCATATTTCCAAGTGCTCAAACACCCAAGTGCTTAATAGAATCACTCGGTGATTAGCGTAGGTGCTTTGCGAAGTGCTTAGGTTAGTTAGACCGCTTTAGCGCTTGCTCTAGGTGAATCCTAGTTAGTTGAGTGAGTTTAGATAAACCTCACAACCCCTCGGCTCTTGCGCGAGCCGTTGTAATTGTACCGAGTGGGGCGAGAGTCTTGCGAGACCGTGACAACCGTGTTTGTGTCACGGCCGCCACCGTGTACCGGAGGGAACGAGGCCCGCGGCGTTTCGGCCGGAAGCTCGATAGTGGAGACGGCGGGGAGCGTCCGAGAGGAGCCGGAAGCGGAGCACCACTTGCGCGTGGAGAAGGCCCGCGGCTCTCTACGGAGTTACTCGACCGAGGTGCTTGGCCCTCGCGTGGGCTTCCCTTTGCGTAGGGGCACCAACGAGGATTAGTCGGGACCTTGCGCGGTTCCGGATACCTCGGTAAAAATACCGGCGTCATCCACGAGAGTTTGCTTCTCTACTTAGCTCTTTACATTCCGCATTTATATTAAGCATTTAAGTTTCAATCTTGTTGTCATACTTATTTAGTGTAGATTGAAACTTAGCCTTTGCGGTAGAGATAGCAACACTTAGACAAAACCTAGTTTGCACATTCTAGTTTTGATTCTTGCATAGGTTTTGCTCTAGGGATTTAATTGTGGCCAAGTTTAGTAAAAGTTTTAGAAGTCCTAATTCACCCCCCCCTCTTAGGCGTCACCCGTTTCCTTCAGTGAGCCCAAGTAATAGTGAACCGATTGAGCTTATCTTCCTATAATTCCGCTGACCTATCTCCGCTCTGTTCTGATGTATGAGGCCCCTGCGCGGGAAGGTTGGATTCTTGTTGCGTTTGCCGTTCAAACTCATCGGGCCATCTGGGCCTGCGTCAATCCAATCTTGTGTCAATCCATTTTAGCGGGCACGCCTCCCCAAGCCCACAAAGGGATGACCTTGCGAATTATTGGGCCCACAGGCCTTTCGCGAGGTCTTTTAGCCTTCCAGTGGACCCGAGGGATATCTGTCCCCCACAAAGCGGTACCCGCGGTCCGGGCCGTGCGATCTGAATCGGACGGAGGGGATCAGACCAGAGGGGACGGACGCTGCGGGTGGCGCTGACAGGCGGGCCAGGGCGTCAGGCGCGCGTGCGTGAAGCGGTACCCGCGGTCCTGGCCGTGCGATCTGAATCAGATGGAGGGGATCAGACCAGGGGGGACGGACGACTGTGGGCGGCGCTGTTCCTCTCCATGGCGGTGAGGTCGCCGGAGTTGAGGCTGGCGCGGGCTAGGGTGGCTCCGGGGTCGCCGGAGTTGGGTAGAGAGGAAGAGGGCGCCAAGGCGAACTCGATGGCGGGGAAAGGGCCATGAATCCACGGACAGAGAGGGGAGAACGGAGGTGAGAAAGCCTCGGGCGGGCCGGAGGAACTCCGGTGAGCCATTCCGTCCATGGGGAGGGGGCTTAAGGCGCGCTAAGGCCTTGGCTAACTTCAGTAGAGGCAGGGGTGACACAAGGACCTATTCTGGTGAACTAGACCAGGCTAAATTGGCCGACCACCACGCGAGCACGGCGGACCGCCGCGGCCGAGCACCGGTGAAGGAGAAATTGGCCAAACACAGGGCGCAATAGGGGAAATTGGGCACGGGGACGGGTGTCTCACCTCAGGGCAGAGCTCGAGGAGGCATGGAGCGGTCTTCGGCGAGCTGGATGGCTGGGAACGCGGGCGCGAGTCTCCGGCGGCGGCTGGCGGCGTGGGTAGAGCGCGAGAGAGGGCGAAACTGCGCAAAATGAGGTGTGGGGTGTGCGCGGGGCACTAAGAAGGGTGTTGGGCGCGTGGGCGGGTGTCGTGGCCGAGAAATCCGGCGACGTGCGCGAGTGTGGACGGTCCACGGCGAGCGTGGAGGGGGCGGAACTGATAGGTAGGGTCCATGGCGCAGAGAGAGGAGAAAGGGGCGTGTGGGGCAACGACTCGGCGACTGGCGGACCGGGCCCACGAGACAGAGAGAGGGAGTGCGTGGGGAAGAAAACTGGCGCCGACAGGCTGGTCCCACTGGGCAGCGAGCGAGGGAGGGAAGGCACGCGTGAGGGAGAATTGGCGCTGACAGGCGGGGTTCGCCTGTCAGACGGCGCGAGCGCACGGGCGCGCGGCCTGGTTGGGCCGACTAGGCTGGTTTGGGCTGCTTTCTCCTTTTCTTTTTCCCTAAATTTTCTAATTCCTTTTCCATTTCTTTTTCTATAGGGTTTTTCAAATCCAAATTCAAACTAGGTTTTAAATTCAAATAAATTCAAACTTATGCAACACTTCAAAGAATATTTTAAACTCAGCATGATGCAACATGTCATGACTCATAAGGTTTTGGCAAAAATAAATAATTAACCTCCACTAGTTTAGGCTATCTCTAATCAAAAAAGGAAAAAAGGGAGAATGAATCTAGAGAGAGAAAAAACCTAGAGTGAGAAAAAGAAGAGTAACACATGATTTTGGGTGATAATTAGAAAGAATATTTATACCCCCAAAATCAGGGTGCTACAGACCTATCCCCTTAAAAGAATCTCGCCCTCGAGATTCAGGGCTGGCTAGAAAAGAGCTCATGGTACTTGGCTTTTAAATCATCTTCTGTTTCCCAGATTGCTTCTTCTTCTGAGTGGTGGCCCCATTTGACTTTGCACATTCTGATGGTGTTCCTCCAGGTGACCCGATCTGTTGTCTCCAGAATTTGAGTTGGCTTCTCAATATAAGTCAGATCTTCTTGAACTTCAAGATCCTCTGCTGGCAACTGCTCTTCTGGCACTCTTAAGCATTTCTTCAACTGAGACACATGGAACACATCGTGCACAGCTGACAGATTCTCTGGTAAGCTGAGTTGATAAGCCACTTCTCCACAAATAGCACTAGGGCTGCCCAAGGCGAGGTACTCGGTCTGATGTAGCCTTTCTCTAATAACTCATCAATCTGCTTCTTGAGTTCCACCAACTCTGGTCCGGACACTCGATAGGCTCTCTTGGAAATAGGGGCGGTGCATGGTATAAGCTCTATGGAAAATTCAACCTTCCTTTCAAGTAGCATGCCTAGTAACTCTTCAGGGAATACATCGAGGAATTCTGACACAATCCTATTTGTTTCAATCAGATTGGACTCCTTGTCATCTACTGATAAATGGTGACAAGCTCCTTCTTCTAGTTCAGGTAAGTACAGCTTGGTTACTACTTCCTTTCCGGATGGGGACACCAACTTAACTGTTTTCTTGTCACAACTGATAGTGGCTTGATTTCTGTGTAGCCAATTCATCCCTACGATGACATCTAACCCTTGAGTTCCCATGACTACTAGGCTAGCGCGGAAGGCTATCCCCCTTATTTCAATCCTTAGATTCGGACAAATCCTATCGGACTGAACTTTCCCCCCTACTAAATTAACTCTCAAAGGTGGGATCATTGGTTCTATGGGGATGTTATGTGATTATACCCAAGATGCAGAGACAAAAGAATGTGTGGCACCAGTATCAAATAGTACTTTTGCTAGGTAGGATTTGACTGGAAACATACCTACTACCACGTCTTGAGCATCCTGGATTGCTTCGGCCTCCAGGTGATTCACCTTTCCACGGTTGTAGGCCTGACCACGGACTCCTGGTGCTTGTTGTGGTGCTCCTTGTCTTGCTGGGGCATTGACTGCTGGCGGTTGCTGGGCTGCTTTCTTTGGACAATTCTTCACCCAGTGATTTTGTTCTCCACAGTAGAAGCATGCATGACCTCCTACTTGTGCTGGGGCTGCTTGGCCATTCTGGTTGGTTACGGGGGCAGGAAGACGAGCTGCCTGGTTGTTCTGACGTTGGTACTGATTTCCTCCCGGCTGAGTGTTCTAACGGTACTGCTGCTGTTGTTGCTGAGGAAACTGCCTCTAGTACTGGTGCTGGTGCTGACGCTGATGCTGGTGCTGGTGCTGGTGGCCTTGCTTGAATTGTTGTGGCGAGTTGCCTGAGTAGCGGGGACGACTGCTACTCCCGGCCTGAGGTCCACCGATCTTGCGCTTGCTATCCTCCATCTCCCGACGCTTCCTTTCAGTCATGATTGCTCTGTCTATCAAATGCTGGAAGGTGGGGAAAGTGTGGTTCATCAACTGATAATGGAGGGGATCAACCAATTCTCACAGAAAGCGGTACTTCCGCTTGGCATCTATGTTGACGTCTTCTGGGGAGTAACGTGACAGCTAAAAAAACTTATCCCTGTACTCACTGACGGACAGGGGACCTTGCTTCAGGGCGAGAAACTCCTCCTTCCTCACTATCATTAGTCCCTCGGGCACATGGTAGCGACGGAAGTTGTCCCTGAACTCCTCCCAAGTGATAGCTTCAGGGTTGGCATGAGTGGCGAGGTAGGACTCCCACCAAGACTTTGCTGCTCCCCTCAGCTGTCGGGGACCATACAACACCTTCTCACGATCGTTGCACTGGGCAGTGTTGAACTCACGCTCCACAGTACGCAGCCAATCTTCAGCGTCCATGGGATCAGCAGAGTGGGCAAAGATAGGGGGATAGCCCCTCATGAATTCTGCCCGCTTGTCTCTAGGCACTTGTGGCATCTGGACTTGCACTGGAGGCTGAGGTGGTGGTGGCTGCTGCTGAACCTGCTGCATCGCTGCTAATGTCTGACCAATTGCCTAAACTACCTGAGTCTGCATCAAGAACATCTGCTCAATGGTCATCGGGGGTGGCGGTGGCAAATGCTGCTGCGAAGCTACCTCCTCTTGGGGTGCCTGCTGCTCTGGCTGTGCACGCCTCGCACCTCTGCACCTGTTCTCAGACATCTGTAGGAATCACACACATATCAGATCTGACTCTGCAGTCTTTCAGCATAAGAAAATATATACGGAAATCTTCACAGCACTGAACAATTGATCATCTTCACTGACAACTTCTCAGATAAAAAAGAAAGTGGAAATAAATGGATTACCCCACTAAATAATTGACTTTATTAATAACTACACCAAGTTGCAGGAGATACCCACCCCTTGGTGACAATCATTACAAAGATCCAACTTCATTACATGTTCATCATGACAAACATTCCAACATACGATAAGCAAACTAACTCGAACTAAGACTAAGTAGACTAAGGCACTGAATTCATTATTACAGACTCTGACTCCATTGATCTATGGATCTAAATCTATGCGGGTCCTGCAGTCTGGGGTAACATAGTCGAAGCGACCACGGGGCGGTGAACGGTAAGGGTGCTGAATCCCTACAGGGGCAGGAGAACCACCATCAAGATAGTGGCGTGCCGCGCATTCAGCACGCAATTCCGCAACCTCCGCCCGATCCTTGCCCAACTCGTCAAGGGCGTGGTCCAACTCTGTGTTGAGCACTGTGACCAAGTTGACCATGCTGCTCAGCCTGGGATTGCCCTCACCAACTGGCGAGACAATCACACCTCCAGCACTGCCGATCGAACGGCGAGGGTAGTACTTCAGGTCAAGGCCATCAGCTACGCCGCTGAACAACGAGCAATACTAAGAAAGTGCCCGTCGTGCTGCATCTTGCATGGCTGCCTCGGCAGTGTCCCTCTCAGTGATAGAATAGTGCTCTGAGAAGGCCTCTGCACCCCAGAGATCATCGTTCTGACGGCGCACCAAGAAAGTAGCCTCCCACTAGTCCGGGTATAGCCCGCAACAATGCGGGTAGACTACATAATGGTACTCGATAGACCAGGTGTGTCTGTCGAAGGCTCGAGGCAACAGGGTATCGAGAGCGTCGTGGAAGTGACACCCGCGAGCGGCGTCATGAGTGATGGGTCTAGCGATCCATCCCTCCGGCTCCGACTCCTCTGAATGCTCCGTGTCGTGGCTCGAAATGCCACCGGCTTCATCCCCATCTCCGTCGGGGTCTCCTCTAGCAGCCGGGATGCCTTGTGGTGGTGCAAGGGGCATCTCTAGCTGTGGTGTAGGGGAAGGCGGCCTCTCAGACTCCACCTCCCGCTGAGGCGAGGGGGAAGAGTCCTGCTGCTCCTGCTCCTGGCGTCGGCGCTCCTGCTCCTGGTGCAGGCAACGATGCAGTCTCTCCAGCTAGCTGCACTGACCTGACACTGTGCGACGCAGTGGATGCTCCGCCAGGCTAGAAGGCAAAAAGGCGATCACAGACTTACATGCAGTGCACCTGATACGGGCCATCTACAAAAGACATCGTAAGCACAAGAGTAAGAGTAGAACTATGAGACCAGAAAGTAAGCAGAAAGAAAAGTGAGACGAAACTTTTTGAGATAAGTAAATAACATAGAGTTGGTCAAGATGACCAACTTTTGAAAAGACACCAATGTCAAGGTAAGAGTAGGGGTCTATAGTCCTTAGGTCGACCATTCTAGTCTAGGTTAGCGGTCCTACAGTCAGCAAGGCTTTGATACCACTTATGTCACACCCGGTTTTGGAAGGTAAACCGAATGCGAACCATGTACGTGCCAGGATCAGAACTCACGTACACAACGATTGCATAATTGGACATCATCACACAATGCTCGAATTAAATAGCGGAAAGGTACTTAGTTACATCAAGATGCCTGAGACATCCACAGAGTCTATTACATAATCATAGTGTTTAACAATAACATCAAAGTGCGGAGTATCAAAACGTAGAATGTAAGCCTACACAGGTAGCTAACTGGGGGTTTGCCACTAAAGTAAACTAGAACTCGTCGTATTCCTAGAACTCTTCAAAGTCATCCATGTTGCCAGCTTCACCTCCTGAGCACTGAGAACAATGGGGACAACCTGGGGTGGGGTGGTTTGTAAAGCAAGGGTGAGTACACTTCAACATACTCAGCAAATGTCCCGTTTGGCTAAAGTGGACTAGCTGTATGTGGAGTTTAAAGTTAAGCAGTTGCTTTTAGTTGGTCAAGTTTTATTACTTATAAGTAGAGCCAAGTTTTAGTAATAACCCAGTTATTACCCAGAGGCACTCCCTCCAAGAAGAAATACCAGAGATCAGGATTATAATCACCATTGTTAATCATCATCATAAAAGTAACCATTGTTCTTCTAATCAAAGAGGATCCCAAGGCTGCTCATAACCGTGAGCACGGTTGATATACCAGTTTCTAACACTCTGCAGAGGTTGCACACTTTACCCACAAGTCGTGATTCCCATTCTGCTCGAGGTTCTAGCCTCCCCATTGATCACTACCAAGGTGACCTAGCAGGGTCTCACTACGTAGCCTTTACAAATATTTCCCAGAGGTCATAGCCGCTCGTTAGGTTTCTCCAGTTTGATAAACACAGTACATCTCGCCAAAGGAAGGGTGACTAACAAAACCAAATCAAAGAACCTCTGCAACCAACCTCGGCAGAGCAAGTACTGTGCCTGGACCCCATTGACGGCCCTATGGCGAAGCCAACTACTCCTTTGGTTCCTCTAATTAATCAGCTAAGGGCATCCCATTCCACCCTCATGGTTGCACTGTTATCCCGGGTTGTCACTCCCCAAACAGGTCCTTATGGAGAGGTACTCAGGAAAGAGCCTGAGCCCCCTAAAGTAATCACAAGGACCCCATCGGGATAACATCATCGTATCATAAAAGATCACATCATGTTCATTGATTAAGTTTAAGCAATAGCATAAGCTAACCATGATTAACCCAAAAAGGTAAACAAGGGTAAGGGAAATACAAACTAGTCAATCCTTAGGTTTCAATAAAGTAATGCGGGACAATGAATTATAAAGTAAAGTAGGACATGATAGGTCTGAGGACACTTGCCTTCACCAGGTTGTTGCTCAGAGGGATCTTCGGCAACACACTCAGGAACCACGAGCTGCTCGTTGTCTAAGTAAAGTGAGCATACATTCAATACATTTGGAAAGTACAAATGAACACCACACCAAACATGTACAAACATTGGAACACATCTTAAAAGGACACAATACTACATAAGGGATAATGAATTCAAAGTATAATCATAAACTATAATATACATTAACTTTATTTGGAAATAGATTATTATTTCCCTAAGTTTTACTTACAAGTGCATAAACATAGATTAATTTATTTTATTGTGACCTAAAATTTAGAACAGGGATGAACTTATGTAATACATATTATTAATCTCACAAGCTTAAACAAGTTTAAATCTCTAAGGTTCTCCTTTTATTTATTTTATTGCATAAATAGAAATGCATCTTCATTAGTTCATATTCAATCCTAAAAATTAGAGTGTGCAGTCAGTAAGTGAACCTATTTTATTTAAACGGAGAATAATTCTATGAACATTTTGCAATTTGAATCACTAAATTTGGAGTTCATATGCAAAAGTTATGAAATAAACAAGTTTGGGAATTCAAAATATGAATTTAGGGCTAATTGTGTGAATATTTAAAAGTCTAGGGCTAAATCTGCAAGATTACAGGGGCCTGCGCGCGAAAACCAGGGACAGCGGGTTGATTTTTAATAAACCGAGGGTCTCTTTAAGAAAACTACCGAGCGAAGGGGTATCGGGTGAATCTAACCGTCGAATCTAAAACCAATGGCTGAGATTACATCTGCTGCCGAGAGCGCACGCGCGCAAGCAGGCGAGCGCTGACATGCGGGCCAGGGACTGCCAGCGACAGAGAGGGAGAGCGCGCTGATCGAGCGGGCCCAGCGCCAGGGGGTTTGGGCACTGATAGGTGGGCCAGGGCGTCAGGCGCGCGGGCTGTCACACCCGGTTTTAGAAGGTAAACTGAATGCGAACCATGTATGTGCCAGGATCAGCAATTCACATACACAGCAGTTACATAACATGGACATCATCACACAGTGCTCAAATAGTGTTAAAAAAGGGGAATAATAGTCGATTACATCATATGTCTGAGACATCCACACAATCTTTACAATAATCAAAGTGCGAAAACGAAACGTAGATAAACACGGCCTTCACAGGTAGCCGACTGGGTGTTGCCGCTAACCCACGCCTAGAACTCATCATAATCTTGAAACTCCTGGTGGTCTCCTTCCACAGCTTCATCTTCTCCTGAGCAGGGGTTGCAATGCTGACAACCTGGGGATGGCGGGGGTTTGGTGTGTAGAGCAAGGGTGAGTACACATCAACATACTCAGCAAGTATCCTGTTTGGCTGTAGTGGACTAGCTTTATGTGGGGGGTAAGTCAAGCAGTTACTTTTAATTGGTCAGATTATTATTACTAGTAGAGAAAGCCAAGTTTTAGATTTAACCCACGTTATTAACCCAAACATACTCCTTTCCAAATGGAAAGAGTACCACTTACCATTACCAGAGTCAATACCAAGAACCATCAATCTCATTGCCACCTGCAATCCGAACATCTCTGATCAAGTACCACTAATCACTGGAGCTCGCTTGGCCGCTCATAACCGCGAGCACGGCTGATATATCAGTTTTCATACACTCTGCAGAGGTTGTGCACTTTACCCACAAGCCGTGATTCCCTTTCTGCCCGGAGATCATGACTCTCCATTGATCACTACCAAGGTGACCCAGCAAGGCATCACTACGTAGCCTTTACAAAGATTCCCCAGGGCTGTAGCCGCCTGTTAGGTTTCCTAAATGCACCGCACTCCTCCCCAAGGGGCAAACATGGCAGAGTGAGCCGCATACACTGAGCCCCATTGATGGCACTGTTGGGGACTTGTTCTCAAATGCTAAGAGTTAAGAACAAGGCAACACAGAAAACGTTAAACGTTAAAGTCCTTCGTCCTTCGAAGCATTATTTCCCTTGAGATATAATGATTTTCGGACGAAGGTTATGAAGGTTATACCTTCATAAACATTACATATCATACTGAAAAGGAAATTACATGGAATATAAAGGATAACATGAATAGTTATGTACTATTATCAATTCATTTTCATTTTTGTTTTATTGCTATATAAGAATAGGAATGATGTTGGGTTACAAATATACCTTTGACTTGAAAGAAGGTAAAAGTACAAGCGTGATGCAAAAGCAAATGCCAAGTCAGCGTGAACAGTACGGGAGTACTGTTCACCTATTTATAGGCACGGGTCACAGCCCATGTAAAATTACATTCAAGCCCTTTACTTTTGATAATAACTCTATAGTGATCTATCGGGGTCTAAATGGTCTTTTCCTCTTTAAGTCGGTTTCCTCCTTTCTGTCATCATGCCGAAGCTTCCTTGCGCACAGCTTCGGCTCTGTTCCATCCTTCGTTCTCTTTGTGTTTCTTCATCCAACAATTTTGACTTGTCCGAAGGGTTCATGTCCGAAGGTACCTGCTCATGTATTATACTCCAGAAACATTGTCAAATCACGTTTTTGAGGACCTTCGGAAGCCGAAGGCCCCCAACAGTAGCCCCTCGCAATATTAATTTGTTAGGATAATAAATTCAGATTGCGATATGGACGAAGGCCCTAAGCCGAAGGTCCGAAAAAACACCTTCCTCTTGCTAGAATAGCAACAGTCAATGTCAAGCGGGGCCCTCCTGTTCTCAATGGACCAGATGTATAAATAAGAGCACACCGCAATGTCATTTGGTACGCTTTCTTTGTCATCTGCTCTTGCTTACTCAGTTTTTAGCTCCTACGCAACAAGACTTGATTAACTTGTAAGTTTTTTAAGCTTCGGCTTTAAAAGCAGTTTTTAGCGATTCCGAAGATGTCTGAAGATAAGAAAATTGTTGCTGAAACAAAGCTGAGCCTTCTTGAGGAGAAGAATCTTGGCTTTCTTGAATCTATATCAAAGACGAATACATAAATGATTACAAGGGATATTTTGGAAGGTTTATCTGAAGATACTGGTGATAGTGATAGTTATGATGCCGAAAGTGGAGGGGAAGACTCGGAAGATCGACCCTGGCGGTCAAGCCATGCAGTTTTTGGAAAATCTACCATTAAACAAAGCCATCTTGCCAATATGAGAGGTAGATATTTTCGGGATTTGTCTATTGTGAGGGCCGACGAAGGAGAGAAAACTTGTCCTACTCCCGAGGAAAATGAAGTCGTGATCTTCCGAAGCTTCTTCAAGGCTGGGCTTCGGTTTCCTCTAAGTAGTTTCGTGGTTGAAGTCTTGAAGATATTTGAAATCTGCCTTCATCAAATTACTCCCGAAGCAATCATAAGGATGGGAATCTTTGTATGGGCCGTGAAGAGTCAAGGTTTGGAGCCAAATGCAAAAAGTTTCTGCAATATGCATGAGCTATTATATGAGACAAAACCCTAGGGTAAAGAACAATATCATAACAATTTTGGCTGTTATAGCTTTGGTGCTCGATCTGGGTCAAGTTGTCTCGTGCCAACCTTTCGAAAGAGATGGCCCGGAGACTGGATGAAGGAATGGTTCTATGTGAAAAACGATTTGAAGACATGAGAAGATATTAAAGATATCATCATGCGCCCTATCTGGCAATGTTTCGGACTCCGGAAACCGAAGGTGGAAATGGATGAAGCAGCCGAAGAGTGCCAGAGGGCCTTCGGCATAGTCTGCTCTTTCATCGGGACGAGGGACTTAGTTCAAGAGCACGTGGCCTACAGGATATGGCCATTGATAGCTAACTGGGAAATGCCGAAGGAAACCATCAGCAACCCACACGAAGGTGGTCTGGTTCGACTAAAATATACCTTCAGGTTCGTAGACCAATTTATCGAGCCAGACGATGATTGGTTGAAATGTGTTGAAGCTACAAGCGATGAACTGCTTGGGACATACTCGAAGGCAGAAGATACTGCACTGTCTGCGGCCTTCAGAGGCCGGAAGAAGAAAAGATTCAACCGAGTTTTTGATGCTATTGGGTTCGTCTATCCTGACTACCGCTACCCAATACGGGGTCAAAAAAGAAAAGGTACGACTTCTGTGAAGGAAGTTGCTTCGGCCGCTCCTAGTGAGCCAGCGCCGAAGAGAAAAAAGATGAAAGTTCTTATGCACCGGCCACGCTATATTGAGCCGGCCATAGTGCCTAAGTTTGTCGGTGAAATCTCTTCGGCCACTGAAGCCAAAGAGCCTACTCATCTACAGAATATTGAAGAGCTGGCTGCAATGCCAGAGACGGAAAAAATGGAAGAACCGAGGGCTGAAGAGACAAAGACGTCGGAAGTTTTAAGTCCTTCAGCAAGAGTTGAGGTGCCAATGCCAACGCCGAAGGCACAAAAGGACCTTACAACAACTCCCAAGAGAAAGAGAATGGTTAACGTGCTAGATGTGCTAGAAATAATAAAATCTTCAAGCTCTACTTCAAAGATAGCTGTCGAAGCTCCAAAAACAGAAATTGAGGCGGAAGCTGCCAAAAGCCAAGTGGAAACCGAAACTGGCTTTCAGAGCCTGCCAAGAGGGAATTCTTGGAAATAGAAAAAGAATCTGTAGAAGAAATTTTATCTGAGAAAACCGCCATCCCTATTGCCGAAGCATCTTCCGAAGCTCCCAACTATGTCTTACGTCATGCTTCGGGTAAAAATCTGACTGAAAAAGAAAAGCGAGAAGCTCAGTTTTATGCGCAAAAATTGAAATATCCGAAAAGGGCGTTGATATTCAATGGCAGCGGAGAAGAAGACTTATTGTATTGCCTCACAGATAGCAAGGAGATCTCTGTCTGCCGGGAGATGGCAAGAAACTTCGGATTCCCAACTCTAGAAGATGGGCTTTCAGTTTTGTCAAAAGATGAATTGGCCGACAGCTTAGCATACAACAGCTTAAAGGTGAGAAAATACACTTTTTGTGAGGTTAAAAATTCGTGTGTTTATTTCTTAATATCACATTCCTTTTGCAGGGCCTTATTCTTAGCAATGCCCTCAGAGCACAAAAAGGTGCCGAAGATGAAGGGTGCGCCATGGCTTTAAACAACCTTCGTTCCGAAGTAATTGAGCTAAGGAACGAAGGTCTTGAGAAAGATAAAATATTACATTCATTGGTGAATAAAATAAAAGAAGACGAAGCTGCTTCCAAAGCTCAAGCTGAGGCCGAGAAGCGCGAAATTGAGGATCTTCGGAAACAGCTAGCCGAAGCTAAAGAAAAATGCGCAGTTGCAGAAGCTAAACGAGAAATCAGTGAACAATGGGCAAATCATTTAGAGAAAAATGTTGAAGAACTTCGTGCATCCAAGGAAAGGTGTTATGAAAAGTCTATAGAATGTGTTAAGAAAATAAAAACTAGCTTCGCCAACGTTGGCGCGTATTCAAGCGAGGAAAATTTAGTAAAGGGCGACCCCGAGGGCCCAATTGAATGGACCAGCCACGAGGCCAAAGCTTTTGAAAAAGTTTTGAATGGCCGCGGAGACATATGTGCCTTTTCGGGTGCTAGGGGGATTGCCACTATTTTGGAGAGTAGAGGCTGCGATCATGTGAAATCCTTGGCACAAACCGAGGCCACCTTATCTTCTGAAGATATAAAAGACCCCTCGACCGAAGCAAGCTTGGATGGTGGTAAATTTTTTACCGACATCTAGGAAAATGGTGGCCGGGAGATGGCTCAAGAAATTATAAGGAAAAGTGAAAAAGGTATTCATGACGCTAGAAATGTAGCAGAGGCCGCTGAGAAAAGTGCGGATCTCGAGAGGCGAATAGGTATTGACTACTAAGTTTTGACTTTATGTTGTAATTATATGACTTCAGACTTATTTGCACTTTGTAACACAGCCGCGCTATCTTCTCCCCTAGAGCCCGTCGAGCCATTGGCGGACCCCAACGCAAAGGGGGATGACGAAATTAGAAAAATGGCCGAAGCTATTATGGATAAGGTTGTTGATCAACTACTAAACGAAGTTGCGGAAGTAGTCTTAAGAGAAGATTAACTGCTATTGTAAAGACATTGAGGATGTAATATTTGCTGGACAAAGTGTGTAATATTTTTATAACCTTGAATGTAATATATAAGCTGCTTGTAACTCAATTCTTTACGATGCATGAAACTTTACGTACATACCGTTTTTGAGCCTTAGGCGAAAAAACACCTTCCCTTCTTTTCATGCTTCGTGAAGAATATCCATATTTCATAAGAATATCCAATTCTCGTAAAAAATATTATGCCTCGTAAGCAATAGATCTTTTCATTTTAGAGTTTGACGAAGGTATGCTTCTTCAATAATTATTTTGTGCCTTGGCACTGCTTCTTCGAAACAATCTCCGAAGATCAACATTGAACCCCCTTCTTGCGTTATTGATGCAATATGATGTATGATGTTATGCTATGCAAATGATGTGATGATGTGATGTTATGCAAAATGATATTTGTGTCGAAGATCAGTGCTGACTTTTCGCTGCAAGCCTCCCTTGGGAGCTTCTTCGCCTTCTATTTCGGCGGAATCAACGTTTATTTTTCGCTGTAAGCCTCCCTTAGGAGCTTCTTCGCCTTCTATTTCGGCGGAATCAGCGTTTATTTTTCGCTGTAAGCCTCCCTTAGGAGCTTCTTCGCCTTCTATTTCGGCGGAATCAGCGTTTATTTTTCGCTGTAAGCTCTGCATTCCCTTTGGAACGACTTTTGAGCAGAAAACTTACGCTGCGCTCCCTTAAGAACGACTTTTTGTAACTTTGGCAACTTACGCTGCGTTCCGTAGAACGACTTTTTCTGTAATCAAGAGCTCTTAAGACCAAACTTTCGTGCTTCGACAATTTTTCTGACGCCGTAAATCTATGGAGAAGATATATTTTCACTATGGTAAAAAATGAAGCTGTTACAAGAAATTGAAAATGAGAAGAAAAACTCAAGCTTTAATGATTGTTCCTTATTTAAACGAAAAATGAAAACGAATGCAAGAACTGCTGGCTCCCTTTTGGCTGCTGGCCTCGTTGCATTGGTGGTGGAGGTGGAGGCTATTGCCAAGACGCCTGAGTTTGGCTTGCTGAAGCAACAGAAGCTGCAGGATGGTTACCCACATACTCTGGAATGTACGGTGAGTGATATGAAGCAGTATGCATAACTTGCTTCGGCTGGCTCTGTTGGGCTGCAGCTTCTGCTATCTCTTTCTGTTTCTGGATAGTGACATGGCACATCCTGGTAGTATGGCCCTTGTCCTCACCGCAGAATAAGCAATAAATTTTCCTGGGTTGGTCCCCAAATCTTCCTCCAAAGCCCCTGGCGCCTCTACCCCTTGGAGCTAGCGGCCGAAGATAGCTCTGTTGTTGCCCCAAAGCCTGAGAGGAGTATTGTGGCCGCTGTTGCTGACTTCCTCTGTCATCATTTTGAGTGGAATGGATTGATCTTACATGTCTTGGGTGAATTCTCCCTCCGAAGCCCCTGGTCATTTCGGAGAACCTGTAAGCTTCCTCTCTTCTTTGACGAAAATCATTATCAGCGCAGATGTATTCATCCATCTTTTGGAGCAGCTTTTCCAGGGTCTGAGGGGGTTTCCTGGCGAAGTATTGGGCCATAGGTCCTGGCCGAAGCCCCTTGATCATGGCCTCAATGACAATTTCATTGGGCACCGTTGGTGCCTGTGCCCTCAGACGCAAGAACCTTCGGACATACGCCTAAAGGTATTCTTCGTGATCCTGGGTGCACTGGAATAAAGCTTGAGCGGTGACTGGCTTCGTTTGAAACCCTTGGAAACTGGTAATCAGCATGTCCTTCAACTTCTGCCATGACGTGATTGTTCCTGGCCGAAGAGAAGAGTACTAGGTTTGTGCAACATTCTTGACAGCCATAACGAAAGACTTCGCCATGGCTGCAGTATTGCCACCATACGAAGATATGGTTTCTTCATAGCTCATCAAAAACTGCTTCGGGTCTGAGTGTCCGTCGTACATGGGAAGCTGGGGTGGCTTGTAAGATGAGGGCCAAGGTGTAGCCTGCAGTTCTGCTGACAGAGGAGAAGCATCATCAAAAGCAAAATTTCCATGATGGAAATCCTCATACCAGTCATCCTCGTTGAAGAAGCCCTCTTGATGAAGCTCTCTGTGCTGAGGCCTTCGGTTTTGCTCATCTTGAGCTAGATGACGAACTTCTTCAGAAGCTTCATCTATCTGCCTTTGCAGATCAGCTAGCCGAGCCATCTTTTCCTTCTTCCTTTGTACTTGCTGATGGAGCATCTCCATATTCCTGATCTCTTGGTCCAAGTCGTCCTCCTGGGGCGTTGGACTGGTGACCTTCCTCTTCTGACTTCGGGCCTCTCGAAGAGAAAGGGTCTCCTGGTTCGGGTCCAGCGGCTGCAGAGCTGTAGCCCCTGTCGCTGAAGCTTTCTTTGGCGGCATGACGGAGGTCGATGCTTGCCGAAGGTGTTCGAAACTCAAAAAGTGGAAGTGAGTTCACCGGAGGTGGGCGCCAATGTTGGGGACTTGTTCTGAAATGCTAAGAGTTAAGAACAAGGCAACACAGAAAACGTTAAACGTTAAAGTCCTTCGTCCTTCGAAGCATTATTTCCCTTGAGATATAATGATTTTTGGACGAAGGTTATGAAGGTTATACCTTCATAAACATTACATATCATAATGAAAAGGAAATTACATGGAATATAAAGGATAACATGAATAGTTATGTACTATTATCAATTCATTTTCATTTTTGTTTTATTGCTATATAAGAATAGGAATGATGTTGGGTTACAAATATACCTTTGACTTGAAAGAAGGTAAAAGTACAAGCGTGATGCAAAAGCAAATACCAAGTCAGCGTGAACAGTACGGGAGTACTGTTCACCTATTTATAGGCACGGGTCGCAGCCCATGTAAAATTACATTCAAGCCCTTTGCTTTTGATAATAACTCTATAGTGATCTATCGGGGTCTAAATGGTCTTTTCCTCTTTAAGTCGGTTTCCTCCTTTCTGTCATCATGCCGAAGCTTCCTTGCGCACAGCTTCGGCTCTGTTCCATCCTTCGTTCTCTTTGTGTTTCTTCATCCAGCAATTTTGACTTGTCCGAAGGGTTCGTGTCCGAAGGTACCTGCTCATGTATTATACTCTAGAAACATTGTCAAATCACGTTTTTGAGGACCTTCGGAAGCCGAAGGCCCCCAACAGGCACGACGGCTAAGCGAACTACACCCCGGTTCCTCTAATTATTCAGCTAAGGGCATCCCATTCCACCCTCATGGTTGCACTGTTTTCCCGGGCGGTCATCCAACAAACAGGTCCTTACGGAAAGGCACTCGAGAAACCGCTCGAGCCCCCTTGAACGCCACAAGTATAACATCATAATAAAGGAGGGAAACAACGTATCATTGATAAATCTCATCATGTTCATTGATTAGAGTTGAGCAATAGCATAAAGCTAAACAATAATAATCCAACCCAAATAGGTAAACAAGGACACGGATAACAAAAGCTAGTCAATCCTTAGGTATAAATGTGAAATGCGGGAGGTGAATTAAAGAATGTATAGGACAGAGATAGGTCAAGGGACACTTGCCTCCACCAACCAACTGCTGCTCAGGGGCTTCTCCTGTGGGTTCCTGAGGCTCTTCAACCAGATCGTTCTCTATACGAGCGCAAACATACATACATCCACACATTTAATACAAAAGAACAGTACACCATACAATAGAATGCAATAAATAAACAGTCGTTCCACGCGGGGCTCGCAACTATGGTTAAGAGAGTGAAAGAGGAAAAGACAGTCGAGAAACGATCACGTTACATAATTATAAATTATTAACAGAAGGGCATTAATTTGGACACTACGTTTAGCATAAAGTAAAGTCATGTTTCATGTTTAATCATTATAGATAGATAAAGATGAATGAAAGGGAGCGGTCACACGACGAGACGTACGACACAACATTTAAATTGAATTAAGAAGTAAACGACTCGCCGCACGACAGAGCGCGCAACGAGATTCTTGCATTAACTAAAAGTAATACGTTAAGCGTTGCGCGACGAAACGCACGATGGCTTACATCAACTGAACTGCATTTAAACGAATCGTCTCGCGACGAAGCGCGCAACGCAGCACTTTAATAAATATAAATTAAAAGAATCGTCGCGCGACGAAGCGCGTGACGCAGCACGTCGACTAAACAAATTATAATAGATTAAAACGGGGTTAAGCGCAGTGCGACTACGGTCGCACGCGCGAGAGCGCGCTGCGCTTGCCGAGGGCACGCGAGCCATGCAGACGCGCGGGACGCGGGTCGCCGGGGCACGGGCGCGGGCAGGGGGCACGGCCGAGGGCGCGCGGACGAGGCACGGCGGGGCGCGACTAGGGCGCGGCACGGGGCCGGGAGCGGGGCGCGGCCGAGGGAGCAGAGCGGGGGCGGGGCTCGCTGGGGAGCAGGGGAGGGCGCGCGGGGAGGCTGCCAGAGGGGGGCCGCGACGGGGGCGGGGGCTCGCCGGGACGGGGCGTGGCATGGGGCCAGGGGCGGGGCGCGGTCGAGGGAGCGGCGGGGGGCGGGGCTCGCTGGGGAGCAGGGGAGGGCACGCGGGGAGGCCGCCGGAGGGGGGCCGCGATGGGGGCGGGGGCTCGCCGGGGTGGGGCTCACCGGGGCGGTGTTCGCTGGGACGGGGCACAGCCGAGGTGGGGCTCGCCGGGGCGGGGAGGGCGCGGGCAGGGGAGGGGCGCGCGGCCAGGGGAAGGGCGCGCGGCAGGGAAAGAGCGCGCGCGGGGAAGGGCTCGGCGGGGGCAGCCGCGGCGAGGGCGGGGCTCGCCGGGGAAGGAGGCTCGCCGGGGCGGCGCGGGAGGCCGCGCGGGCGCGGCCGAGGGAGCTCACCGGGGCGCGGGGCGCATGAGCCTAGGGCGGCGCGGGGAGCCCGGGCCGAGGCGGCGGCGCGGCTAGGGCGCGGGGCGCGCGCGAGCAGGGCGCGGGATGCGCGCGGCCAGGGGAAGAAAAAGGGAGGGGGAGGGAGAGAAGGGAAGGGGAGGGGAAAAACTCACCTCCGTGGATCCAAACTCCGGCGATCTCGACTCCAAACCCTAGGGCACCACGGGGAGAGAGAGAGGTGGAACAGGGAGAGGGAGGTTACTGTGCGGGAGAAATCAAATGAGCCAAACGGATCCGGGGGAGGGGCGCATGGGGAGGGCAGGGGGCGCCAGGGGCGCGCGGGCCGGACCGGGCCGGGCTGGGCCGAACTGGGCCACACCGCGAATCGAAACCCACGACACGCACGACCATTAAACGGAATCCAATCGCGAACCGAAATCCGAAACGGAACGAGACGAGCACGCGACATCAGACAAAGAAATGCGCTTCGGCATGATGCAACACCCATGACACTTAGGTTTTGTTTATACATGACACGGACACCTGTCACTATACTGGTTTGAAATTGGGAAGAAGGAGCGAAACGGGAAGAGAAAAGAGAGTAACGCCCGAATTTGGTGAGTGAAAAGAAGAAAAAATTCTACCCCCAAATTTTGGGCATTACAAACCTATCCCCCTTAAAAGAATCTCGCCCTCGAGATTCAAGGTTGGCTAGCAAAGAGCTCAGGGTATTTAGCCATCAGATCATCCTCACGCTCCCAGGTTGCTTCTTCCTCAGAGTGGTGATTCCATCTGACTTTGCACATTCTGATGGTCTTCCTTTGGGTGACTTTGTCTGCAGTCTCAAGGATTTGCGTTGGCTTCTCAATGTAGGTCAAGTCCTCCTGGACTTCAAGGCCTTCCACTGGCAACTGCTCTTCTGGCACTCGTAGACACTTCTTCAACTGAGACACATAGAAGACATCATGCACTGCGGACAAACCCTCTAGCAAACTGAGCTGATAGGCCACTTCCCCACGCCTTGCGAGAATCTGATACGGACCAATGTAGCGGGGTGCTAGCTTGCTTTGACTCCGAATCTTCTAACTCCTCTGATCGGTGACACTTTCAGATAGACGAAGTCACTGACTTCGAAACTCAGATCTCTTCTTCTTGTGTCTGCATAGCTTCGCTGCCTTGATCGCGCTATCTTCAGATTCTCTCAGACCATCTTGATGTTCTCTTCCGCTTCAAGCAGAATGTCTGGCCCAAACACTTGCTTTTCTCCAGGCTGATCCCATTGCAACGGAGTTCTACAACTCCTTCCATAGGGCGCCTGAAATGGTGACATCTTCAAGCTAGCCTGGTAACTGTTGTTATAGGAGAACTCTGCATAAGGCAACCTTTTGTCCCATCCGGACTGATCTTGCAACGCACAGGCTCTCAACATGTCTTCAAGGATTTGATTGGTCCTTTCGGTGTGACCATCCATCTGCGGATGATAGGCGGAACTGAAATTCAGATGTGTACCCAAGGCTTCATGCAACTGCTGCCAGAAATGAGAGGTGAATTGCGTTCCTCGGTCTGACACTATCTTCTTTGGCACACCATGAAGACAAACGATCCGAGACATGTACAACTCCGCCAGTACTGCACTGCTGTAGTTGGTCTTGACCGGTATTAAGTGGGCTGACTTGATTAAGCGGTCCACCACTACCCAAATGGAATCGTAGCCGGCTCGAGTGCGAGGCAATCCAACTATGAAGTCCATACTGATTTCATCCCATTTCCACTGAGGAATTTGCAATGGTTGCAACAATCCAACTGGTCTCTGGTGCTCTGCTTTGATCCTTCGACAACTATCACACATAGCCACATGATCTGCGATTTCCCTCTTCATTCTGTACCACCAGAATTTCTTCTTCAGATCCTGATACATCTTCTCACTTCTAGGGTGAATCGAATAAGCTGTCTCATGGGCTTCATTGAGGATCAACTCCGAATAGACTGGACATTGGGAACACACAAGCGGTCTTTGAACCATATCACACCTTCTGCATCTTCTCGAAAATCTTTGCCTCTGCCATCTAGAATCAGTCGCCGGATCTCACTGATCTTCTCATCATTCTTCTGCGCTTGTTTGATTTCCCTCTCTAGGGTAAGTTCCAACTCAATTGTGACTCCTCGCGTATTATTCAGAAATCTGAGGCTCAATCTGTCAAACTCTTTGGCCAACTCATAAGGCATCGGATGAACAACCATCAGATTGACCTGACTCTTCCTGCTCAAAGCATCTGCCACTATGTTCGCTTTGCCTGGATGGTAATGAATCTCCAATTCATAGTCTTAGATCAATTCTAACCATCTTTGTTGTCTCATATTCAGCTCTGACTGAGTGAATATGTACTTCAGACTCTTGTGGTCTGTGTAAACATCACATTTCTGTCCATACAGATAGTGCCTCCAGGTCTTCAATGCGTGAACCACTGCTGCCAACTCTAGGTCATGGATTGGGTAATTCTTCTCATGAACCTTCAGCTGTCGGGACGAGTAAGCCACAACTCTTCCCTCTTGCATCAACACACATCCCAAACTGGTGTAATAAGCATCGCAATACACTGAGAAGGGCTTGTGCACATCAGGCAAGACTAAGACATGCGCTATAGTCAACTTCTCTTTCAGCGCTTCGAAGGCCTCTTGACATTTCTAGGTCCACTTGAACTCAACTTTGTTGCCTAGCAAAGCTATCATTGGTTTCGCAATCTTCAAAAACCCTTCAATGAATCACCAATAATATCCAGCCATTCCAATGAAGCTCTTGATTCCTCGGGCATCTGTGGGCGCTTTCCAGTTCAGAATGTCAGCCACCTTCTTCGGATCCATAGCCAATCCTTCTTTGTTGATTATGTGACCCAAGAACAGGACTTCACTGATCCAGAACTCGCACTTGCTCAATTTTGCATACAACTGGTGCTCTCGCAATCTCTGCAATACCATCCTCAAATGATCTACATGCTCTTCTTCGCTTTGAGAATATATCAGAATATCATCAATAAATACCACCACAAACTTATCAAGATAATCCATGAATACACTGTTCATCAAGTTCATGAAGAAGGCTGGTGCATTTGTTAGACCGAAAGACATCACAGTGAACTCATACAACCCATACTTGGTAATGAATGCCGTCTTCGGAATGTCTGAAGGTCGAATCCTGAGCTAATGATAACCTGACCTCAGATCTATCTTTGAGAACACATTGGTTCCTCTCAACTGGTCGAATAGATTTTTTATTCTGGGGAAGGGGTACTTGTTCTTGATGGTGACCTCATTCAGAGCTCGATAATCGATACACATCCTTTTGGTGCCATCTTTCTTCTCCACGAATAAGACAGGGGCGGCCCAAGGCGAGGTGCTTAGCCGGATGTAACCTTTCTCTGACAGCTCATCAATCTGCTTCTTAAGCTCAACCAACTCTGGTCCGGATATTCTTTAAGCTCTCTTAAAGATAGGGGCGGTTCCAGGAAGAAGCTCTATGACAAACTCAACTTTCCGCTCTGGTGGCATACCTGGTAAGTCCTTTGGAAACACATCTGGGAACTCAGACACAACCTTGATAGCCTCAATTCGGTCTGCTTCACTGTTATCGACAGCCATCTGATAACAACTTCCTTTCTTCGGCTCAGGCGGGACTAACTCGGTCACCACTTCCTCTCCTAGTGGGGACATCAACTTGATTGTCCTCTTGTCACAACTGATAACTTCCTGATACTTATATAGCCAATTAATCCCTAGGATGACATCTATTCCCTGAGTACCCATTACTATGAGATTAGCGGGAAACGCTATCCCCCTTATTTCCACACATACATTCAAACAAATGCTATCGGCTCGAATTCTACCACCGGCTGAGTCAATTTGAATGGGGGTTGACATGGTAGTAATTGGAAGATTCTGTGCTTCTACCCATGATGTAGTAATGAATGAATGCGTTGCTCCACTATCAAATAACACTTCTGCAATATGGGAGTCGACTGGGAACATACCTACTATCATGCCGGGGGTTTCCTGAACTGCTTCAGCCTCCAAGTGATTCAGTCTCCCATGGTTATAGCGCGGCTGAGAGCGGTTGCCTGCTCCTGGCTGAGGCGCACTCTGCTTTGCTGGGGCATTTGGGTCTGACTGCTGCTGGGCTGCCTTCTTGGAACATTGCATCACCCAATGGCCTTGCTCTCCACAATGGAAACATGCTCTGTTTCCACCCTGAACTGGTGCTGCTTGATTGTTCTACTGGTTTGCTGGGCAGGAAGACGAGATGCCTGCTGATTCTGCCTCTAGAACTGACCTCCTCCTGACTGATTGTTCTGGCGATTCTGATACTGGTGCTGATGATACTGCCTTTGGAACTGCTGCTGCTGAGGTGGACGCTGGTTCTACCTGAACTGCTGAGGTTGATTGCCTGAGAAACGATGACGATTGCTGCTTCCAGGCTGGGGTCCACTGATCTTGCGCTTGCGATCCTCCATCTCTTTACGCTTCCTCTCTGTCATGATTGCTCTGTCAATCAGGTGCTGGAATGTCGGAAAGGTATGATTCATCAGTTGATACTGCAGAGGGTCAACCAAGCCTCTCAGGAAACGGTACTGTCTCTTAGCGTCAGTGTTGACATCTTCAGGAGCATAGCGGGACAATTGCAGGAACCTATCTTGGTACTCACTGACAGACAATGACCCTTGCTTGAGGGCCAGGAACTCCTCCTTCTTCACTGTCATCAGGCTTGTAGGAACATGGTACTAACAAAAGCTACCTCTGAACTCTTCCCAGGTGATGGTGTCGGGGTTGGCATGGGTGGCGAGATAAGACTCCCGCCAAAACTGAGCTGCTCCTCTCAACAGACGGGGACCATACAGGACTTTCTCCCTGTCATCACACTGAGTAGTATGCAACTCCCGCTCCACTGTGCGCAGCTAGTCTTCAGCATCTATGGGGTCAGAAGAGTGAGCAAATGTTGGGGGATGACCTCTCATGAATTCAGCACTCTTGTCCCTGGGCATCTGAGGCATCTGAGGCTGAGGTGGTGGCTGCTGCTGCTGCTGAATGGCGACCAGAGTCTGACCGATGGCCTGAACTGCCTGAGTCTGCATCATGAACATCTGCTCGATGGACATTGGGGGCGGGGGTGGCAGCTGCTGTTGCTGGGGTACCTCATCCTGTTGAGCTGCTTGCTCCTGCTGAGCACACCTTCCTCCTCTACGCCTGTTTTCTGACATCTGCAGAATGCAACCACACATCAGAACTGATCTGGCAAATCTTGCAGCATAAGAAAAGAGTATAGAATTCTCCACAACACTGAACAGATGAGCATCTTCACTGATCTCCAACACAGACCAACACAGCTTCTCAGATAAAGAGGAAAGTGGAATGAAAGGCTTCCCAACTAGATAACTAACATCATTAACATATCACAGGTAAACCAAAATGCAGGGGGTACCCACACTCTGGTGACAGTCATTACAAAGATCCAAATCAAACATAGTTCATAATGACAAACATAAATGCACAGGATAAGCAAACTACCATGTCTAACTAAGACTAACTAAAAGCAAGACTAACGCTAAGACTATAGCTTCTATGTATATATATTCGTATTAATTACAAGATCCGACTCTGACGATCTATGGTTCTAAATTTATCTTGGTCTTGCAGTCGGGGTTGCCATAAGACTGGTGTCCACGCCGAGGTGAGCGGTACGGGTGCTGAGTCCCTACGGGAGCGGGGGAACCATCATCTAGGTGACGACGCTTCGCGCGCTCAGCCCACAGCTGGGCGATCTCAGCATGAGCCCTACTTAGCTCATCTAATGCATGGTCCAGCTTCGTGTTTAGCACGGCGGCTAGGTTGACTGTGCTGCTCAACCTAGGATTGTCCTGACCAACAGGTGAGACAATCACGCCTCCTGTGCTTCCAGATGGACGGCGGGGGTAATACTTCAGGTTGAGACCGTCGGCTACCCCGATGAGAACTGAGCAGTAGTGCGAAAGCACACGCCGTGCGGCATTTTGCATGGCCGCCTCAGCTGAGTCCCGCTCAGAGATGGAATAGTGCTCTGAGCAGACCTCAGCACCCAAGAGACTGTTCTCCGGACGGCGCACCAAACAGGTCGCCTCCCAACAGTCCGGGTAGACCCCGCGACTGTGCTGGAAGACCACACAGCGATACTCGATGGACCAAGTATGTCGGTCAAGTGCCCGATGTAGCAGGTTGTCGAGCGCATCGTGGAAGTGACACTCGCGAGCAGCGTCGCGAGTGATGGGTCGAACAACCCATCCTTCCGGCTCCTGGTCAGCAGAAAAGTCGGTGTCGTGGCTCGAGCTGCTGTCGCCACCTCCGTCGTCTGGGTCTCCTCCAGCAGCTACTCCAGCGGCTGGGGCGCTCAGTGGTGGTGCAGGGGGCGCCTCCAGCGGAAGCATAGGGGAGCAGCTCCTCACAGACTCTATCTCCTGCTAGAGCGAGAAAGAAGAGCCCTGCCGCTCCTGTCGTCGATGCTCCTGCTCCTCATGCAGGCGGTGGTTCAGCCTCTCCAAGTGGCTGGACTGACCGGTCATGGGACGGCGAAGCGGACACTCCATGAGACGGGAGGGTAAGAAGGGGATGACAGACTTCCGTGCGGTGTGTCTAAGACGAGCCATCTACAAAAGACATCGCAAGCATAAGAGTGAGAACAGAACTAGTATGAACAGCAAGTAATGAACCATAAATAAATGAAGGATTAGAATAAAACACAATTTTCAGCAAGGTATAATATATAGTAGAACATAGGTTTGGTCGATATGACCAACTTTTGAAGGGATACCAAAGTCAAGGCAGGGACAGAGGTCTATAATCCTTAGAACGACCATTCTACTCTAGGTTAGCGGTCCTACAGTCAGCACGGCTTTGATAACACCTATGTCACACCCGATTTTAGAAGGTAAACCGAATGCGAACCATGTACGTGCCAGGATCAGCAATTCATGTACACAACAATTACATAACATGGACATCATCACACAGTGCTCAAATAGTATTAAAAAGGGGAATAATAGTCGATTACATCATATGTCTGAGACATCCACACAGTCTTTACAATAATCAAAGTGCGAAAACGAAACGTAGATAAACACGGCCTTCACAGGTAGCCGACTGGGGGTTGCCGCTAACCCACGCCTAGAACTCATCATAATCTTGGAACTCCTTGTGGTCTCCTTCCACAGCTTCATCTTCTCCTGAGCAGGGATTGCAATGCTGACAACCTGGGGATGGGGGGGGGGGGGGTTTGGTGTGTAGAGCAAGGGTGAGTACACATCAACATACTCAGCAAGTATCCTGTTTGGCTGTAGTGGACTAGCTTTATGTGGGGGTAAGTCAAGCAGTTGCTATTAATTGGTCAGATTATTATTACTAGTAGAGAAAAGCTAAGTTTTAGATTTAACCCACGTTATTAACCCAAACGTACTCCTTTCCAAATGGAAAGAGTACCACTTACCATTACCAGAGTCAATACCAAGAACCATCAATCTCATTGCCACCTGCAATCCGAACATCTCTGATCAAGTACCACTAATCACTGGAGCTCCCTTGGCCACTCATAACCGCGAGCACGGCTGATATATCAGTTTTCATACACTCTGCAGAGGTTGTGCACTTTACCCACAAGCCGTGATTCCCTTTCTGCTCGGAGATAATGACTCTCCATTGATCACTACCAAGGTGACCCAGCAGGGCATTACTACGTAGCCTTTACAAAGATTCCCCGGGGCTGTAGCCGCCCGTTAGGTTTCCTAAATGCACCGCACTCCTCCCTAAGGGGCGAACCCAAACTTGGCAGAGCAAGCCGCATACACCGAGCCCCATTGACGGCACGACGGCTAAGCGAACTACACCCTGGTTCCTCTAATTATTCAGCTAAGGGCATCCCATTCCACCCTCATGGTTGCACTGTTTTCCCAGGCGGTCATCCAACAAACAGGTCCTTACGGAGAGGCACTCGAGAAACCGCTTGAGCCCCCTTGAACGTCACAAGTATAACATCATAATAAAGGAGGGAAACAGCGTATCATTGATAAATCTCATCATGTTCATTGATTAGAGTTGAGCAATAGCATAAAGCTAAACAATAATAATCCAACCCAAATAGGTAAACAAGGACACGGATAACAAAAGCTAGTCAATCCTTAGGTATAAATGTGAAATGCGGGAGGTGAATTAAAGAATGTATAGGACAGAGATAGGTCAAGGGACACTTGCCTCCACCAACCAACTGCTGCTCAGGGGCTTCTCCTGTGGGTTCCTCGGGCTCTTCAACCAGATCGTTCTCTATACGAGCGCAAACATACATACATCCACACATTTAATACAAAAGAACAGTACACCATACAATAGAATGCAATAAATAAACAGACGTTCCACGCGGGGCTCGCAACTATGGTTAAGAGAGAGAAAGAGGAAAAGACAGTCGAGAAACGATCACGTTACATAATTATAAATTAAACCACTCTCTTAACAGAAGGGCATTAATTTGGACACTACGTTTAGCATAGTGAGCCATGCAGACGCGCGGGATGCGAGTCGCTGGGGCACGGGCGCTGGCAGGGGGCACGGCCGGGGGGGGGCAGCCGAGGGCGCGACATGGGGCCAGGGGCGGGGCTCGCCGGGGAGCGGCGTGGGGGCGCACGGGGAGGCCGCCGGAGGGGGGCCGCGATGGGGGCGGGGGCTCACCGGGGCGGGGCGCGGCCGAGGCGGGGCTCGCCGGGGCGGGAAGGGCGCGGGCAAGGGAGGGGCACACGGCCAGGGGAAGGGCGCACGGCAGGGGAAGGGCGCGCGCGGTGGCGAGCTCGGCGGGGGCAGCAGCGGCGAGGGCGGGGCTCGCCGGGGAAGGAGGCTCGCCGGGGCGGAGAGGGGCGCTCGCCAGGGAAGGGGCGCGGGACGACGGCGCGGCGCGGGCGCAGCCGCGGGAGGGTGCGCGCGAGCAGGGCGCGGGACACGTGCGGCCAGGGGAAGAAGAAAGGGAGGGGGATGGAGAGAGAGAGAAGGGAAGGGGAGGGAAAAAACTCACCTCCGGGGATCCAAACTCCGGCGATCTCGACTCCAAACCCTAGGGCACCACGGGGAGAGAGAGAGAGAGGTGGAATAGGGAGTGGGAGGTTACTGCGCGGGAGAAATCAAATGAGCCAAACGGATCTGGGGGAGGGGGGCGCGCATGGGGAGGGCAGGGGGCGCCAGGGGCGCACGGGCCAGACCGGGCCGGGCTGGGCCGGACTGGGCCACACCGCGGATCGAAACCCACGACACGCATGACCATTAAACGGAATCCAATCGTGAACCGAAATTCGAAACGGAACGAGACGAGCACGCGACATCAGACAAAGAAATGTGCTTCGGCATGATGCAACACCCATGACACTTAGGTTTTGTTTATACATGACACGGACACCTGGCACTATACTGGTTTGAAATTGGGAAGAAGGAGCGAAACAGGAAGAGAAAAGAGAGTAACACCCGAATTTGGTGAGTGAAAAGAAGAAAAAATTCTACCCCCAAATTCAGGGTGTTACACGGGCGCGAAGCGGTACCCGCGATCCGAGCCGTGCGATCTGAATCGGACGGAGGGGATGAGACCAGGGGGGACGGACGGCTGTGGGTGGCGCTAACAGGCGGGCCAAGGCGACAGGCGCGTGTGCGCGAAGCGGTACCCATGGTCTGGGCCGTGCAATCTGAATCGGACGGAGGGGATCAGACTAGGGGGGTGGACGGCTGCGGGCGGCGCTGACAGGCGGGCCAGGGTGTCAGGCGCGCGTGCGCGAAGCGGTACCCGCGGTCCGGGCTGTGCGATCTGAATCAGACGGAGGGGATCAGACCAAGGGGGACGGACGGCTGCAGGCGGCGCTGTTCCTCTCTGCAGCGGTGAGGTCGGAGTTGAGGCTGGCGCGTGCTAGGGTGGCTCCGGGGTCGCTGGAGTTGGGCAGAGAGGAAGAGGGTGCCACTGCGAACTCTATGGCGGGGAAAGGACCATGAATGCACGAGCAGAGAGGGGAGAATGGAGGGGAGAAAGCCTCGGGCGGGCCGGAGGAACTCCGGTGAGACATTCCGGCCACGGGGAGGGGGCTTAAGGCGTGCTAAGGCCTTGGCTAACTTCAGCACAGGCAGGGGTGACACTGGGACCTACTCCGGTGAACTAGACCGGGCTAAATCGGCCGGCCACCACGCAAGCACGGCGGACCGCCGCGGTCGAGCACCGGCGAAGGCAAAATTGGCCGAACACAGGGCGCAATAGGGGAAATTGGGCACAGGGACGAGTGTCTCACCTCGGGGCGGAGCTCGGGGAGGCTTGGAGCAGTCTCCGGCGAGCTGGATGGCCAGGAACGCGGGCGCGGGTCTCCGGCGGCGGCTGGCGGCGTGGGCAGAGCGCGAGAGAGGGAGAAGCTGCACAAAATGAGGTGAGGGGTGTGCGCGGGGCACTGGCGGGGCTCTAAGAAGGGAGCTAGGCGCATGGGCGGGCGTCGTGGCCGAGAAATCCGGCGACGTGCGCGAGTGCGCACTCGCCGGTCCATGGCAAGCGCGGAGGGTGCAGAACTGACAGGTAGGGTCCACGGCATAGAGAGAGGAGAAAGGGGCGTGCGGGGCAACAACTCGGCGATTGGCGGACCGGGCCCGCGAGACAGAGAGAGAGAGGGAGCATGTGGGGAAGAAAGCTGGCGCCGACAGGCTGGCCCCACTGGGCAGCGAGCGAGCGAGAGAAGGCGCGCGCGAGGGAGAATTGCCGCTGATAGGTGCGGTCTGCCTGTCAGACGGCGTGGGCGCGCGGCCTGGCTGGGCCGACTGGGCTGGTTTGGGCTGCTTTCTCCTTTTCATTTTCCTTGATTTTTCCAATTCCTTTTCCATTTCTTTTTCTATAGGGTTTTTCAAATCCAAATTCAAACTAGGTTTCAAATTCAAATAAATTCAAACTTGTGCAACACTTCAAAGAATATTTTAAACTCAGCATGATGCAACATGTCATGACTCATAAGGTTTTGGCAAAAATAAATAATTAACCTCCACTAGTTTGGGCTATCTCTAATCAAAAAAGGAAAAGTGAGAATGAATCTAGAGAGAGAGAAAACCTAGAGTGAGAAAAAGAAGAGTAACACATGATTTTGGGTGATAATTAGAAAGAAATTTTATACCCCCAAAATCAGGGTGTTACAGGTTCAACATCGAAAAAGATGTACCTCTGCCAGGTACCAAACTTTGGGTTTGAAATGATAAAGCTGAGACCGGGCTGGTGACTTGCACGAGAAGAGAGTCTCGGTGTAGTGTCTACGTCTGAGTCGATTAAGGACCGCCTCGATGTGGGCCTGCTGACCGAGGACCCTTTAACTGGTCACATGCCTCATCATGGGTAAGCTTTGCCTCGGGCAGACTAATACCAGAAAGGCCAACACGCAATGGGAGTGGAGAGATGGCGAGAGTAGCGTGTACCCTCCGTGGCAAGAGGCTGGACGGTGGTGTATCTGTGCTCTCGGTTGGCGTGAACCCGGTCTGGTCTTAAGAACCCCAGTGGTGAGTTGACATATGCAAGGGTTAAGTGCTACATATGTCGTGTGATTGGAGATCCCCAGCTGGGTATTAATCGATTCGGATCGCCGTTACTTCTTGGACATGAAGACTTGGTCAAGGATGAGCCTCAACAGTAACGTGGTTGCGGGAGGATGTTGGCCTCCCTTTTGAAAAACAATATACTTTTATGCGGGAGGGGTTTTTGCCTCCCAAGTTTGTAATAATAATACTCATGCACTCTTATACCCTGGGTTGTAATAACTATAATACTCTTTCTGTATTTTAATGAATGTAAATTAAGTTATTGTAATCTGCTTCCGCTTATTCGTTCCTCCGATGTGTTGTAATATCTGCATAACGGGTGAAACGCTCTTGGGCGAGGAAAAGAATACAGATACTGAACTTGTCAAGTGATTATGTGAATCTACAGGGTTGTCTAAGGTCTGTCGGACAAGGACAACTGTAGGTGGACCTAATGACTTGGGAGGTTCCGTCACAACAAACTACCCATACTGGAAGATCCGCATGTCGGCATGTCTTCAAAGTATTGGGTATCACATCTAGGAGATTTGTCTCGATGCTGTGTTCGATGCCCAGAGTGCTCGGATCACTCCTATACATATGGAGTTCCATGATTCGAACAACAAGGCATGAAACACTTTGTTCTTGTGTCTCTCGCTTATTGAATTTGAGCAAGTTGGACATTTGGCTATGGCTTACCAGATCTGGTCCACCCTTAAGAGATTCCATGAGGGCAATGATAATGTAAAGACTAGACTATTTGAGACGTATCGGTGAGAGTATGAGAACTTTGTGCAGTTGGTTGGAGAGACCATAGACACTATGTTTTCTCGGTTCCAGTCAACAAGATGCATGCAAAACTAGTGCAACTACCCTATGACAATCATGAGAAAGCGCTCGAGATACTTCATGCTCTGGATCGGAGGGTTTGGGAGGTGAAGGTCTCGATGATTATCGAGTCACCAACCTATGAGACTCTCACCGTGAATGAGCTATTCAGCAAGCTCAAGCTCACCAACCTATGCGTCGAAGTCGAAGGGGTGCGTCCCCGTGGTGTGGTTGCACGCCACCTGCATTGCGGTCCGCCCTCTCAACCGCCGGTTTCGGTGAGGATGGAGGAGTGCTTGTAACCGCGGGGCGGTTACACGCTCCGCGCGCGGTGGTTTGGCTTCTTTTGTTCTGGACCGGCTTGCATGACGTGTGGGACCCAGCCCCCGTGTCGTTGGGGGAGGACCCTGGAGCACGTCGGTGAAGACATAGTCCGTGACGCCTGAGGATGCGAGTGGGGAGAGCCGCCTTTAAAAAGGGATCGACCCCCCGGGCTGTAGCCATGCCCTCGCACTCCCTCATGCATCGCGTCCTTCCACCTTCCGAGCCCCCGGATGGGGAGCGCCCGCGTTGCCTTCATCTTGTTGTTGGAGGAGCGCAACCTCATGGAGGTTGGCACCCTTCAGCCGTCGCTCGGCTTCAAGGATTTTTATCAGGCGGCCCGGCTGCATTCTCTCACCGATGGTCACCCAAGATGGTGACCACCAGTTCGATGGTGGGGAGAAGCAAGCCAGGCTGCGGCCTCTGCCCCGCCCTCAGCTTCAAGGATCTTCATCATCCTTGCTGGGGAGAAGGGCGAGGTGAACCGGGGCCTGCCTTCGCGTGGGCTGGCGATCTGCTTCTTCCTCCAGCATCTAGGGGTGGAAACCATCCTCCAGCTCTGCGGAGGAGACGTCCTCCAGCCATGCGGTGGAAGGCGAACTGCTGCTGCCTGGCCAAGGTGTAGCATTCCGTCCTCTATCCGGGCGACTGTGGTCGGCCGCACCGGAGGGTCTCAAAACACGTCGTACGCCGCGAGGGCGGTACTCATGTTTTGAGACGGTCCCGTTCTCGTTCTTGCGGCGAGGACGGGACTGAGGACCTGCTGGTGCGCTTTGGGGCAACCGGTGCTCGCTGGTGCGGTGTTGGTGGGCAGGTGGCTGCCGTCGTCGGTGCTGAGGTGGTGGCAGCCAGAGGAGGTTTCTCTGCTGACGAGATCGTCGGCGCCACCTGCGGTCGGACCTCCGGCTCTTCGGCCTTGATAGCTTGTCCTCGCCCCTTGAGTGGGGACGTGGGCGAGGGCCTTGTCGCAGCAGCGTCTGCCCTGAGGTCATCGCTGCTGCTGTTTAGCCGCCCGGAGCGGAGGTCGTTGTCGCTGCTGCTGCTGTGGTCGGCGGCGAGCCAACTGGAGTTTGTCGTCCCGCAGGCCCTCTGATGTGGAGGTTGTTCATACCTGCAGGAGTGGAACCGGAGTTCCATTTGTAATGGCACCTTGATTGCCGGTGTTTGTTCATTGCGGCTGTTGAGGCCTAAACATCTAGGTATTTGAGTGTAATACCGTGTTTCTTCCTCATTTTGAGCACTAGGACTCGCCTGTCGGTTAGCTGAACCGCTTAACTGAGTGTGAGTTGCCTTGTGCGGAAGGTGACGAGTGAGGTATCTGTATCCCGAAGGCATAGGAGTCCCTCGGCTCGGTCGGCCTTGCCACCCAAGGCTTCTCTTGCTCAGTTATAGAACCTTCGGCTGCTCTGCGATGAGCCGAAGCCAGAGGCAGAGGTGTCAGCGTGGACAGAGGCGGAGTTGGCTCGAGAAAAAGCCTCGTCGGCCTAGGAGCACGTGGCCACCCTGGTCGAGGAGGTGCAGCAGCGGCGGCTGGAGCGTGGCCAGGTCGTCCGCTGGCGGGACCAACCCCTGAGTCAGGCTACTGAGGCCATGAGCCGGGCTGATGTCCTTGGGGGATAGCTGGCTGAGGCTATGGAGCGGCCGGTCGAGGTGTCTGCCTGGGCCGGGACCCTTGCGGGGACCTTGGCTATGATGGCCCGAGCTTGGTGCTGGCGTCCCCCTTCGAGGTGGAGATCCTTCCGCCCGCGTCGCTGTCCGCGGCCGGTCCAGATTCCGCCAAAGGTGGAGACGACGCCGAGGGTGCTGCTGCTCCCTCTGTTGGTGTCTGAACCTGCAGGGAGAGTTTGTCTGTAGTGTGCGTATGTGTTTCGCGGCCGCCGAGGCCCAAACATATTATTGTCGTGTTGTAAAGCTGCGTTTCCTTTCCTCTTGTTTCGAGTATCAGGACTTGTTCGTCGGTAGCAGAATCGCTTATCCGAGCGAGATTTACTTTTCACGAAGGTGATGAGTGAGGTATCCGTATCCCGAAGGCGTAGGAGTCCCTCGGCTCGGTCAGCCTCACCGCTTACGTGCACTCTAACTCGTTCGTAGGATTCTGTTACCGATATAGTCGAGAAGGCACGAAAATCGTTCTGGCAGAAAAGTTTTCGAGCGTTAAGACTTGTTCGGTCAGCAGAATCGCTTATCCGAGCATGAGTTACTTATCGCAGAAGGTGATGAGTGAGGTATCCGTAACCCGGAGGCGTAGGAGTCCCTCGGCTCGGTCGGCCTTGCCGCTTACGTGTACCCTGTCGTTTTCAGGATCCCGCTATCGAAGCAGTCGAAAAGCGCAAAAGATGTTCTGGTAGAAATACTTTTTTACGAGGAAAATTTTGACGCAGAGGGGGTCCCCCCTTCTAGCCCCCGAGGGAGGGTCGGGCTTTGTCGAGGCAAGGCTGACCCTTCCTTGACGGATAGACTTTATTTGTGTATGTATAGAAAACGAGGCATATGAACGACTTGGAAACATCTTAAGGGTAAAAGCGACGTAGCTGTCGGATGTTCCAAGCGTTGCTGTAGACCTCGCCTTGATTGTTGGTCGGCTTGTATGTTCCGGGCTTCAAAATCTTGGCGATGATGAATGGCCCCTCCTAGGGGGGAGTAAGCTTGTGGCGCCCTCGGGCGTCTTGCCGCAGCCGAAGCACCAAGTCTCCCACCTGGAGGTCTCGGGGCCGAACCCCTCGGGCGTGGTAGCGTCACAGAGACTGCTGATACCGCGCCGAGTGTAGTAAGGCCATGTCCCGAGCCTCTTCCAGCTGGTCCAGCGAGTCTTCTCGGCTGGTCTGGTTGCTTTGGTCGTCGTACGCCCTTGTCCTTGGGAACCGTATTCTAAGTCTGTGGGCAAGATAGGCTCGGCCCCATAGACTAGAAAGAACGGCGAGAAACCTGTGGCCCGGCTTGGCGTCGTCCTCAGACTCCAGACCACCAAGGGTAGTTCCTTCATCCACCACTTGCCGAACTTGTTGAGGTCGTTGTAGATCCTCGGTTTAAGTCCCTGCAGAATCATGCCGTTGGCACGCTCCACCTGCCCATTTGTCATGGGGTGAGCCACGGCGGCCCAGTCCACCCGGATGTGGTGGTCCCCGCAGAAGTCTAGGAACTTCTTGCCAGTGAACTAGGTGCCATTGTCGGTGATGATGGAGTTCGGGACCCCGAAGCGATGGATGATGTTGGTGAAGAAAGCCACCGCCTGCTCGGACCTGATGCTCATTAGGGGTCGGACCTCGATCCACTTGGAGAATTTGTCGATGGCGACCAGCAGGTGCGAGAAGCCCCCGGGTGCCTTCTGCAAGGGACCAACGAGGTTCAGGCCCCATACAGCAAACGACCAGGTGATGGGTATTGTCTGCAGGGCCTGATCGGGCAGGTGCATCTGTCTTTCGTAGAATTGACACCCCTGGCAGGAGCGTACAATCCTACTGGTGTTGGCCACCGCGGTCGGCTAGTAGAAGCCTTGTCGGAAGGCGTTCCCGACGAGGGCTCGAGGTGCTGCGTGGTGACCGCAAGCCCCCGAGTGTATCTCTTGCAATAGCTCCTGTCCTGCAGTGATGGATATGCATCGTTGGAGAATGCCTGAGGGGCTGCGGTGGTAGAGATCCTTTTCATCACCCAGTAAGACGAACGACTTGGCGTGTCGCGCCAGTCGCCGAGCTTCAGCTTTGTCGAGGGGTAGCTCTCCTCGGTGGAGATATTGCAGGTACGGGGTCTGCCAATTTCGATTAGGTGTGACCCCATTCCGCTCTCCCTCGACACGCAGTGCCTCACCCTTGGCGGTCGAGGGTGCCTCGGGCTGGGCCGAGGCTTCCCCGGGCTCGGCCGAGGCTTCCCCGGGCTCGGGCGTGTCGTCGGTCTTGATGGAGGGTTGATGTATGTCTCTGGAGAAGACATCCGGGGGAACCATTGTCCGCCCCGAGGCTATCTTAGCCAGCTCATCCGCAGTCTCGTTGTACCGTCGGGCGACGTGGTTGAGCTCGAGTCCGTAGAACTTGTCTTCCAGGCGCCGAACCTCGTCGCAGTAGGCCTCCATCTTCCGGTCACGGCAGTGGGAGTTCTTCATGACTTGGTCGATGACAAGCTGCGAGTCGCCACGAGCGTCGAGGTGCCGAACCCCTAGCTCGATGGCGATGCGCAACCCGTTAACCAGAGCCTCGTACTCGGCCATGTTGTTTGACGCCGGGAAATGGAGGCGCAGCATGTAGCGGAGGTGCTTCCCGAGGGGTGAGATGAAGAGCAGGCCCGCACCTACTCCTGTTTTCATCAGCGACCCATCGAAGTACACGGTCTAGAGTTCCGGTTGGATCGGAGCTGTTGGTAGCTGGGTGTCGACCCATTCAGCCACGAAGTCCGCCAAGACTTGGGACTTGATGGCCTTCCGGGGAGCAAACGAGATTGTCTCGCCCATGATCTCCACCGCCCACTTTGCTATCCTACCCAAGGCCTCTCGGCACTGGATGATCTCCCCCAGGGGGAAGGACGACACCACAGTCACCGGATGAGACTCGAAGTAGTGTCGCAACTTTCGCCGCGTCAGAATTTGCGTACAGTAGCTTCTGAATTTGCGGGTAGCGGATCTTGGTCTCAGATAGCACTTCGCTGATGAAGTAGACCGGCCTCTAGACGAGCAGTGCATGCCCTTCTTCCCGTCTCTCGACTACGATCGCGGCGCTGACCACTTGAGTGGTTGCGGCTACGTAGATCAAGAGGGCTTCTCCTACAGCGAAGGGCACCAAGATGGGCGCGTTTGAAAGGAGCGCCTTTAAGTTTCCGAGGGCTTCCTCAGCCTCGGGGGTCCAAGTGAAGCGCTCGGTCTTCCTTAAGAGGCGGTACAAGGGTAGGCCTTTTTCGCCGAGGCGCGAGATGAAGCGGCTCAGAGCCGCGAGGCATCCCATGACCCTTTGTACTCCTTTCAAGTCTTTGATAGGCCCCATGTTGGTGATGGCTGCGATTTTCTCCGGGTTGGCCTCGATGCCCCGCTCGGAGACGGTGAACCCCAGGAGCATGCCTCGGGGGACTCCGAAGACACACTTCTCGGGGTTGAGTTTCATGCCCTTCGCCCTCAGACACTTGAATGTCGTTTCAAGGTCAGAGAGAAGGTCGGAGGCTTTCTTCGTCTTGACTACGATGTCATCGACATAAGCCTCGACCATTCGACCGATGTGCTCTCCGAACACGTGGTTCATGCACCTTTGGTATGTCGCACCCGCATTCCTCAAACCAAATGGCATAGTAATATAGCAGTACATGCCAAAAGGTGTGATGAAAGAAGTCGCGAGCTGGTCGGACTCTTTCATCTTGATTTGGTGATAACCTGAGTAGGCATCAAGGAATGACAGGGTTTCGCACCCAGGAGTGGAATCCACGATTTGATCGATGCGAGTCAGAGGGTAGGGAACCTTCGGACATGCTTTGTTTAGACCAGTGTAGTCTACACACATCCTCCAGTTCCCACCTTTCTTTTTCACAAGCACAGGGTTGGCTAACCATTCAGGATGGAATACCTCTTTGATGAACCCTGCAGCCATCAGCTTGTGGATCTCCTCGCCTATGGCCCTGCGCTTTTCTTCATCGAAACGGCGCAGAGGCTGCTTCACGGGTCGGGCTCCAGCTCGGATATCCAGCGAGTGCTCGGCGACATCCCTCGGTATGCCAGGCATGTCCGAGGGACTCCACGCAAAAACCTCGGCGTTAGCATGGAGAAAGTCGATGAGCACTGCCTCCTATTTGGGGTCGAGCTCGGAGCCGATCCGGACTTGCTTGCAGGCGTCGTTGCTGGGGTCGAGAGGGACGGACTTAACCGCCTCTGCTAGCTCGAAGTTGTCGGCGTGGCGCTTCGCATCTGGCACCTCCTTGGAGAGGCACTCCAGGTCAGCGATGAGGGCCTCGGACTCGGCGAGGGCCTCAGCATACTCCACACACTCCACGTCGCATTTGTACGCGTGTCGGTATGTGGATCCGACGGTGATGACCCCGTTGGGGCCCGACATCTTGAGCTTGAGGTAGGTGTAGTTGGGGACGACCATGAACTTGGCGTAGCACGGTCTCCCCAGCACCGCGTGGTAGGTTCCTCGGAACCCGACCACCTCGAATGTGAGGGTTTCCTTTCGGAAGTTGGAGGGAGTCCCAAAGCAGACAGGCAGATCGAGTTGTCCAAGGGGCTGGACGCGCTTCCCGGGGATGATCCCGTGAAAGGGCGTCGCACCGGCCCGGATCGTTGACAGATCGATCTGCAAGAGCCCGAGGGTCTCGGCGTAGATGATGTTGAGGCTGCTGCCTCTGTCCATGAGGACCTTGGTGAGCCTGACGTTGCCGATGACGGGGTCAACAACGAGCGGGTACTTTCCTGGGCTCGGCACGCGGTCGGGGTGGTCGCCTTGGTCGAAGGTGATGGGCTTGTCGGACCAGTCTAGGTAGACTGGCGCCGCCACCTTCACCGAGCAGACCTCCCGGCGCTCCTGCTTGCGGTGCCGAGCCGAGGCGTTCGCCACTTGCCCACCGTAGATCATGAAACAGTCGTGGACCTCGGGAAACTCCTCTGCCTTGTTGCCCTCCTTCTTGTCGTTGTCATGGCCTTTGCCACCTTCCGCCGTGGGCCCGGCCTTATGGAAGTAGTGCCGAAGCATGACGCATTCCTCAAGGGTGTGCTTGACGGGACCCTGATGATAGGGGCACGACTCCTTGAGCATCTTGTCAAACAGGTTGGCCCCTCCGGGAGGCTTCCGAAGGTTCCTGTGCTCGGCGACAGCGACAAGATCTGCGTCAGCGGCGTCGCGTTTCGCTTGTGACTTCTTCTTGGCCATCTTCTTCGTGTCACGCTGGGCGGACGCCTCGGGGACGTCTTCCTGCTGGCGTCCCTGAGGCTGCTTGTCCTTCCGGAAGATGGCCTCGACCGCCTCTAGACTAGAGGCGAACTTGGTGGCGATGTTCATCAACACGCTAGCCCTGGTGGGAGTCTTGCGACCCAGTTTGCTCACTAGGTCGCGACAAGTGGTGTCGGTGAGGAAAGAGCCGATGACATCCGAGTCAGTGATGTTGGGAAGCTTGGTGCGCTGCTTCGAAAATCGCCGGATATACTCCCGCAGGGATTCCCCTGGCTGCTGGCGGCAACTTCGGAGATCCCAAGAGTTCCCAGGGCGCACGTACGTGCCTTGGAAGTTTCCAGCGAAGGCTTTGACCAGATCGTCCCAGTTGGAAATCTACGCAGGAGGAAGATGCTCCAGCCAGGCTCGGGCGGCGTCGGAGAGGAACAGGGGAAGGTTGCGGATGATGATGTTGTCATCGTCCGTTCCACCTAGCTGGCAGGCCAGCCGGTAGCCCACAAGCCACAGTTCCGGCCTTGTTTCCCCCGAGTACTTGGTGATGGTAGTCGGGGCTCGGAACCGGGTCGGGAACGACGCCCGTCGTATGGCCCGGTTGAAGGCTTGCAGACCAGGTGGTTCGGGCGAGGGGCTCCGATCCTCCCCACTGTCGTAGCGTCCCCCACGCCTGGGGTGGTAGCCTCGGCGCACCTTTTCGTCGAGGCGGGCTCGACGGTCGTGGCGGCGGTGCTCGTTGCCGAGGCGACCCGGGGCTGTAGGTGTCGCGTCCCGTGTGCGCCCGGTGTGGACCGAGGCTTCCCGCATGAATCGGGAAGTCGTGGCGCGATGCTCCGGGGGGTACCCTTGCCTTCGGGAGGCAGAGCTCTCAGCCCGTCGGACCGCGACATCCTCCAGGAGATTCTTGAGTTCTCCCTGGATACGCCGCCCCTCGGTGGTGGATGGCTCCGGCATCGCTCGGAGTAGTATTGCCACTGCAGCCAGGTTCTGGCCGACCTCACTGGAAGCCGGAGGCAGCCTTGCCCTGGCATCGTCAGTGATACGGCGCTGGACGTCTTGGGCCTGATGACGCGCTTCTCCGGCTAGTGCTCGGCCTGCCCACTCCTGCTCGATGTTTTTCCGGAGCTGCACAAGTTGTCTTGCTTCCTCGTCGAGCTTGGCCTGCATCTCGCAGATTTGCTCGAGTTGTGTGTCCTGACCCCCCGCAGGGACTGGGACCACAGCTAGCTCCCGCAGGATGTCAACGCGAGGCGCAGGCCCAGGGGGATCATCGTCCTCCGGCATACCAAGGCGGTTGCCTTCGTCGTGACCCCCTAGATCGACATGGAAACATTCGCGACTTGGGCCACAACCTTCGTCGTCAAGGCTGTGGCCATCATCGGAGCAATGAGAGAGGCAGTAGTCGCATGCGGTCATGAAGTCTTGCATGGCACTAGGATTACTGAGCCCGGAGAAATCCCAACCAGAGTCGGGCTCGTCGTCTTCCTCGGAACCCGGGGGCCCGTAGGTCGAGACGGTCGTCAGTCAGTCCCAGGTTGACCACATATGGTACCCCGGAAGGTTAGGATATGCCTTTATGAAAGCGCTCACCGAATCGGGATCGCTTGGTGGATCAAAGCTGAATCTAAAAGGCACAGGGTGGAAAACGGTCGGTACCTCTCGATCGATGGACGGTGACGAAGTCGCGTCGGGGACGGACTGCACCGTTATCTCAGGTACGAGGCTAACGCCCAGCAAGGCCTTCGCGAGCGTGCTGGCGTCATCTGTCCGCTTGGGGTTGGCGTGTTGCGGGGAAACGACGCTCGTCGTCGTCTCAGGCGCGAGGTCAACGCCCGACATGTCCCCCTCTGGGGTGTCGGCGTCGTCGACTCGCTCGACAGCCGACGAGGTGCCGCCTCCTGCTTGGCCACGGTTGCCCCGCCTCCTCCTCCTGCGGCGAGGAAGGCAACGGGACAAACCCGGATGCTGCTCTTCCGCCACGGGGGGGGGGGGGGGGGAAGACGTCGCCGAGTCCGCCGCCGCCGGGCGGGCTGACGACCGTCGTTGTCGCTGCCGCGCTGTGGAGGAAGGAGTACCATGTCGTAGCTGCCGTCGAGGGACATGAACTCGAGACTCCCGAAACAGAGCAGCGTCCCGGGCTGAAGAGGTTCCTGGAGACTACCCATCTGGAACTCGACGGGAAGTTGTTCGTCAACACGCAGCAGGCCCCTACCTGGCGCGCCAACTGTCGGCGTTTCGACCCCGGGGGGTCCCTGGACCGACGAGTAAAATTGTCGTTGCGTGCCCCAGCCCAGATGGGTTGGCGCGAGATAGAACACAAAGGGGGAAAACCGCTGCTCGTGTTATCCTGCGCCAGAGTGGGTGCGCTTGCAGTAGGGGTTACAAGCGTTCGCGAGGGAGAGAGAGAGACACAACAGCACTGTACACCATTTTCGGCGGCCCCTGTTATTTTCGGCGGCTAGGGGGGGCTGCCGAAAATAGTGGGTTATTTTCGGCGGTCTGACACGACCGCCGAAAGTAGTGCTATTTTCGGCGGCCTCTGACACCAGCCGCCGAAAATAAGGCTATTTTCGGCGGCCTCTGACACCAGCCGCCGAAAATAAGGCTATTTTCGGCGGCCTCTGACCTGGCCGCCGAAAATAGAGAAATTTAAAACTGTCGGCCTTCTCCTATCTTCTTTCTCTCCGCGCTCTCTCTCTCACCCGACGCCGCCGCGCTCTCTCTCTCACCCGACGCCGCGCCGTGTCTCTGCCCACGCCGCCGCGCCGCCGCCCGCACCGCCGCGCGCGCCGCCGCGCGCGCCGCCGCGCGCGCCGCCGCCCGCGCTGCCGCCGCGCTCTGCTGCCCTGCGCGCCGCCGCCGCCGAAGGAAGCTGCGCGCACCGCCGTCCGCCGCCGTCCGTCCCCGCAGTGGTCGTCCGTCGGCCCGCCATTCCACCGCCGTCGTCGAGCCGCCGCATCGAGAGAGGTAATTTTTTTTAGTATTTTATTTCTTATTTTCGACGGCTGTTATTTAGATGCCGCCGAAATTATTATATTTTGTAATTGTGTTTGTTTGATTACTGTTTGTAATGTTGTTTAATTTGATTAGTATTATATATATTATTAGTATGCAATTATATTATTAGAATGCAAGTATGTAATAGTATATTATATTGTTTAATTTGATTACTATTATATATATTATTAGTATGCAATTATATTATTAGAATGCAAGTATGTAATAGTATATTATATTGTTTAATTTGATTACTATTATATTATTAGTATGCAATTATATTATTAGAATGCAAGTATGTTATAGTATATTATAGTGTTAATTTGATTACTATTATATTATTAGCTTTAATAGTATATTATTAGCATGCAAGTATTTTATTTTTTATTTTCGTATTATTGTTTGATTACTATTATATTATTAGCTTTAATAGTATATTGTTTAATTTAGTGGCAGCGAAGTTATGCTGCCAAATTATTTTGGGTCCTGCTAGGGTCATGTGGGTTTAGAACCTATCCATGTCGTACATACATGTAGGACCGATACCCTTGACGAAGTTGAATTTTTTTTTCACGATATTGTTCCGTTTAATAGTGTCAGGCATGGCTGAAGATCGTGCATGGATGTACAATGGCTGGAGTAGAAATGGACGTCATTCTGATGAATGGATAGCCAAGACCAAAGATTTTGTGGACCACGTATTCGCCTTGTCCTTAACCGGCACTGTTAGATGCCCTTGTAGGCGTCACGAAAACAGTATATTTCTTAATAAGGAAAGAGTTAGCCTAGATCTTTGTCAGTTTGGATTTATGCCCGGATATGAGGTGTGGGAACATCATGGTGAGGTAGTACCCAACAGGAATGTAGAAGAGGAGGAGAACAATGATTGGGCTGGCGATGATGCGATGCATGAGATGCTAGATTCGCTACGTCCAGAATTCAACCTAAGCTCCAAGGATCCTGCCACACCAGAGGTTTCCAGATTTTTTAAACTACTAAAAGACTCTGAAGAGCCGTTGCATGAACACACAGATGTGAGTATACTCGCTTTTGTGACTCGGCTCATGTCCATTAAGTCCAAGTACTTTTTCTCGAACAATTGTTACAATGAGATTTTAAAGTTATTAGGAGATGTGCTCCCAAAGCCCAATAAGTTGCCTAAAGACATGTACCAATCAAAGACAATTATCAAAGGTCTCGGTATGGATTATGAGAAGATTGATGCGTGCAAAAATAATTGTATGCTTTTCATGAAGGAGCATGCGGAAGAGAAAAAATGTCTGAAATGTGGACAATCTAGATTTGTGGAAGTTGTTAATGATGAGGGTGAGAAGGTGATGACAGATGTTGCACATAAGCAGCTCCGCTACTTGCCACTAACTCCTCGAGTGAAACGGATGTTTCTATCTAAAAAAACCGCTATGCACATGCGATGGCACAAAGAAGGTATCCGTGATAACGATGACCTAATCGTGCACCCTTCAGATGGGGATGCATGGAAGGCTCTCGACACGTTTGATCCCGAGTTTGCAGCTGATCCGAGGAATGTTCGAATTGGCCTCGCGACCGATGGCTTCACACCTTTTGGTCAAATGGCATCATCATACTCATGTTGGCCCGTCTTTGTTATTCCATACAACCTTCCACCTTCTCTTTGTATGAAATATGAATTTATATTTCTTTGCTTAATCATTCCTGGCCCAGACTATCCTGGAAAGAACCTCAATGTCATGTTAAAACCCTTGATTGAAGAGTTGAAGGAGCTTTGGAAAGGTGTTGAAGCATACGATGTTTTTACAAAACAGATATTCAAACTTCGAGTTGCGTATTTGTGGTCGGTGCATGACTTCATGGCGTATGCTATTTTTACCGGTTGGAGTACACATGGTAGATTGACATGTCCATATTGCGGTTCAGATACAGATTGCTTCCGTCTTGCTCATGGTGGAAAGATCACTTACTTCGATTGTCATCGACGCTGGTTGCCCAGGAAACACCCCTTTAGGAGCGATAAGAAAAACTTTATAAAGAACACTGTGGTCACCAAAGGTCCGCCTAAACGTCTTAACGCGGCAGAAATATATGCTCAGCTGAACAACCTTGTCATAAATGAAAAGGGGGACAAGTACGAAGGATTCGGAGTGGACCACAACTGGACACATATATGTGGTCTCTGGGAGCTCCCTTATATGTCGTCATTGATTCTTGTGCACAACATTGATGTCATGCATCAAGAAAGTAATGTTGCTGAAGCCCTCATACACACCTGCATGCATTTTGACAAAACAAAGGACAATCTGAAAGCTCGAAGAGATCTAGCAATGCTTTGTGACCGACCAACCCAAGTGCTCAATGACAACGGTAGGCCGCCCCGTGCCTTGTTCTGTCTTACCTCTAAAGACAAGATCGAGGTAATGAGATGGATGAAAAAAATTAAATTTCCCGATGGTTATGCTGCGGGCTTGAAAAGAGCTGTGAATTTGAAAACGGGAAAACTAACTGGGTTAAAGAGCCATGACTTCCATATATTAATGGAGAGGATTATCCCTGTCATGTTTCGTGGTTATATGCCCGACGCCATGTGGCAAGCAATAGCTGAGCTAAGTTATTTCTACAGGCAAATCTGTGCCAAAGAAATAAGTAAAAATATGATGGAGAAGTTGGAGAAACAAATACCAGTGTTGTTATGCAAGCTAGAAAAAATATTCCCACCTGGATTCTTCAATCCGATGGAGCATCTACTTATTCACATTCCATATGAGGCAAAGGTTGGTGGACCTGTACAATATAGGTGGATGTATCACATTGAACGTGCACTCAAAAACCTGCGAGGCATGGTTCGAAATAAGGCTAGAGTAGAAGGATGCATCGCTGAAGCTTTTTTGCTAAAGGAGGTTTCATACTTCACGAGTGTGTATTTCGCAGAGGAACATAATGTCTATGCTGCTACCATGCGATACAATGTCGATGAGGAACCTCCTGTCAGTGATCTCAACATTTTCCAATGGAGAGGCACAAGTACTAGTAAGGGCACGTTCTACCACCTTAGCATGGATGAAAGAATGTCCGCATTGCTATACATGTACTCTAATATGGAAGAGATGGAGCCATATTTCATGTAAGTCTTTATTTTATCCCTTAATTTCTGTACCAAAGGAGCCATATTTAATTACTTATTTGTCGTACAGTAAGTTCGACGAGGAAAATTGGACTTATTCCCATCAGCCTACAAGCAAACAACTAGATACTATGCGACGACATGGGAGGCAAGGAAGACCTAATTTTGTTGACTGGTTTCGCGAGCATGTAAACTCTCTATATTCCTTACTTTCATGTCATTTAGCCTTTTACGCGAGGTAGTCATTTTAACTGTATATTATTTGCAGTGCACAAAGACTCCTAACATACACGAGGACTTGAGACAACTATCTTATGGGACGGTCACTTGCAGAACATTTGGTCGATACGATGTGAATGGCTTTCGTTTTCGTTCAGACCAATTTGAAAAGTCTCGGCCTCGTGCAGCCACACGTAACACTGGAGTTCTGACTAGGGCACTCGATGCACTCGGCAGAGAAACTAATTATTATGGCATCATTCAAAACATCCTAGAGTTTAATTTTGCAGGGAACAAACCTTTGAAATTAGTATTCTTTCTATGTGATTGGTTTGACAGCACTAATGGGATTAGACAAAGTCAATATGGTATAACTGAAGTAAAGCACAAGGAACGACTTCGAGGCCATGATAATTTTATCCTTGCACACCAGTGCGAGCAGGTCTACTATATGTCGTACCCAAATCCGAAGTTTGAAGCATGGTGGGTAGTTCATAAGGTGAACCCTAGGGAACGTTTACATACTCCTGGCACTGCTGGTTATCAATTCGAAGACGAACAGGCCGATGATGTTTATCAAGAAGAAGAATTGCCAACTACTTTTACTATCGATGAGGGTGTTGCACTGAACTCACTAGTCGGAGACCGTAACGATGTCACTACTGATGAGTGTGTTGCACCGAAACGAAAACGAAATCCAAGGAACAAAAAAGCCACGTTGCGAGCTTTGGATCGAAGAAGACTCCTTGATCGTGATTCTGATGAATTTTGATGTGTAATGCAAAATTTCATATTATGTGATGTATTATTTGATTTTTTGTTAGTTCACTTAATTTTATGGAGCTAATACATTTAATGTTTTTCTATTGAACAGGATGAGTGGTAGGAATAAACCAAAGCGCACTGCTAGGGGGTTTCTTAATGCGGCTAGCAGGATACTCCCTGGTGCACGTTCCCTTTTCCAAGGGAGTTCTTCTAGCCAGAGCAGACAGGAGGCGTTGCTGAGACACGCTCGGCCAGAACTACGTGATACACCTATCGCTCTACAACGGACTACCGATGTAAATGTTTATGTAATTGATCTTATTTGTCAGTCACTTATATAAATGATCTTATGTAAATGTTTATGTAAATTTTTACGTGTCTCTATTTCATGTGCATAGGAAGAGGAGGACGACGAGGAGGAGGTGCAACACCATGAGGAGGAGGACGAGGACGAGCAGGCCCATGAGGAGGATGACGAGGAGGACGAGCAGGCCCATGAGGGCTTAGATGCTGAGGCGGATGACGATACCACCGAGGCTCCTGTCGTTCGACGAAGGGGCACTCGGAAGGGCCACTTTGTCCTACCTCCGTCGGCGCCTGCACAATCTGAAGCTCGAGTACTGATCATTCCAGTTGGTGATAGGTACTCACGTTTGGCCACTTTGTTCTTACTGATTTGTTTATTTTACACTATATATATGACATGACTTTCTTGTTTTTTGTCATGCAGCCAATGGGAAGACACGTCATTTGACGGTCGAGGTCACCATAGACAGGTTAATCAAGTCTTAGGTAACCTCTGTCGTCTACATAACCCAGGAATTATCACCGACCCGAAAGGTGTGGTGGTTCCTTGCACTAGCTGGTCGCACTTCGCACTGGCTCCACATGCTACATATGGAACAGCTCAAGGCGCCGTCAAGCACGACTTTTGGGTAATTTTTTCGAACTAACATTTATTAGTTGTTTTTGAACTAATTTTATTTTCGATGTTGGACAGAGACGCTATCGTGTGGAACCTGAGGCTCAAGAGCATGCAGACCGAGTATTAGAGAAAAATGAGAAAAAGGTGTGCAGGGATGCATTTTCCAATGCTCGTCTACAGGTTGTGAACGCGTACATGAAGCGCCGAGGTCATTCTATCAACAACTTTCGACAATATTCAGATGTCTACTTGACTGTAGACTAGTACATGGAGGTAAAAATCTAATTTAACAGCTCATTCAGATGTGAATGTAATTTTGAGCTAACGCTTTATATGCAGGTAACTCTTCCATGGATGGAACACCGGCCGCAGGCTTACAAGGCTTTGTGTGAGATATGGGCTTCGCCCGAGTGGATTGAGAAGTCAAACAGAAATCGACATAGACAGCGCCATCAGCAGGACGAGGACGATGATGAGGTCGTAGTCAACCATACCTATGGGGCTGATGGACACATTCGGTTGGCTAAGCGAATGGTGAGTATGTAGTATTCTGTTTTACTCAGAAATGAAACAGGATTGAACTCATATATTTGCAGGAGGCTCAAACTGGAGTTGTCCCGAGCCCAATCGATGTTTATAGGCGAGGGCATCGAGCGAAAAACAGTGAAATCTCCGATGAGCTGTGTAGTCAAGCGGCCGTTGAGCGTATGGTTAGTTGTTGTTATGATTAATGTTTTCTTCCCATATAGCTATAAATTACATGTGTGCTGAACCTTCATATTGTATTGCAGGAGACATACGGGCAGGAGATGGTTAAGAAGTATGGAGAAGACTACGATTGGCGAGGAGCGCCTACCATCGACGCTGAGGTTGTGCATTCACTTGGAGGCAAGGCGCATGGACGGTATGAACTTGTGAATTGTTTTCAATAATATTGGAACTACGACCGAATAGCTAATTTTCTTGTTCTTCAAGATATTCTATGTTTACCGGTGTTATCGATTCGACGGAGTTGCGTTCTCGTGGCGGCTCTTCGTCGCAGGCGGGCTGTGGTAGTAGCAGCCGTAGTCGCCGCTCTGTATCTAGCATGGAGGAAGCTATGAGGGAGCAGCAAGAAAAATTTCGTGAAGAGATGCGGCAACAACAAATGGCATTTCTCCAACAGCAATCAGAGTACATGGCTGCTTACAACGCACAGGCGCAACAAGCAATGAACGTGAGTGTCTTATTTATTCTCAACACGCTCGATATTGGTTCTATAACTAATATATTATATTTGCAACAGTCTTGGTTTCCACAGCAGGCACAGCAGCAACCATTTGTTTTCCCTCAATTTCAGCCGCCGATGCCTCAGTGGGGATTACATGCTCCGCCACCTCCACCTCCACCTCAGGTTATTCAATTTAGTTAAGACTTGTCGTTTGTATCAACCTAATTGTCAAATCTTTACTAAACTTGATTTTGTAGGGATCCGGGGTCATGGGCCACAACACGCCACCACCAGTCATACCAGCACCAGGAGGAGCTTATGCAGGGGAGGGAGCTTATGCAGGAGAGGTTAGTTTGAGAAACAATTTGTTTGAATAGTCGTTATACATGTAACTGTAGCCGTTATTAATGTCATCTTTTTTTAGGATCCAAACCCGTTACACGACTTCGTCGACCAGTTATTGGCTTCTGGAGGTAGTGGACACAACTCCAACGACCCCAATGTGTGATTAAGTTAGCTTTGTGCCGCACTGTGTTGTAATGAACTATTTGTGGACTTTATGTTTGTATGGACTATTTGTGGACTTTATATTTGTATGGACTCAAGTTTTATGTTATGAACTCAAGTATGAATTTTCTGTTATTGTATGGAATTTCTGTGATTGTATGAATTTTGTATAAAATTCTGTTATTTTTCGTTTTTTTTTCAATTTTTTTTGCTCTGAAATTAGTAATTTTCGGCGGCCCCCTGGCCGCCGAAAATAAGGGTTTTATTTTCGGCAGTTTTTTATTTTCGGCGGCCGGCTCCCTGGCCGCCGAAAATAGCTTACTTTCGGCGGCCAGGAAGCCAGCCGCCGGAAATAAGCTATTTTCGGCGGCCAGGCCCTGGCCGCCGAAAGTAAAGCCTTATTTTCGGCCAGTTTTTTTTGGCGGCCAGAAGCCGCCGAAAATAAGCCTTTTGCCGCCGAAAATAGCTTATTTTCGGCGGGAACTGGCTTATTTTCGGCGGCTTCTGGCCGCCGAAAATGACTGTAGCTGTTGTAGTGAGAGAGAGATAGAGTGCGAGCCGGTTCGTCAGCTCATCCTCCCGCGCGACCACCCTCCTGTATGAGGGCCCTGGCCCTTCCTTTTATAGATGCAAGGAGAGGGTCCAGGTGTACAATGGGGGTGTAGCAATATGCTAACGTGTCCGGCAGAGAGGAGCCAGAGCCCTATGTACATGCCAACGTGGCTGTCGGAGAGGTGCTAGAGCCATGTGTACGCGGTGTCGTGGCCGTCGGAGGAGCGTTTGAGCCCTGTAGAAGCACAGCTGTCGGGGCTGCTGGGACCTTGCTGACGTCTCCTTGCTTCCGTAAGGGGCTGAGAACCGCCGTCTTCGTGGACGCACGCGGGGAGCCATCATTACTTGTTACCGGGGCGAGCCTGGATGGGACGCCAGTCTTGTTCCCCCGTAGCCTGAGCTAGCTAGGGGTAGGGTAATGATGTACCCCCTGCGGCGTGGTCGGTCCGAGCCAAAGGTCGGGCGAGGCGGAGACTCCTCCTGAGGCCGAGGCCGGGGTCAGGCGAGGACGCGATTCCTCCCGAGGTCGAGGCTGAGGCCGAGCCCTGGGGTCGGGCGAGGCAGAGACCACCTTTCGAGGCCGAGGCGGGGCCGAGCCCTGGGGTCGGGCGAGGCGGAGACTTCCTCCTGAGGCCGAGGCCCAAGGTCGGGCGAGGCGGAGCTTCCTATTGCGCCTGAGGCTGGACTCAGCTGCTGTCAGCCTCACCCTGGGGGGTGGCGCAGCAGTCGGAGAGGGGCGAGCGGCGTTGTTCTCCTGTCAGGTCAGTCAGTGGGAGGGCGAAGTGACTGCGGTCACTTCGACCTTGCCGACTGAGGCACGCGTGTCAGGATAAGGTGTCAGGCGACCCTCGCATTGAATGCGCCTGAGATGCGGTCGGTTGGTGAGGTGATTTGGTCAAGGTTGCTTCACAATGAAGCCTGCCCGAGCTGGGGTTCGGGCGAGACGAGCGTGCGCCCGTTGCTTGAGGAGGCCCTCGGGCGAGGCGTGAATTCGCCAGGGACTACTGTTCTCGCCCGAGGCTGGGCTCGGGCGAGGCGAGATCGCGTCCCTTGAGTAGACGAAGCCTTGACCTGGATTGCGCCCATCAGTCTCTGCAGTTTGTGCTGATGGTGATTACCAGCCGAGTTTAGGAGTGTTGGGGGTACCCCTAATTATGGTACCCGACACATCTATTAGGATTTTAAGTGTATATTAAGATAGGTGGGGATATGACAAGCTAATAGTCTACATTTTAAACACTTAGGGTTAGTTTGGGAACCACATTTTCCCAAGAGATTTCAATTTTTCCAAGGGAAATTAGTTCATTTTCCCTTGGGAAAATAGAAATTCCATGGGAAAATATGGTTTCCAAACTAGCCCTTAGAGAGAGTTGGAACCTCATTTTCGTAAGAGAAATTAGTTTATTTTCCCTTGGAAAAATAGAAATCCCTTGAAAAATTAGAGTTCCCAAACTAGCTCTTACAAACAAGCGATGCTTGATTGGATAGTCAATGAAACACAAATATTTTTTTAAAAGAAATAGAGACACGGAATCTTTCGATTTTGAAAGATGTAGATCATGGTGAGTAACAACGAACAAGAGTTGATAATAAGGTAGCTACTAACCGGTATTACTGTTGCACCGCACATAATTTTCAGCGGTCAATATTGTTTTCGACGGTCCAGATCCTATTTTTGACGGATCCTAGTCGTCGAAAATGAATTTGGTTCCTATAATTTTTTTTGTTATTATTACTACTACTATATAAGTGTACACTACATTTTGTTGTCTTTCGCAACAAAATAACGCAGGAGGTCGCTGGCCTACGATCAACCTATCTAGCTACGTGTTACGAGTTCGCGGGACATGTTGCGTGCGTCGTGAGTTGGCATATATGTTGCGGGAAGGATAAGACACGGCCACCTACCCCCCTGCTGAATAGCATGCATGATGGTTAATGCACTTGCGAGAGCATGGTTGCGTGTCTAAAGACTAGCCTTCGATACATCCTGCCGCCTCATTCCTGAAATATAGATATGAAATTCGAAGCGTAAGTTTAATTCAATTTATAAAGAGAATGATTAGCATTGATCATATCAATATGTGAATAAGTTATTCAACTACTCTTCTGTAGAGATAGATATTTTAATCTCTACTCGCCCCATTCAAAAATAAATATCTATGTAGTATTTGTCTGTCGACTTTTTTTACAAAATCTAAATTTATTTATAAAAATTATTAATGATATTTATATCTCTAAATAAATCTAGATTCAATAATTTACTGAACGATACTAACTATATATTATTAATATTACTATATATCAATCAAAGTTAATAATTTAAGATTTTTTTAGAGAGCGAGTGCTACACTTAGTTTGGGAAGAGAGAGTAAATTGCGCTTGCACGTTCGTCATGTTTTTTGAACTATAAAATCAAATTAGTACAATGTTTCACTACCAGAATCCGGCTCTTTGACAAGTACCCGACGATTTACCGAGTGTATTTTGTCGGGCACTCGACAAAGGATTCTTCGCCGAGTGCCATACTCGGCGAAATAACACTCTCGGCAACGGCCTCGGCCTCGACGTCATTAAACGAGCGTGAGACACTCAACATAGACAGACACTCGGCAAAGCCTCTTTTGTCGAGTGTCAAACTCTCAGCGAAATGCGACGCTCGGCAAAGAGCCGTCAGCAGCCGGATATAGCTGACGATCGTTAACTTTAACGAGCGTGAAGCGTTGACACATAGCAAAGTAGCTATTTTGTCGAGTGTCAGCGAGTGTCTTTCTTGACACTCGGCTAAGTATTTTTCGTTTTTTTCTCCCACCAAACTTTTTGTAGTTTGTTCCTACACTATGTAGACCTACATATTCGATTTTGGCATAATTATAAAAGTGTTTGCTATAACTATTATGTTTTGTTCGTTTAATTGAATTTCCTCGAATAATTCAGATTTGAACTGCAAATCACTCGAAAGATGAAAAACCGTGAATGCAAAAATGATATACATGTTATTTAGCACAAGTTACGTCATATTTCAGGAGCCAACCCTCATGGATCGCTCAGTCCAGCCGCCCACCTCGTTGATGGTCTTCTAAAATTAGTTGTGAGACATGTTTATGACATATATTGGATGTTTGTGGACTTATTTATGTGAGTACCTGTTAGTGTTGTCAACTATTTTGTGATCCTTGTGATTTTGTGAAGAAACATGTGATCTTTGTGAAGAAACATGTGATCTTTTGTGAGCTATGTCATGTGTTTGAAGTATGTGGTGATTCTGTGATATATATGATGTATATGTGATGATTATATGATATATCATTTATTTCTTTAGAAGGAATAGCAAAAACAAATAAAAAGTGGTATTCTGGTCACTTTGCCGAGTGTAACACTCGACAAAGAGATACTTTGCCGAGTGTTATGGCCATAGCACTCGGCAAAGAAGGCACACCTGGAAACCAGCAAAGCTTATTTGCTGAGTGATGAGGCAGGGACACTCGGCAAAGAAGCAACATTTGTCGAGTGCCTCCTAATGCATTCAACAAAGGAACTAGCAAAGGGGCCCACTTGTGTTCCTGTTGCCGAGAGCTAGTTCAGCTAGCACTCGGCAAAGAAGTAGCCTTTGCCGAGTGCCTCCTAATACACTCGACAAAGGAGCTGACAAATAGGCCCATGCGGAGCTTCTTTGCTGAGGGCCGGTACAGAAGACACTCGGCAAAAAGGGAGCCTTTGCCGAGTGTCATCGTGGCACTTGGCAAAGTCTTTGTCGCCGTCACCTGTCGCTATAACGACGACTTTTCTTTGCCAAGAGCCAGATGGCACTCAGCTAAGGTTTTGTCGAGTGCCAGACAAAAAGTACTCGGCAAAGAAGCCGTTACCGATGTACAGTTCACCGAACTTCTTTAACGAGTGTCACGCTCGGCAAAGACTTCGTCGAGTGTTTTCTAGGTTTTGCCGCAGCTGTATCCGGCAGTGTTTATGTGTTGCGATGACACATAAATTATTCGATAAAATGATTATATGAACACGAATAACATATATATTACCATCAATTTTAATATCTCACAAATTCTTTGTCATCTCTTGTTAATGAATGAGTAGTGGAGAGGAAGAGTAAAAAAGGACAGACCTAGCGTTGTGGGCTCCCAATTTACTATGAGTGGGAAAATATTTTGTGGAAAACATGGTAGCTTATGTTGAATATATAACTAAAAATTTTGCACGCCATAACTTTCATGTTTTTTGAAGATGCAACAGTATCGGGTTGTGAATATGAAATCGTAATTAGTTGATGACTTTTTGTTATCAAAGATAAATATTGTGTAGATAATTCCTAATTGTGCACTGACGACGAATAGGTAACGATTTTGAAAGAAAAATCTACAAACCAACTTTATTATTTATTAAAAAATATATAAAATCATCTTTAAAAATAACTAATGGCCTTAATTTTCCAGTTTTGACGGTTCGAGAATGTCTGTTATTCGATTTTGTAGGTTACATTTGAAAACGGGACTAACAAATAACATGGAGGTTTACCTAAATATTTTTTTAATATATCTAATGATACTAATTTAATGTTATAAGTATAGTTATTCTTTCTAGTATAAACTTGATCTAACGATTTGCCACAATTTGCTTAGATAAAATTTAAATCCTAGTCTTATTATCTTTCTCGTTCGATGTGGCATATATCTATTAAACTAATTCGATTTTATGCAAAATATATTTATATACTATTATGAACAAGATGTCGGAGATATTTATGTGCTACATTTTTAATATAGATGAGTGAGACGAAGAGTGTCATGTAAGTTATGGATTAGAAACAAATTCTACTAATGTATAAAATTATTTCTCATTCTCCACGCCATGAATTTGAGATAGACTTATATATAAACTCTGGAAAGTGGTGGAATGTTAAATTCCAAACTAAATAAGTTATTTTATTGAGTGAATTCTAATTCCTCTGAAATGAAGGGATCCAAACCCGTTAGAGAAAATTTAAATCGTAGTATTATTATCTTTCTCGTTCGATGTGGCATTCGTGCAAATCCAAAAGGCACCTTTTCAAGATGGGGGATTAAGTAGAATTGTAAATTATATACTATTATTTTCTTCCAAGATAAGGCTATCCTGACAGCTATCCTATGCGGATGCGTACTATGCTACTGAGGTTAAAGCTTCTAGCAGTGTGCGCATTTGGATGCGCATCGTGACTGCATTTATTTTGTGTGACGGGATCCGCGATTCGCTGAAAATGTAAATAATGCGCATGTTTGGTTGGCGCAATCACGGGCGCCGGCTCGTGGTGGCCTCGCCGGCTAGGGATGCTCTCTCCCCACATCTTCACGCGGTATCTAAACGTTTTGGTAACCAATCACCGGTTTACATGCGATCAACGCACAACATGAACTTGGGTGGGGCGATCAGGACAACCAAACACACCTAATGTGATGCGGTCCTGCAAAATGTGCATCTGCACGAGTTGCTGGGAATAACTAACTTTAGGATGCAAGAAATCTAGCTTGTACCTTATCTTTTTAGGGATCCTATATTATATATGAGCATCTCTAATAGTTTAAAAAAAGTTAACTGGAAGTTTTTCAATTGGCTAAAAAAAGTTTGGTGTACAGGTTCGGATTCTCCAACAGTTTCTACTCCTAAAATATAGAGGACAATTTTACACCAGAAATCCTATTCTATTTTTAAATCGCACTAACCACTATCAAACTTTCGGTTCTTTACTTTTCATTGGGAACCATGTTCTGCTTCTTATTCTTCTCCATTGCCTTTTTATATATTTTTGTTGGAAATCTTATGCTGCTCCTTATTCTTCTCTATATCTTTTCGGCTTCAGATCGACTCATTGATATACCCGCATATATTTTCAAGTGTCTGGGTTGATCTTCCCATATGTGAAAAATTGGGGGTTAATTAAGATAAGGAGCTGTTAGAGTTAGTTTTTTTTTAATCTTGCAAAAAATTGGGAGTGGGTTTTAAAAAATCTTTGAAGTTGCTCTAACATGATACACAAGGTTTCTTATTAGGGTGATACCCTTTGTTCAAATTTATAATTCGTTTGATTTTTTATCCTAGGTTTGACTAACTCGTCTTATTTTTAAAAATTACATAATTATTAATTTTTACTGTGATATTGTTTAGAAAATAATGTACTTTAAGTATGGTTTGATTTTTTTTACTTTTTCGCAAGAAAAATAAATAAGAAGAGCCAGTTAAATTTGGTAAAAAAGTTAAACGAATTATAAATTGGAACTTACGGAGTTGTTGGCATCGATCTGAGCGCCAATCATAGAGAGTTGTTCCGCTCGACAGGCTCTCTACGGTGGCGCGGATAGTCCCGCGACCTAGAAATCAGGAGCGGGGTTCCCTACATCGAGCCGGACGGTTCGCGTGTGCACAGAGGTTGCGACGTTCGCCAACGGCACCTGGATCTCGCCCCTCGGGAGGGACCCCATATGGGAGAAGAGATCTTAGGGTTTATCTTGGGATCAGTAGGCCACCTAGGACGTCTCTAGACGACGTAGAGTCATAGAGAGGTGAGATTGAGATGAAGAAGGCTACGTTACTGGCTACTCCTAGGGCAAAAAAGTAAAGGAATTGACAAATAGGCTGCTTGGTTCGATTGATGGTGTGCGTAATCGGTCGTACCCCTTCATATATAGGACGGAGGTCTAGACCCGTTCCTAAGCATTTTCCCCAACAGAATCCGCGAGTTTAGATGGATAAACACACGTGGAAAAGGGGGTTAATTATGCATGATCTAGTCTAACCGCGGACTGTCTGCACTTAGGGCGGACCGTCCGGCGGTGCCCAGTGCCACAAATGGTGCTCAACACATGCCCTTGCCTTTTGAGAAAGCTGAGCGAACCAAAAGCATTGGTGCAGGCTGGAATGAACTCGATGTGACAACATCGATTTCCCTAAGCATCTTGTCACACACTAGGATGATATTACTTCAAGAAGCGACCACTCCGCGCTTTGGGTAGGTCCTCACCTTGCAAAGTCTGTAATATGTAAGCATTACTAGATATTAGTCGTGTAATTTTGTAAGGCCCTTCCCAGCTTAGGGACCAGTTGCCGAACTTCTAGTATCTGCTTCTTAACCACAAGATGGTCTTCCACACTAGATCTCTGACTTGGAACGACTTAGCCTTAACTTTCTTATTGTAAGCTTTGGCAAATATGACTTTGTCCTTCTCGATGTCCCTTATAGACGCCAATCTCTTGTCCGTCACCTCATCAATATTGTCCATTATCATATCAAAATAATCACCGATAGATAGATCGTTCTGCCTAGCAAACCTGATAGCATTTAAGCTAATTTCCATAAGCAAAACAACTTCGTGTCCATAAACAAGCTCAAAAGGGGAAACTTTAGTAGCACGGTGCTGAGGAATTCTATGAGCCCATAGATCCTTAGACAAAACCTTGTGCCAATTCCTAGGATGATCATATATCTTCTTCTTAATAAGGCTAATCAATGTCCTATTGCTAGACTTGGCCTGTCCATTGTCCTGAGCATAATATGGGGATGAATTGAGAAATTTGATCTTATATGATTCAGTAAACTCACATACCACTCTTGACATAAAAGAAGCCTCTTTGATCCTTGGCCAAAGCTTGGGGAATGCTGAATCTATGGATATAATGTGCTGAGTTATAAACTCAATTACATCCCTATGTGTCATGTTTTCAAAGCAATGACGTCAGTCCATTTAGTGAAATAATCTATGGCGACTAACACAAACTGATGCCATTTTGGTGACGAAGGGTGAATTTCTCCTACAAAATCCAAACCCTGTCCTCTGAAGGGCCAAGGTTTGATAATAGGATGTAGTTTGGCTATAAGGACTAATTGGAGATCGCTGAACATCTAACATACATGACATCCTTTGTAGTTCTTAAAACAATTAGCTATCATCTCAGGCCAATAAAAGCTAGATCTCCTCGACAACCACTTCTTCTTAGGAGCCGATTGATGAGTACCACAAATCCATTCATGTACTTTGGCCATAGCTAACACATCATCATCAGGGCCCAAGCACTCAAGCAAGACATCACTAAGAGTTCGGCGATAAAGTTCATTATCACTTAATCTATACTTTAAAGTTGTACGCTGACCGTTTCTATCTATCCAATGAGATCACGTAGGTAGTTGATTAAAGGCACCCTCTAGTCAATCACATTAGCTGTATTGTCAATCGAATTGATCAAGGCAATGTCTTTAGTGTCGCCGAACTGTCTAACCCTATTGCGGACGGCCGGTGACCTAGTCCGGACGGTCCATGACTTGGGTACTTGGGCCAACGCCAGTTATCAGACTCTTAGACTTATGGAAACCTCCTCACTTTATCCGATAACCTAATGCATCTTGTGCCAAGCCATCAGATTTGCAATTCTCAGCTCTAGATATATGTCGAATGTCAAATTCATCAAAGGATCGAATTATGTCCCAACACCACTTAAGATAACCATTTAAACTACCATCTAAACATTGATACTTCTCTAAAGTTTGTTGGCCGACTAGCTGAGAATCACCAAATACCTTCACATGTTTCACTCCCATGTAGTCTAAAAGTTCTCAACCGAACAAGAGAGCCTCATATTAGGCTTGATTGTTAGTGCAATAAGCTTTCAATCGGCTAGAGTAGTCAAAAGTGACATTCCTTGGTGAAACAAGCATGATGCCAATCCCTTGCCCTTTATTGCAGACCGAACCATCGAAATATAGAGTCTAGGGAGTAACAATAAGGTATGACATGTCTAGTTCATGAGTATCATAAATCCATTGTTCTACGACAAAATCAGCTACAACCTGGCCTTTCTTAGATTTTAATGATTCATATGCCAAGTCATATTTTATAAGTGCAAAATCCCATTTGCCTATTCTACCACTCAGGATAAGATTTTGCAACATGCATTTTATCACATCGGTTCGACAAGAAATGATGCAAGCACTAGACAGTAGATAACATCTAAGTTTGGTGCATGCATAAAATAAGCATAATCATAATTTCTCAACAAAGGTGTACCTTGTTTCAACACGCACCATTCTCCGACTCAAGTATGTCACAATATGCTCCTTTCCTTCAGCCTCCTGAGTTAGAACAGCTCCAATAACTTTATCTTCGGCAACAATATGTAATCTAAAAGGTATCCCAATCTTCGATGCTTTTAATACTGGAGTCGAAGACAAATAGTTTTTAATAACATCAAAAGCTTCTTGCTGCTCTACCCCAAGCAAAATCGACATTATTTTTAAGCCAAAGAATAGGATTGAAAGCATTAACTTTCCCAGCTAAGTTAGAAATGAACCTTCGCAAATAATTCACTTTGCCGAGAAACTTCTGCATTTCAAGTTTACAAGTCGGCCCCCCTACATTTTGAATGGACTTAATTCGGTCGAGATCTATCTCTATGCAAGGCTGATGAATAATGAATCCTAAGAACTTGCTAGTTAACACCCACAAAGCGCACTTGCGTGGATTCATTTTTAAACCTTACCTGTTGGGGGTCTTCTTTGTGGCGGAACTGCCCGAATTATTCTGACTTAAGTGCCTAAGTCCTGCCTTAGAGGCTAGACCACACTTAAATGGGAATAACCCGTCAATCCCTCGGATCTAGTCCGACTAGGCCACTGACAGGATCAAGTACCACAATCTCACTCGAAGGTGAGTCACAGAGCAAATACAATAAAGCATAAAACCATACATTAAGGAGTATTAAATTATTACATCACCATCGGAGTTTTTGCAAAAGTAGTCATCATTGTTCGAAGTGCAGCGGAATTAAACTAACAGTAAATAAACAGAGAGATGGGGAAGCCTGTCCCATCACTCCTCATGCTCCTCCTCAGCCGAGGTAGGGTCCCACTCGACAGTCCAACCCGGTGGCAAGATGGACGGCCAAGTCACTCCAGCAACCATGTCCTCCAGAGAACCTGTAAAATTATGCCACAAGCAAGGCTGAGTATACTAATACTCAGCTGGACTTACCCGGTGTGAGGAGCCTACTCCTCTACCTCTAGACATGCAGCTGTTTGGCTGTGGGGTTTGGTTGCCAAAAGCACTAGCTGAGTTTCTAAGTCAAGTTTTAACTTTGCCAATTTAAGTGTGACTCTCTTAAGGCTAAATGTGTACTATCTACTCATACATAGTAGCAAACATTATTAGCAATCAACATCTTATATCAACTCATCATATTTCCACTTGTTACTCAATGTAGCAGCATGGATCAAGCAGTCTCATTAGCTGCGAGAAGCAGACGATTCGAACCGAGTTTTTATCCTTGCAAGGTAAACCTAAACACACGACGTGGCGAGGCACTCCGTCCCCACACACATCAACCGTCCCCATCGATTCCCCGTCAGCAGATCAGGGCTCACCGCCTTGGCGTACAATGCCTCACAGACCCCGACTGCCGTCGTGCAGTGACCGCACTTGTACCCACCATAACCGGAATGGGAGACCTCGTCTCAGGTTGCGTGAGGGGATATGTCCACTGCCAGGTTCACTCAGGTACTAGGCTTACCGATTTACCATATTTCTCGGCATGTGCTTAGTACGTTCAACGCTTGACACACGGTACCACACCTTAATCCTTATTCCAATTTTTATCCCGTGGACAACCAATCCCCATGGATTGTTGTCTACCAACCAACATCAATATGATATGAGAGTGGGTACAACCAATTCCTGACCTCGCGCGAGTGCTAGAAAAATCACTCGACTTCTACCGAGATCATAATTAGTAAGGCAGCTACTCGACCTAGCATACTAGTATTCATCTCAACAGGATTCCTGAGATCATGCAACTAGGGTTTCAAACAACTCCTACACTTAAGTGCACAATCAATCCTACAATCAATAAGTGTAGTAAAATAGCATAAATAACAGGTTATGCATAAAACCGGGGCTTGCCTTCCAAAGCTGTGGCAGGCAGATCCTCTGGTGCAGGCTCTGGTGCTGGATCCGGGGCTACCTCCTGAGCAGCTCCTTGCTCCGGCACGAGGACGTACTCTCCGTCAGCAAGGTTACAGTCTATCGAATGCAATGAACATGTATGTCATGATTATGCAAGATTTAATAACATTATGCTGAGAGAAGAAAAACTAAGTTAATGAGCAATTTAGGGTTTCTGGGTTATACGTGGCTTGTAATGGTTTATGCTTATCACTTCTAGGTTTAGGTTTTGCTAGGGATAGGCATAGGGAATTGGTATTGCCTTTATATACTTCAGTGGGCAAGTTATAAAGAGTTTTAGGATGACACTAATTTCCTATTATTCACTTTTCCCTTTCTTTATTTTCTACTTATGATTTCTAGTGTAGGTTTGAACTACGACAGGGGTTTAATATTTTCCAAAAATTCTGTAAAAATTACAGTGGGTTGCCCTTTGCTATTCTAGTCTGTTTTAAGAATTTGAGGCTTAAAATATAAAGGCTATGCTTTAGACAAAAATAACAAGAGTTGTGTAAAATGGGCTACTTTACACTACATCTCTTAATCAGGGGTGAGTTCTGCCCTAAGGGTTTTTTTTTGGCATCTAACAGTAATAATAGGCTTCTGTGCCAAAAATCACAGAAAGCTAAGGGATGGTCATTTAGTTATGATTTTCTAAAGTTAAATGCCAAAAAGGCACTTTCTACTACATTGTTATTTGAAAAATGACAAACAGTAGATTTCATATTTTTCCTTAGTTCTTATTAACAAAACATTAATTATCCCAAGGGTTGGGGTGTTTTCATCTTGGGGTTATTTTTGTAGGGTTTTTCTAAGTTTTCGTTGTTTTATTAAAATAAAAGGTATCCTACTCATTTTATACTAAACTAGGGTAGGATAGATTTTTCTAGTGAACTACATTGGATAAGTATCTTAACAAAAATAGGGGTGCCCTCTGGTTCATTATTTAAATCACCTTTTCTATTTTTCTTAACCTTAAGCATATTATAAAATAAGTGGCAAAAACTAACTTAATGGGGTGGATAGAGAGGTTTAGCATTTTTAATTAGGTTAGTAGGTGGACATAAACTTCTCCAATTTTTTCTAACCCTAGTCAAATAGTGCAACTATTTTTCTTCCTATTATTGAGCTTTTGGCCAAAACTATAATTAAATCGAAACCCTAAAGTTTTCTGTAGTACATAAGGGTTTTATATTTTTCCTAAGTAGTTCACATTATTTAAAGTTTGACAAAATTTGTTTGATTAAATTTGGATGAATAAAACAGAAGTTATGAATTATTCAAGTTCTGTTCAAAATTTAAATCAGATTTAATAAAGGTTTCCTGAAAAACTACTTTGCACCGAGGTCCCTAGGGTCTTTCCTAATTAATCCTCGCAGTTCTACCCTTGCGCCACTATTCCTCTGTGTGACTGACAATGCGCAAAACCTCCTGACTTTCTCTTCCTCTCCCTCGCGGTCCCTCCCAGGTGTAAACAGTATCCGCAGAGAAGAAAGGGGCGACGCGGCTTACCGGCGGCGAGAGAGGTCCGGCGAGGGGCAGGGTTGGCTCGGGGAGGTTCTGGCGGTCACAACGATGTACGGCTCGACGGCGGGGATGGCCGGAATCGCTCGGTCCACGTGTGCAGGCGGGTGTCCTCGTCGGCGGCGGGTGTGCCGGCCAAACCACGACGACCTAGTCCAATCCAACGGTACGGTGAGCTTCCCGGGGTGATGTAGAGGCTATCTGTGCATTGAATCGAAAAATGGCGCAGTGATTTACCCGGTCCACGTGCGCCGACGGGGTGATGAACTCCGGCGAGCACGGTTTCGCTATTCCGGTGACGCGGGTCCTCGGTTCAAGCTTGTGTAAGCTTCACGGCCTCTCAAGGAAGCTATATGAAGGCTTGGATCGAACGGAGGAGGACAGGAAAGGGGCTGGCCACGGTGGTTGCTCTCTGGCGGCTCTGGCGGTTCGCGGGGAGGTCGCCGGAGCTAAGGGCGGGCTCGGGGGAGTTAGGCGTGGTACGGAGGAGGCAACGGGGAAGGCAGTCGGGCACTGGGACGGGCTTTATAGCCGTGGCGCGGGCGTGGTCACGGGCGGCCGCGGGCGCGCGGGGGTTCGCGCACGGGTGTGCTCTGAGCGCGCCCCCGGGTGTCAGCCCGCGTCGAACACGTGGGAGCTCGCTTCTGCCATGGTTCAACGGCAGATTTGAGCACCTTAGCATGCATATCTTGGCAAAACCACTGTGTACGGTCTCTTCCCTGCTCCATATCCTACCTTTTTGCTGTGAGTAATAAGTCAAGATATGGTCTGGGTAGGGAGATAGAGGGGTGAGAAGTTGGCTATGTCAGATAGGTCCAAACCGAGACAAAAATGGTGCCAAGTCGTGTCAAACGCCCTAGGGTAGGTGTCATCTCTTTCCAGGGCATTCTAGGGTTAATTTGGCGCCACTTTGTCAATTGGGTCGAAGTGTTTTGAATTTTGGATGAGGGTGAACATGTGAGATCTTTGTTCAAAGGTTAGTTTTTAGACTTAGGCAATTTCTGAATTTTCTCTTGTGCTCAACCTTTGGTGAACTTTTTGGGGCTTTTCTGAAATCTTTTTGGGGTTACTTCCTGACTATTACTTGTAAGTTATTAAGTGTACTACAACTTTTATATTTGGCCCAAGCCATGATCATAAGGTTTACATGACCTTTTGATCCTACCTACATTTAGGGTTCCCATTATCCAAAGGGGTTTGCTTTAGGGTTTTGGGCAATTCTCTCCTTTAAGTGTCCATGACAAGCTAGGGTATGATATCCAAGATGGTTTGCACTTGCTTAGGACCTTGAATTCTAAGTTTGATGTACTTTGCTCAACTAACCCACATGTGATAGTAGCTCAAAATGGTGTAGCCCTGGGTGGACACCCTGAGTAACACCTGGGGTGTTACATTCTTCTCTGCCGAAGGTCCTCAAGATGAAGATATCGTTTGTAAAGTGATGTTGAGAATCTTCTTCCCCGACGAAGGTCCTCGAGACGAATACATTGTCTGAAAGCGATAATGACGAATGTCGAAGCTACAACCGAAGGATGACAACTTCGGCTTAAGGTGGCGACGAAGATCAAGCATGATGCCAAGCCGAATAGGAAAAGACTAGTTAATCCTTGATGATTTATGTTATGATTATGAGTACATGTTAAGGTCATAAATGTATTTTTACACGGGTTGTGTCCTGTGCCTATAAATAGGTGAACAGTACCCCCATACCGTTCACGTTGGATTGTAATCACTCTCGCATCAACACCTTCAATCAAGCCAAAGGTATCAATGTAATATAAATTTTATTAATGTTCATCTGTATATCATGAAATAAATGTATAGATGAATAAATGAACCGCATATATTGTCTTTATGAACTTTCATCCTCATAGATGATGAAGGTGTGTCCTTCTTGACCTTCGTCCGAAGATCGTTATATTCGAAAGGAGATAATGCTTCGAAGGACGAAGGTCCTTAATATTTGATAATTGTGTTGCCTTATTCTTAATTCACAGCATTTGAGAACAAGTAACCAACATTGGTGCCCACCTCCGGTGATCTCACTACCACGACCATGACAATGGCCTCGCAAGGTGATCAAGCTATGACACCTTCGGCTATGAAGCTAGTGCTCCCAATCATAGGCAGTTCAAGCTCCAAACCAGCCAACAAGAAGTAGAAGAAGGAAGCACAAAGAAGGGTACATCATGTCGGAGTGCAAGGACCCTTCATCAAATCCAAATGGTCTCATGTACCAATCACATTTTCTCAGGAAGACCTTCAGCTCAAGGATTACCCCCATAATGATGCCATGGTCATCATGTGTTATCAAAGGGTTCCTGGTTCACAATGTCCTCGTAGACACGGGTAGTGCAGTAGACATTATCTTCGCAAAAGCCCTCAGGCAGATGCAAGAACTGGATGACGAAATACATGATGCAACACACCCCTTGTGTGGCTTCGGAGGAAGACAAATAGTGGCACATGGGAAAATAACAATGTCAATCACCTTTGATTAGGTTCACAAGACAAGAACAGAGCAAGCTGTATTTGACATTGTAGACATGGACTATCCTTATAATGCAATCATTGGACGAGGGACATTGAATGCCTTCAAAGCAATACTCCATCTAGCATATCTATGCATGAAGATACCACCTGACCAAGGTCCTATTGCTGTGCATGGAAGTCAAGAGGCTGCTAGAAGGGTCGAAGGGAATTGGACAGATTTAAGGGCCATCCACAACATAGATGAAGCCGAAGCTTATCAGCAGCATAAGCATATAAGAGATAAAGATACTTCAGTGGATCAACCAAAGTCTATGCTTCTGTGCGAAGACATAGCTGAGCAGAAGGTGATGTTTGGGTCTCAATTGTCTGATGAACAAGAAAAAACTCTGTTAAAATTCTTGTTCAATAACAAGGATGTTTTTTCTTGGTCAGCCAATGATCTCTGTGGTGTCAACAGAGATGTTATTGAGCACTCACTCAATGTAGACCCAGCTATCAGACCGAGCAATCAAAATCTTTGGAAGATGTCCGATGATAAAGCCGAAGGGGCAAGAAATGAAGTTAAAAGGCTTCTCAGTGCCTGAATGATTAGAGAAGTAACATACCCAGAATGGCTAGCCAACACTGTTATGGTAAAAAAGGCCAATGGAAAGTGGAGAATGTGTATTGATTTTATGGATCTCAACAAGGCATGCCCGAAGGATGAATTCCCTTTGCCAAGAATAGACTCCCTCGTAGATGCGGCAACCACTTCAGAGTTCATGAACTTGTTGGACTGCTATTCAGGTTATCATCAAATCTAGATGAAGGAGGATGAGCCTAAAATAAGCTTCATAACTCCTACTGGAACTTATTGTTACCTTCGGATGCCCGAGGGGCTCAAGAATGCTGGAGGAAGCTTCAACATGATAACTTCCAAAGTTCTCAGCACTTAGATCGGTAAGAATGTTTTGACATATGTTGATGATATCATAGTCAAAAGCATGAAGCAAGAAAACCACATTACTGATTTGCAAGAAACATTTGCCAACTTCAGGAAGGCTGGCCTCAAGCTATACAGAGAAATGGGTCTTTGGGGTGAAGAAGGGAAAATTTCTTTGGCCTAGTGTCAACAAAAGGGATAGAAGAAAACCCAAGAAAAATAGAAGATATACTTCAGATGGAGCCACCAAAGACAAGAAAAGGTGCCCAGAGAGTAACAGGAAGGTTGGCATCTTTGAATAGATTCATTTCAAGATCAGCAGAAAGGAATTTACCATTCTTCGAAGTGCTAAAGTCAGCCGAAGTCTTCCAATGGGGACCAGCACAACAAAAGGCCTTCGAAGATCTGAAACAATATCTTATACAGCTAACAACATTGACTCCACCTTCATCAGGAGCTCCGTTGCAACTGTATGTGGCTGCTTTCCACGTTGCAGTCAGTGCAGCCTGGTGTAGGAGAAACAAGACGAACAAGCAACGAAGCAAGTCCCAATATACTTCGTCTCCGAAGTACTAAGTCCGTAGAAAAGAAATTACGCAGAGCTGAAGAAGGTACTATATGTTGTGCTGATGACCTCTATAAAGCTTCGACATTAGTTCTAGTCATACCACATTATAGTACCTTCATCCCAACCTCTCAAGGACATCATAAGAAACAGAGAAGCTATAGGAAGAGTTGGAAAATGGGCTATAGAACTGAATGAATTTACTATTGCTTTTGTTCATAGATCCTCGATCCAATCCCAAGCATTAGTAGACTTCATTGCTAATTGGACGCCAGGGGCTCATGAAGAAGGATGCCTAACAGACACCGAAGCTTGGACAATGTTCTGTGATGGATCATGGGAACCTTCGACGCAGGTGCAGCTGCTATTCTAATTTCACCATCCAAAATCAAAACCTGCTATGCGGCCAGATTGGAGTTCAACTGCACAAACAACATTGCAGAATACGAAGCCCTTCTTTTGGGGCTTCGAAAGCTTGGGGCAATGGGGATAAGAAGGGCAGTTCTTAAATCTGACTCACAAGTCATCACAGGGCACGTTGATAAAAGCAACAAAGCAAGAGACCCAGAGCTCGAAAAGTATTTTGACATAATCCAAAGGATGGAAGCCTCCTCCGAAGGTTTTTCAGTGAAAAACATCCCAAGAGGAGAAAACGAGCAGGCAGATTTACTAGCTAAATCAGCGGCACAGGGGCTCTAACTCCCCTCAGAAGTGTTCTTCGAAACTCTCAAAGCACCTTCGTTCGAGCTCATGGAGCGAGCGGTGCTTACAATTTCACCTATGCACAACGAAGATTGGAGAACTGAAATTGTATCTTTCCTTGAAGGAAATTATCCTTCGTATGATGAAGCTTACATAAAAAGGATGCACGCTAGGACAAGACCATATATGATCATAGAGGGGGAATTGTTCAAACAAGGAGTTTGTTCTCCACTGTTGAAATGCTTGTCTAGAGCCAAAGGTCAAGAGCTAATGAAAGAAATACATGTAGTGATATGGGGAGCTCACATCGAATCCAGGCCTCTCCTTGGAAAGGTTTTCAAAAAAGGATTCTATTGGCCAAAGGCAGCTTCGGACGTAGCACATCTAGTTCAAAAATATGAAAACTGTCAAAAGTGTGCTAGAGATCAAAAGCAACCTTCATCTTTAACTCAGCTGATTCAGCCCACTTGGCCACTACAAATGTGGGGCTTATACTTACTAGGCCCACTCCCACCAACACAAGGGAATCTGAGATATGTTGTGGTAGCAGTGGAATATTTTTCAAAATGGATCGAAGCTAAGCCTCTAGCCATGATCACTTCGGCCACAGTTCAAAAGTTCTTCTGGCAGAACATCATTTGTCATTTCGGTGTGCCAAAGGCCATTATAGTTGATAATGGGACACAATTTGATGCTGAAACATTCAAAACTTTTTTGATCAAATTGGCACTAAGATACACTTTGCATTTGTGAGACATCCAGAGTCCAATGGTCTGGTAGAGCGAGCCAATGGAATTATTATCACAGGAATAATGAAATCAATTTTTAATCTGCCAAAAGAAAAGTGACCAGACGAGTTGATAAAAGTGGTATGGAATCATAACACTTTTGTCTCAAGGTCAACAGGGTTCACCTTGTTTAAGCTTTTATTCGGAGACGAAGCAATAACACCGGAAGAAGCAAGAACATGATCAATAAGGACTCTAGTTCGGCAGAGGACGAAGATGCTTGCAAAATAACAAAAGACACTATAGAAGGGGTCAGACATCAGGCAATAGACCACTTCAATAAATATCAGGCTAAAACATTCAAGTGGAGAGACAGGAAAGTAAGACTAAAAAATATCAAGCTAGGACATCTAGTGCTTCGAAGAGTAGCCAACCCAGACACAGTGGGGAAGCTACAACTCAAGTGGAAAGGTCCCTTCTTGGTAGTATCTTCATCAAGACCCGGATCATAAAGGATAAAAGACATGGACGTGAATGACATTCCAAGACCTTGGAATGTAGACGAGCTTCAGAGATACTATGTGTGAACCATGTAATTTTATTTCTTTTCCCTATGGCACCCTTTTCCTTTCAAGAGGAGAGAAAGGTTTTTAATGGGGCCATAGGTTGTAATTTTCATTTTTCTTTACGCAGCCCTGTACAATTCAAGGGCATGCTTCCCCCACATGTAAAATGTAAAGATCTGAGATTACACCATCGAGTGTGTTGCTCACTTGTTCTCAAATGTTATGAATCAAGAACAAGACAACACAATTGTTAAAGATTAAGGACCTTCACCCTCCAAAGCATTATCTTCTTTAGGATATAATGATCTTCACACGAAGGTCATGAAGGTCGCACCTTCATCACTTATGAGAATAAGAATCCATGGAGATAATATATGTTATTTATTCATCCATTCAGTCATATACTTATTATATAGTATATATATATATATTAATAGAATTTATATTACATTGATACCTTCGGCTTGATTGAAGGTGTTGACATGAGAGCAATTACAATCCAGCGTGAACAATACGGGGGTACTATTCACCTATTTATAGGCACATGACGCAGCCCGAGTAAAAGTACATTTACGACCTTAACATGTACTCATAATTGTGACATAAATCACCAGGGATTAACTAGTCTTTTCCTCTTTGGCTCGGCATCATGCTTGATCTTCGTCGCCACCTTAAGCCCAAGTTGTCGTCCTTCGGCTGTAGCTTTGGCATTTGTCATTATCATTTTCAGACAATGTCTTTGTCTTGGGGACCTTTGGAGGGGAATAAGATCCTCAATATCACTTTACGAACGATATCTTCGTCTTGAGGAAATTCGGTGGAGAAGACCTCCAACAATAGCCCCTTCGTGGTGCTAGGTCGTTTTTTCATAACGATCTCGATTCGCGAAAAATACAAAGGCTTCTGGATGCCGAAGGTCCGAAAACACCTTCCCTGAGCTTGTTATTAAAAAACAAATATAGAATTCACGACGCTTACCGGTCCACCGATCAGCCAGTAACGCGCGTCTCGATGGTTCGCCTTCTTCACCTACGGGGCTATATAAACAGACGAGCTAGTAAGAAGTTACCACAACATTTATTGCTACTACGTCGTTGTGCTGCTGAAAATTTTTACTAAAGTCGAAGCTTCCTGTTTTCTGTGAACTTATTGTATAAGCTTCGGACAAATGTTCAATCGTTTAAGTGTAGCTTTGTCTATCAAAAACTGAAATGGCTAGAGCGAGGTCTACTGCTAGAGTAGTGTCGGGGACCATAATTAGGGGTACCCCCAAGACTCCTAATCTCAGCTGGTAAACCCCATCAGCACAAAGCTGCAAAGGCCTGATGGGCGCGATTCCAGTCAAGGCTCTGTCCACTCAAGGGACACGATCTCGCCTCGCCCGAGCCCAGCCTCGGGCAGGAACAGTAGACCCAGGCAGATTCACGCCTCGCCCGAGGGTCTCCTCAAGCAACGGACGCACCTTCGACTCGCCCGAGGCCCAGCTCGGGCAGGCTTCGCGGAGAAGCATCCTTGGCCGAATCGCTACGCCAACCGACCATATCGCAGGAGCATTGAATGCAAGGATCGCCTAACACCTTATCCTGACGCACACTCCTCAGTCGACAAGGCCGAAGTGACCGCAGTCACTTCGCCCCTCCACTAGCTGACCTGACAGGAAAACAGCGCCGCCTGCGCTGCTCCGACTGCTGTGCCACTCGCCAGAGTGAGGCCGACAGCAGCTAAGTCCAGCCTCGGGCGCCATAGGAAGCTCCGCCTCGCCCGACCCCAGGGCTCGGACTCAACCTCGACGCTCGACGACAGACTCCACCTCTCCCGACCCTAGAGCTCGGACTCAACCTCGACGCCAGATGACGGACTCCGCCTCGCCCGACCCCTGAGCTCGGACTCAGCCTCGACTCCGGAAGGCAGTCTCCGCCTCGCCCGACCCCTGAGCTCGGACTCAGCCTCGACTCCGGAAGGCGGTCTCCGCCTCGCCCGACCCCTAGGCTCGGACTCAACCTCGACCTCGGACGACGGTCTCCGCCTCGCCCGACCCCTGAGCTCGGACTCAGCCTCGACTCCGGAAGGTGGTCTCCGCCACGCCCAACCCCTGGGCTCGGACTCAACCTCGACCTCGGACGACGGTCTCCGCCTCGCCCGACCCCCGGGCCCGGACTCAGCCTCGACCTCGGAGGAGCCTCCGCCTCGCCCGACCTCAAGCTCGGACCGACCACGTCGCAGGGGGGCCATCATTACCCTACTCCTAGCTAGCTCAGGCTACGGGGAACAAGACCGGCGTCCCATCTGGTTCGCCCCGGTAAACAAGTAATGATGGCACCCCGCGTGATCCATGACGACGGCGGTTCTCAGCCCCTTACGGAAGCAAGGAGACGTCAGCAAGGACCCGACAACTCCGACAGCTGTGCTCCTACGGGGCTCAAGCGCTCCTTCGACGGCCACGACATCACATGAACAGGGCACCAAAACCTCTCCGACAGCCACGACGGCATGTACATAGGGCTCTGGCTCCCCTTTACTAGACACGTTAGCACATTGCTACACCCCCATTGTAAACCTGGGCCCTCTCCTTACATCTATAAAAGGAAGGTCCAGGGCTCTCGTATGAGAAGGTGGCCGCGCGGGAGAACAGGCCGACGCACGAGGCTCGCGCCCTCTCTCTCACTCTCCCTCGCGAACGCTTGTAACCCCCTACTGCAAGCGCATCCGCCCTGGGCGTAGGACAACACGAAGGCCGTGGTTTCCCCTTACTGTTTTCCCCCCTTGTGTTCTGTCTCGCGCCGACCCATCTAGGCTGGGACACGCAGCGACAATTTACTCGTCGGTCCAGGGACCCCCCGGGGTCGAAACACCGACAGTTGGCGCGCCAGGTAGGGGCCTGCTACGTGTTAACGAACAACTTCCCGTCAAGCTCCAGATGGGTAGCCTCCAGCAACCTCTCCAACCCGGGACGGTGCTCCGTTTCGGGAGTCTTGATTTCATGTCCCTCGACGGCAGCTATGACATGATACTCCTTCCTCCGCCGCGCGACAACGACAATGGCGGCCGTCAGCCGGCCCGCCGGCGGCAGAATCGACGACGTCTTCCCCGCGTGACGTTAGAGCAACATCCGGGTCTGTCCCGTCACCTTCCTCACCGACGGAGGAGGAGGCGGGGTAGGCATGGCCAAGCAGGAGGCGACACCTCGTCGGCTGTCAAGCGAGTCGACGGTGCCGGCGCCCCAGCGGGGGACACGTCGGGCGTTGACCTCGCGTCTGAGACGAAGACGAGCGTTGTTTCCCTGCAACACGCCAACCCCAAGCAGACGGACGGCGCCAGCATGCTCACAAAGGACTTGCTGGGCGTTAGCCTCGTACCTGAGACAACGGTGCAGTCCATCCCTGATGCGACTTCGTCACCACCCGTCGATCAAGAGGTACCGTCCATTTCCCATCCTATGCTTTTTAGATTCAGCTGCGACCCGCCAAGCGACCCCGCTTCGGTGGACGCTTTCATAAAGGCATATCTAAACCTTCCGGGGTACCATATGCGGTCACCCTGGGACAGACTGGCGTCCGTCTCGACCTACGGGCTCCCGGGTTCCGAGGAAGATGACGAGCCCGACTCTGGTTGGGATTTCTCCGGGCTCGATAACCCCAGTGCCATGCAGGACTTCATGACCGCATGTGACTACTGCCTCTCTGATTGCTCTGATAGTAGCCACAGCCTCGGCGACGAGGACTGTGGCCCAAGTCACGAATGTTTCCACGTCGATCTAGGGGGTCTCGACGAAGGCAACCATCTTGGTATGCCAGAGGACGGTGATCCCCCTAGGCCTGCGCCTCGCGTTGACATCCTTCGGGAGCTAGCTGTGGTCCCAGTCCCTGCGGGGGGTTAGGACGCACAACTCGAGCAAATCCGCGAGGTACAGGCGAGGCTCGACGAGGAAGCAGGACAACTTGTGCAGCTTCGGCAAAATATCGAGCAGGAGTGGGTAGGCCGAGCACCGGTCGGAAAAGCGCATCATCTGGCCTAGGACGTGAGGCACCACATCGCCGACGATGCCAGGGCAAGGCTGCCCCCAGCTTCCAGTGGGGTCGGCCAGAACCTGGCTGCAGCAGCAATACTACTTTGAGCGATGCCTGAACCATCCACCACCGAGGGGCGGCGTATCTAGGGAGAGCTCAAGAATCTCCTGGAGGATGCCACGGTTCGACGGGCCGAAAGCTCTACCTCCCGATGGCAAGGGTACCCCCCGGAGCATCGTGCCGCGACTCCCCGATTCATGCGGGAAGCCTCGGTCCACACCGGGCGCACGCGAGACACGGCGCCTGCGGCCCCGGGTCGCCACGGCAACGAGCACCACCACCGCGACCGTCGAGCCCACCTCGACGAGAAGGTGCGCCGAGGCTACCACCCCAGGCGTGGGGGACGCTACGACAGCGGGGAGGATCGGAGCTCCTCGCCCGAACCACCCGGTTCGCAAGCTTTCAGCCGGGCCATACGACGGGCGCCGTTCCTGACCCGGTTCCGAACCCCGACTACCATCGCCAAGTACTCGGGGGAGACAAGGCCGAAACTATGGCTCACGGACTACCGGCTGGCCTGCCAGCTGGGTGGAATAGACGATGACAACCTCATCATCCGCAACCTCCCCGTGTTCCTCTCCGATGCCGCCCGAGCCTGGCTGGAGCATCTGCCTCCTGCGCAGATCTCCAACTGGGACGACCTGGTCAAAGCTTTTGTCAGTAACTTCCAGGGCACATATGTGCGCCCTGGGAACTCCTAGGATCTCCGAAGCTGCCGCCAGCAGCCGGGAGAATCCCTCTGGGACTACATCCAGCGATTTTTGAAGCAGCGCACCGAGCTGCCCAACGTCATCGACTCAGATGTTATCGGCGCGTTCCTCGCCGGTACCACTTGCTGCGACCTAGTGAGCAAGCTGGGTCGCAAGACCCCCACTAGGGCGAGCGAGCTGATGGACATCGCCACCAAGTTCGCCTCTGGTAAGGAGGCGGTCGAGGCCATCTTCCGGAAGGACAAGCAGCCTCAGGGGCGCCAGCCGGAAGACGTCCCCGAGGCGTCCGCTCAGCGCGGCACCAAGAAGAAGGGCAAGAAGAAATCGCAAGCGAAACGCGATGCCGCCGACGCGGACCTTGTCGCCGCCGCTGAGCATAGGAACCCTCGGAAGCCTCCTGGAGGCGCCAACCTGTTCGACAAGATGCTCAAGGAGTCGTGCCCCTATCATCAGGGTCCCGTCAAGCACACCCTTGAGGAGTGTGTCATGCTTCGGCGCTACTTCCATAAGGCCGGGCCACCGGCGGAAGGAGGCAGAGCCCCCGACAACGACAAGAAGGAGGGCCACAAGGCAGAGGAGTTCCCCGAGGTCCACGATTGCTTCATGATCTACGGTGGGCAAGTGGCGAACGCCTCGGCTCGGCACCGCAAGCAAGAGCGCCGGGAGGTCTGCTCGGTGAAGGTGGCGGCGCCAGTCTACCTAGACTGGTCCGACAAGCCCATCACCTTCGACCAGGGCGACCACCCCGACCGTGTGCCGAGCCCGGGGAAGTACCCGCTCGTTGTCGATCCCGTCATCGGCAATGTCAGGCTTACCAAGGTCCTCATGGACGGAGGCAGCAGCCTCAACATCATCTACGCCGAGACCCTCGGGCTCCTGCAGATCGATCTGTCCTCGATCCGGGCCGGCGCGGCACCCTTTGACGGGATCATCCCCGGGAAACGCGTCCAACCCCTTGGGCAACTCGATCTGCCCGTCTGCTTCGGGACTCCCTCCAACTTCCGAAAGGAAACCCTCACGTTCGAGGTGGTCGGGTTCCGAGGAACCTACCACGCAGTGTTGGGGAGACCATGCTACGCCAAGTTCATGGCCGTCCCCAACTACACCTACCTCAAGATCAAGATGTCGGGCCCCAACGGGGTCATCACCGTCGGCTCCACGTACCGACACGCGTACGAATGCGACGTGGAGTGCGTGGAGTATGCCGAGGCCCTCGCCGAATCCGAGGCCCTCATCGCCGACCTGGAGAGCCTCTCCAAGGAGGCGCCAGATGCAAAGCGCCACGCCGGCAACTTCGAGCCAGCAGAGGCGGTTAAGTCCATCCCTCTCGACCCCAGCAACGACGCCTCCAAGCAAGTCCGGATCGGCTCCGAGCTCGACCCCAAATAGGAAGCAGTGCTCGTCGACTTTCTCCACGCGAACGCTGAAGTTTTTGCGTGGAGTCCCTCGGACATGCCTGGCATACTGAGGGATGTCGCCGAGCACTTACTGGATATCCGAGCTGGAGCCCGACCCATGAAGCAGCCTCTACACCGATTCGACGAAGAAAAGCGCAGAGCCATAGGCGAGGAGATCCACAAGCTGATGGCTGCAGGGTTCATCAAAGAGGTATTCCATCTTGAATGGTTTGCCAACCCTGTGCTTGTGAGAAAGAAAGGAGGGAAATGGCGGATGTGTGTAGACTATACTGGTCTAAACAAAGCATGTCCGAAAGTTCCCTACCCTCTGCCTCGCATCGATCAAATCGTGGATTCCACTGCTGGGTGCGAAACCCTATCGTTCCTCGATGCCTACTCAGGGTATCACCAAATCAGGATGAAAGAGTCCGACCAGCTCGCGACTTCTTCCATCACACTCTTTGGCATGTACTGCTACGTTACTATGCCATTCAGTTTGAGGAATGCGGGTGCGACATACCAAAGGTGCATGAACCACGTGTTCGGAGAGCACATTGGTCGAACGGTCGAGGCTTACGTTGATGACATCGTAGTCAAGACGAGGAAAGCCTCCGACCTCCTCTCCGACCTCGAAACGACATTCAAGTGTCTCAAGGTGAAAGGCGTAAAACTCAATCCCGAGAAGTGTGTCTTCGGAGTCCCCCGAGGCATGCTCTTATGGTTCATCGTCTCCGAGCGGGGCATCGAGGCCAACCCAGAGAAAATCGCGGCCATCACCAACATGGGCCCCATCAAGGACTTGAAAGGAGTACAGAGGGTCATGGGATGCCTTGCGGCTCTGAGCCGCTTCATCTCGCGCCTCGGCGAAAGAGGCCTACCTCTGTACCGCCTCTTAAGGAAGACCGAGCGCTTCACTTGGACCCCCGAAGCCGAGGAAGCCCTCGGGAACCTAAAGGCGCTCCTTACAAGCGCGCCCATCTTGGTGCCCCCCGCTGCCGGAGAAGCCCTCTTGATCTACGTCGCCGCTACCACTCAGGTGGTCAGCGCCGCGATCGTGGTCGAGAGACGAGAAGAGGGGCACGCATTGCCCGTCTAGAGGCCGGTCTACTTCATCAGTGAAGTACTGTCCGAGACCAAAATCTGCTACCCGCAAATCCAGAAGCTACTGTACGCGGTAATTCTGACGCGGCGAAAGTTGCGACACTACTTCGAGTCTCATCCGGTGACTGTGGTGTCATCCTTCACCTTGGGGGAGATCATCCAGTGCCGAGAGGCCTCGGGTAGGATTGCAAAGTGGGCGGTGGAGATCATGGGCGAGACGATCTTGTTCGCCCCTCGGAAGGCCATCAAGTCCCAAGTCCTGGCAGACTTTGTGGCTTAAAGGGTTGATACCCAGCTTCCAGCAGCTCCGATCCAACCGGGACTCTGGACCCTATTTTTCGACGGGTCGTTGATGAAAACAGGAGCGAGTGCGGGTCTGCTCTTCATCTCACCCCTCGGGAAGCACCTCCGCTATGTGCTGCGCCTCCATTCCCCGGCGTCCAACAACGTGGCCGAGTATGAGGCTCTGGTTAACGGGTTGCACATCGCCATCGAGCTAGGGGTCCGGCGCCTCGACGCTCGTGGCGACTCGCAGCTTGTCATCGACCAAGTCATGAAGAACTCCCACTGCCGTGACCCGAAGATGGAAGCCTACTGCGATGAGGTTCGGCGCTTGGAGGACAAGTTCTACGGGCTCGAGCTTAACCACATCGCCCGACGATACAACGAGACTGCGGACGAGCTGGCTAAGATAGCCTCGGGGCGGACAACGGTTCCTCCAGACGTCTTCTCCCAAGACCTACATCAACCCTCAGTCAAGATCGACGACACGCCCGAGCCCGAGAAGGCCTTGGCTCAGCCCGAGGCACCCTCGGCCCTCGAGGGTGAGGCACTGCGCGTCGAGGAAGAGCGGAATGGGGTCACGCCTGATCGAAACTGGCAGACCCCATACCTGCAATATCTCCACCGGGGAGAACTACCCCTCGACAGAGCTGAAGCTCGGCGACTGGCGCGGCTCGCCAAGTCGTTCGTCTTGCTGGGTGACGGGAAGGAGCTCTACCACCGCAGCCCCTCAGGCATCCTCCAGCGATGCATATCCATCGCCGAAGGTCAGGAACTATTACAAGAAATACACTCGGGGGGCTTGCGGTCATCACGCAGCGCCTCGAGCCCTTGTTGGAAACGCCTTCCGACAGGGTTTCTACTGGCCAACCGCGGTGGCCAACGCCACTAGGATTGTACGCACCTGCCAAGGGTGTCAATTCTACGCAAAGCAGACCCACCTGCCCGCTCATGCTCTACAAACGATAGCCATCACCTAGCCGTTTGCTGTGTGGGGTCTGGACCTTGTCGGTCCCTTGCAGAAGGCACCTGGGGGATACACGCACCTGCTAGTCGCCATCGACAAATTCTCCAAGTGGATCGAGGTCAGACCCCTAAACAGCATCAGGTTCGAACAGGCGGTGGCATTCTTCACCAACATCATCCATCGCTTCGGTGTCCCGAACTCCATCATCACTGACAACGGCACCCAGTTCACTGGCAGAAAGTTCCTGGACTTCTGCGAGGACCACCACATCCGGGTGGACTGGGCCGCCGTAGCTCACTCCATGACGAATGGGCAGGTTGAGCATGCCAACGGCATGATTCTGCAAGGACTCAAGCCACGGATCTACAACGACCTCAACAAGTTCGACAGGCGATGGACGAAGGAACTCCCCTCGGTGGTCTGGAGTCTGAGAACGACGCCGAGCCGAGCCACGGGCTTCACGCCATTCTTTCTAGTCTATGGGGCCAAGGCTATCTTGCCCACAGACTTAGAATACGGATCCCCGAGGACGAGGGCATACGACGACCAAAGCAACTAGACCAACAGAGAAGACTCACTGGACCAGCTAGAGGAGGCTCGGGACATGGCCTTACTACACTCGGCGCGGTATCAGCAGTCCCTGCGACGCTACGACGCTCGTGGGGTTCGGTCTCGAGACCTCCAGGTGGGCGACTTGGTGCTTCGGCTACGACAAGACGCCCGAGGGCGCCACAAGCTCACACCTCCCTGGGAAGGGCCATTCATCATCGCCAAGATTTTGAAGCCTGAAACGTACAAGCTGGCCAACAGTCAAGGCGAGGTGTACAGCAACGCTTGGAACATCCGACAGCTACGTCTCTTCTACCCCTAAGATGTTTTCAAGTCGTTCATACACCTCGTTTACATACGCAAATAAAGTCTAACCATCAAGGAAGGGTCAGCCTTGCCTCGGCAAAGCCCGACCCTCCCTCGGGGGCTAGAAGGGGGGAACCCCCTCAGCGTCAAAATTTTCCTCGGAAAAAATCTTTCTGTCAGAACATCTTTCGTGCTTTTCGACTACTTCGATAGTGGGATCCTGAAAACAACGGAGTACACGTAAGCAGGCAAGGCCGACCGAGCTGAGGGACTCCTACGCCTCCGGGATACGGATACCTCACTCATCACCTTCTGTGATAAGTAACTCACGCTCGGATAAGCGATTCCGCTGGCCGAACAAGTCTTAACGTTCGAAAGCTTTTCTGCCGAAATGATTTTTCGTGCCTTCTTGACTATATCGATAACAGAATCCAACGGACGAGTAAGAGTACACATAAGTGGCAGGGCCGACTGAGCCGAGGGACTCCTACGCCTCCGGGATACGGATACCTCACTCATCACCTTCCGTGAAAAGTAACTCTCGCTCGGATAAACAATTCTGTTACCGACAAATAAGTCATGATACTCGAAACAAGGGGAAAAGAAACGCAGCTTTACAACACGACGACGGTATGTTTGGGCCTCGGCGGCTGCAAAAAAAACATACGCACACTACAGATAAACTGTTCCTGCAGGTTCAGACATCAATAGGGGGAGCGGCAGCACCCTCGGCATCGACTCCACCTTCGGCGGAGTCCGACCCAGCCTCGGACGGCGACACGGTCGAAGGATCTCCACCCCGAAGAAAGATGTCAGCACCGCGCCTGGGCCATCGTCGCCGGGGTCTCCTCCAGGAACCCGACCCGAGCAGACGGCTCGACCGGCCGCTCCGTAGCCTCAGCCAGCTGTCCCCCGAGGACATCAGCCCGGCTCATGGCCTCGGCAACCCGACTCCGGCGTTGGTCCCGCCAGTGGACGGCCCGGCTAGGCTCCGGCCGACGAAGCTTCTTTTCGAGCCAACTCCGCCTCTGTCCATACTGACACCGCTGCCTCCGGCTCCAGCTCATCGCAGAGCGGCCGCGGGTTTTTCTTTAACTGAGCAAGAGAAGCCTCATGCGGCAAGGCCGACCGAGTCGAGGGACTCCTACGCCTCCGGGATACGGATACCTCACTCGTCACCTTCCGCAAGAGGCAACCCACACTTGGTTAAGCGGTTCGGCTAGCCGACAGGCGAGTCCTAGTGCTCAAAATGAGGAAGAAACACAGCTTTACGCCAAAATACATAGATGTTCGGGCCCCGACAGCCACAATGAACAGACACCGGCACTCAAGGTGCCATTACAAACGGGACTCTGGTTCCACTCCCGCAGGTACGAACAACCCCCCACATCGGAGGTCCTGCGGGACGACAACCTCCAGGTGGCTCGCCGACGCCCGCTCCGGCAGCAGCGACAACGACCTCCGCTCCAGGCGGCCAAACAGTAGCAGCGAAGACCTCAGGGCAGACGCTGCTGCGACAAGGCCCTCGCCCACGTCCCCACTCGAGGGGCGAGGACAAGCTATCAAAGCCAAAGAGCCGGAGGCCCGGAGCGTGGATGGCGGCGGTGATCTCATCGATGACGAGGACTTCTTCAGCCTCCACCACCTCAGCACTGACCTCCGGGCAGAGGCGTCGTACCAGAGCAAGGGCAGGACAACCCAAGAACACGAACATCGCCCTAGCAGCGCGCGACGTCTTGGGAGGTCCCCCGGTGCGCGCGGCGCGACCCCGCACAGCGTCTAGATAGCCACACTCCACCCGACGGCGGGAGGGGCACCGGGAGCCGGGCCAGAGCCAGCTGAGCCAGCGAGCCCAACGCGCTGAAGCTGACGACGCTCGTGGCCGACCAGCCCTGCGTTGTCGAAGTCCGCCCCTTCCGCTAGGCCGGTGAGCGCCCTCTCCCCTGAATGCTGAAGGAGAGGGTGACCCACGAACCCGTGCGGGAGGTAGAGCTCCGGCTCAGCTCGCCCTCTGCCCCAGCAAGGATGATGAAGATCCTTGAAGCTGAGGGCGGGGTAGAGGCCGTAGCCCGGCTTGCTCCTCCCCACCATCAAACTGGTGGTCACCGTCTTGGGTGACCATCGGCAAGGGGATGCAGCCGGACTGCCTGATGAAAATCCTTGAAGCCGAGCGATGGCTGAAAGGTACCAACTTCCGCGAAGTTGCGTTCCTCCAACGACGGCAAGACGAAAGCGACGCGGGCGCTCCCCACCCGGGGGCTCGGAAGGTGGAAGGACGCGACGCATGAGGGAAGTGCGAAGGCATGGCTGCCATCCAAGGGGTCGCCCTCTTTTTAAAGGCGACTCTCCCCACAAGCGTCCTCAGCCGTCGCGGACTGAGTCTTCACTAACACGCTCCAAGGTCCTCCCCCTGCGACACGGGGGCTGGGTCCCGCGCGTCATGCAAGCTGGCCCAGGACAGAAGAAGCCAAACCGCCGCGCGCAGAGCGCATAACTGCCCAGCGGTTACAAGCACTCCTCCACTTTCGCCCAGACCAGCGGGTGAAAGGGCGGACCGCCATGCAGGTGGCATGCAACCGCACCAAGGGGGCACACCCTTTCGACTTCGACGCGTCCAGCATGGAGGCCCAGGCCCACACGTCATGTAACCGGCGCTCTAGTTACTACGTGCGAGAAACTGCATCACCACTTGCGCCAGTACCGCGCCTTCTCGACTGTGGAACCGAAGCCGTGACTCGAGATGACCCTGCGCATGGCCCAACAGTGCCAACCGAGCACATCGGTCACGGGTCAGTCAGCCGCGGGAGAAGGCACGACGGTCGATACGACCAGAAGTGGGCCGACAGTAATGGCGGCAGCAGGCGAGCGGAAGCAGCGATCAAATCGACTGTAGGCTCACGTCCCTTCCTGGAGCAGCAGGAGAGCCCTCTCCCACGGCGTGAAGACGACGCGCCCGTGTTCCGTTCCTCGAACGGCTCGCGCATGCACAACGGCTGCCCCGCGAACCACTCGTCCCGTCGCATTAACTCTGCGGCAGGACATGCGACACCTTCGGCAGGCGAAGCAGGCGACGCTTCACCTCTGCCATGATGACCTTGTCAAAAAAGGTACGCCACGTTGTTCGATTTCATATCCCTTTTTCTCTTCCCCTTTCTCTCTCTTGCTACAGGGATCGGGAAAGGGGATACTCCGAAAGGGATCCTTCTCCGCGAAGGAAACGGGCCCCGAGCCCTCCTACTGATCAGAGGTTCGAAGGCTGGCCCCTCGGAAGGGTTCGACAGCCGCCTCAGAGCACTCAGGCTCCGCGCCTTCTACTGGTCAGAGGTTCGAAGGCTGGCCCCTCGGAAGGGTTCGACAGCCGCCTCGGGCCACTCGGGCTCCGCGTCCACTACTGATCAGGGGTTCGTCGGCTGGTCCCCTAAGGGTTCGATAGCCACCTCAGAACACGCAGAGCGAGGGATGACTCTGGGTACGTCCAATACATGGCCGAGGCTCGGGCTACGCTCCCGAGGTACCCTAGGACATTTCCGAGACCCGCAGGAGCGATTCTGTAACGGAATCCCATCAGAGGGAGGCATCGAGCCCTCGGACCCTATCAAACAGGACCGGGTCCGGCAAATCACCTGCAGGTACTTTTGGAGCGCGCCTCTGGGCCACTAGCCGACCCTTATCGAATGGGGCACGGGCGTCCACTCGGATCACCCGTTAGCAACTCACCGGAGACACCATGTTCGGCGCCCTCCAAGGGCAACATGGCGCTTTCCCCCTCCTCCTTGCGGAAAGGCGACGCAGGGGCGTATGAAAAAAGCCGAGTCAGTCCTTGACTGTCCTCTCGCTCTGTGCGGAGGCTCGGGGGCTGCTCTCGCAAACCCGGCTCCGGCCAAACCGTTGACAGCGTCAACATACCAGCCCGAGAACTCGGAACCTGACTATGCACCCGGGCTACGGCCAGTTCGCATGAGGGAACAACCAGACCGACCGAGGCATCACAAAAGGCATTAAGACCTCGAAGGAGTCAAACCACTCCTCCGAGGCCTCGGGGGCTACACCCGGCGGGTGCGCTCGCGCGCACCCACCGGAACGAAATGCAACTGAGAAAGGCAGGTCCCCTTGCAAAAAAGTGCGACAAAAGCCTCCAAGCGAGTACTAACACTCCCTTCGAGGCTCGGGGGCTACTGTCGGGGATCATAATTAGGGGTACCCCCAAGACTCCTAATCTCAGCTAGTAAACCCCATCAGCACAAAGCTGCAAAGGCCTGATGGGCGCGATTCCGGTCAAGGCTCCATCCACTCAAGGGACACGATCTCACCTCGCTCGAGCCCAGCCTCGGGCACGAACAGTAGACCCAGGCAGATTCACGCCTCGCCCGAGGGTCTCCTCAAGCAACGGACGCACCTTCGACTCGCCCGAGGCCCAGCTCGGGCAGGCTTCGTGGAGAAGCAACCTTGGTCGGATCGCTACGCCAACCGATCGTATCGTAGGAGCATTCAATGCAAGGATCGCCTAACACCTTATCCTGACGAACGCTCCTCAGTCGACAAGGCCGAAGTGACCGCAGTCACTTCGCCCCTCCACTGGCTGACCTGACAGGAAAACAGTGCCGCCTGCGCTGCTCCGACTGCTATGCCACTCGCCAGAGTGAGGCCGACAGCATCTAAGTCCAGCCTCGGGTGCCATAGGAAGCTCCGCCTCGCCCGACCCCAGGGCTCGGACTCAACCTCGACGTTGGACGACGGACTCCACCTCTCCCGACCCTAGAGCTTGGACTCAACCTTGACGCCGGACGACGGATTCCGCCTCGCCTGACCCCTGAGCTTGGACTCAGCCTCGACTCAGGAAGGCGGTCTCCGCCTTGCCCGACCCCTGAGCTCGGACTCAGCCTCGACTCAGGAAGGCGGTCTCTGCCTCGCCCGACCCCTGGGCTCGGACTCAACCTCGACCTTGGACGACGGTCTCCGCCTCGCCCGACCCCTGAGCTTAGACTAAGCCTCGACTCTAGAAGGCGGTCTCCGCCTCGCTCGACCCCTGGGCTCGGACTCAACCTCGACCTCGGACGACGGTCTCCGCCTCGCCCGACCCCCGGGCCCGGACTCAGCCTCGACCTCGGAGGAGCCTCCGCCTCGCCCAACCTCGGGCTCGGACCGACCACGTCGCAGGGGGGGCCATCATTACCCTACTCCTAGCTAGCTCAGGCTACAGGGAACAAGACCGGCGTCCCATCTGGTTCACCCTGGTAAACAAGTAATGATGGCACCCCGCGTGCTCGATGACGACGGCGGTTCTCATCCCCTTACGGAAGCAAGGAGACGTCAGCAAGGACCCAATAGCTCCGACAGCTGTGCTCCTAAGGGGCTCAGGCGCTCCTCCGATGGCCACGACATCACATGAACAGGGCGCCAAAACCTCTTCGACAGCCACGGCGGCATGTACATAGGGCTCTGGCTCCCCTTTGCTAGACACGTTAGCACATTGCTACACCCCCCATTGTACACCTGGGCACTCTCCTTACATCTATAAAAGGAAGGTCCAGGGCTCTCGTACGAGAAGGTGGCCGCGCGGGAGAACGGGCCGACGCACGAGGCTCGCGCCCTCTCTCTCACTCTCCCTCGCGAACGCTTGTAACCCCCTACTGCAAGCGCATCCGCCCTGGGCGCAGGACAACACGAAAGTCGCGGTTTCCCCTTACTGTTTTCCCCCTTGTGTTCCGTCTCGCGCCGACCCATCTGGCTGGGACATGCAGCGACAATTTACTCGTCGGTCCAGGGACCCCCTGGGGTCGAAACGCCGACAAGTAGCACGTGAAGGAGAAGAAGCTAGAACTTCTGAGACAACCCCCATCTCAGAAATGATGAATCGTTCTGGGTTAATTGTTCAAGAAAAAAAAAGAATCGGCTCCAATAGATGATGTTGCTGAACCAACCACTACCGAAGCTGACAGTGAAAACGAAGATGATGATGGCATTTTAAGTCCGAGCAAACCCAGCCATATTGAGTTCGGGAAATCCATGGTTAAAGCAGAAGATCTGGTTTTAATTAAGAAACTGGGATATTTTGGAGAGAATGATGAAGGACTAGTTTGGTTTGCTGGGGAAGAGGTGATTCTAGAACCAAAAGATGACGAAGTCTTAGTCTTGAAAAGCTTCTTCAGAGCAAGACTTCAGTTCCCCCTATATGTGGGGGACAGATATCCCCCGGGTCCACTAGAGGGCGAAAACCCTTGTGTGGGGCCATAGACCAGTCGCCCCGCAAGGTATTCTCGTTGTGGGCCGGGCAAAGACTACAATTGAAATGGACCGACCCAAGAAGGCAATGGGCTCGTGCCCGGATCATCCGCAGATTATGCGTAATCTTAAGGGAGTCACCCGTTTTTCCGGCGCCTGACGCCCCCAAATGCCGGAGATAGATCAGGATGAAGCCATCGGGTTTTCCTTAAGATAAGCTAAGTTAGTTCGCTATTTGCTAGGAGATAAGCTGGAAGAGTGTGATCAGCGTTGTTGGGATCATGCTTCGTCGCCGAAGGTCCTGCAAAAAGAAACAGTTTCAACTGAAGCTCCTTGAACATGATGCCGAAGACACCGTTCACGAAGCTTCGGAACTACAACATATACGAAGACGAAGGGTCGAACCGACTTAAAGATAAAATGACCTTTTAGCCTTCAAAGGTCCGAGTCATTGTTGTAAACTTTTATGAGGGGCATAATTGTAATTCCTCATGGGCTGTGTCCTGTGCCTATAAATAGTGAACAATATTCCTTTACTGTTCACGCATTCCTGTAATTGCTAACGCATCACTCGAGAATTATTGTTTGTCAAGGCAAAGGTATAAATGTACCAAAACGTTGTATTTACATATCTTAAATTCATATAATAAGATATATGAATGATGTCATTTATTTACAATGTATTTATCTTTAATGCTCCATGTTTTACTTTACTTTGTATTATCCTTATAAGTTTAATTACGAAGGTGAAACCTTCGTAATATTATGTTCGTGACCTTCGTCCGAAGTTCAGTAAATCCTTGTGGAGATAATGCTTCAGCGAACGAAGGGCATTGATATTTAACATTTTATGTTGCCTTGTTCTTAATTCATAGCATTTGAGAACAAGTCCCCAACATTGGCGCCCACCTCCAGTGAACTCACTTCCACTTTTTTGAACTGATGGCTTCATTCAACAATCAAGCTGAAGCTGCTTCAGCTCCGAAGCTGGTACTCCCGATAACAGGCGGTTCATGCTCAGAGCCAGCCAACAAGAAGCAGAAGAAGGAGGCACAGAGAAGGGTACAGCATGTCGGGGTGCAAGGACCCTTCATCAAGTCAAGATGGTCTCACATTCCAATTACCTTCTCTCAAGAGGATCTTCAACTCAAGGATTACCCACACAACGATGCTATGGTTATCTCTTGTGTGATCAAAGGATTCCTGGTCCATAATGTTTTGGTTGATACAGGCAGCGCGGCTGATATCATATTTGCTAAGGCCTTCAGACAGATGCAAGAGCCCGAGGACAAAATCCATGATGCTACACATCCCCTTTGTGGCTTCGGAGGAAGACAGATCGTAGCACTTGGAAAAATCACAATGCCAGTAACCTTCGGATTCATTAACAACACAAGGACTGAGCAAATTGTATTTGATATTATTGACATGGAATACCCTTACAATGCAATCATTGGTCGTGGTACTCTCAATGCCTTCGAAGCAATTCTTCATCCAGCTTATCTTTGCATGAAGATACCTTCGGACCAAGGGCCCATTGCTATTCATGGAAGTCAGGAAGCTGCCAGAAGGGCCGAAGGAAATTGGACAGATTCAAAAGCAATCCATAATATAGATGGAGCTGAAGCTTGTGAGCAATACAAGATCAGAAGGGAAAAAGTTGCTTCGGCTGATCAGCCGAAGCCCATGCTCTTGTGTGAGGATATAGCAGAGCAGAGGGTGCTCTTGGGATCTCAACTGTTCGAAGAACAGGAGAAAACCTTGATAAGGTTTTTGTTCAACAACAAAGATGTTTTTGCTTGGTCAGCTAACGATCTTTGCGGAGTCAACAGGGATGTTATTGAACACTCGCTCAATGTTGATCCATCCTTCAGACGCAGAAAGCAGAGGCTTCGGAAGATGTCTGATGACAAGGCCGAAGGTGCTCGGAATGAAGTGAAAAGACTCCTCAGTGCCGGAGTTATCAGAGAGGTAAAATACCCAGAATGGTTGGCTAACACTGTTATGGTAAAGAAGGCCAATGGTAAACGGAGAATGTGTATCGATTTTACTGATCTCAATAAGGCATGTCCGAAGGACGAGTTTCCATTGCCAAAGATAGATTCCTTAGTCGATGCAGCAGCGTCATTAGAGCTTATGAGTCTGCTGGACTGCTATTCAGGCTATCACCAAATCTGGATGAAGAAGGAGGATGAACCGAAAACTAGCTTCATAACCCCCAGTGGAACATATTGTTACCTTCGGATGCCTGAGGGGCTTAAGAATGCTGGAGGAAGTTTCAGCAGAATGACAGCGAAGGTCCTCCATTCTCAGATAGGCAGGAATGTGCTAACTTATGTTGATGATATCACTGTAAAAAGCACGAAGCAAGATAATCACATTGCTGACCTGCAGGAGACCTTCGCTAATTTCAAACAGGCTGGTTTAAAGCTGAATCCAGAAAAATGTGTCTTCGGAGTGAAGAAGGGGAAATTTCTTGGTTGCCTAGTTTCAACAAAGGGAATTGAGGCTAATCCAAGCAAAATCGAAGCTATACTTCGAATGGAACCACCAAGTACAAAGAAGGGGGCTCAAAGATTGATGGGAAGGCTGGCATCTCTCAACAGATTCATATCTAGATCAGCAGAGAGAAATTTACCATTTTTCGAAGTACTGAAGTCAGCCGAAGTTTTTCAATGGGGACCAGTCCAGCAGAGAGCCTTCGAAGAACTGAAGCAATATTTACTAGATCTAACAACACTAACTCCACCAACGCCAGGGGCTCCTTTGTTATTATATGTGGCAGCTTCGCACTCAGCGGTAAGTGCAGCACTTGTCTAGGAGAAGCTTGAAGGTCAAGCCAAGAAGCAGGCCCCAATATATTTTGTATCCGAAGTTCTTAGTTTATCAAAGAAAAATTATACAGAATTGGAGAAAGTACTGTATGCTGTTTTGATGGCCTCAAGGAAGCTTCAGCATTATTTTCAAGCTTACAACATAATTGTTCCTTCTTCACAACCTTTGAAGGATATTATGAGAAACCGATAAGCTACTGGAAGGATTGGAAAATGGGCTGCAGAGCTCAATGAATTTTGTATTGATTATGTCCACAGATCTTCGATTTAGTCCCAAGCGTTGGCAGACTTCATTACTGACTGGACGCCAGGGGCTCAGGAGGAAGAAACGAATAAAGATGCCGAAGCATGGACAGTGTTTTGCGATGGGTCTTGGGGAACCTTCGGAGCAGGAGCAGCTGCTATGTTGGTTTCACCTTCCAAGGTTAAAACTTGTTATGCGGCAAGACTTGATTTCAGTTGTACAAACAATATTGCTGAATACGAAGCTCTGCTCTTGGGTCTTTGGAAGTTAAAGGCAATGGGGATCAGAAGGGCCATTCTTAAAACTGATTCCCAAGTTATTTCTGGTCATGTTGACAAGAGCTATAAAGCAAGAGATCCGAAGCTTGAAAAATATCTAGATACAGTCCGAAGGATCGAGGCTTCCTTTGAAGGATTCTCTGTTAAAAATATTCCTCGTGGAGAAAATGAATATGCTGATCTATTGGCCAAGTCAGCAGCATAGGGGCTGCCTTTACCTTCGGAAGTATTTTTCGAAACAATAAAAGCACCTTCGGTCGAGCTTTTTGAAAGAGCGGTCCTCAATATATCCCCTGTCTATAGTGAAGATTGGAGAACTGAAATCATCTCTTTCCTTCAGGGTAATTTTCTTTCAGACGACGAAGCTTACAACAAAAGAATAGAAGCAAGAGCTCAACCATATGTCATAATAGAAGGGGAGCTGTACAAGCGTGGGGTCTGCTCCCCGTTGCTCAAGTGTTTATCCAGATCCGAAGGTATAGAATTAATGAAGGAAATACACGCAGGCCTATGTGGATCTCACATTGGACCTAGGCCTTTGCTTGGGAAAGTTTTTCGTCAAGGATTTTATTGGCCAAAGGCAGCTTCGGATGCAGCGGATTTAGTCCAAAAGTGCGAAGGTTGTCAGAAATGTGCAAGAGATCAAAAACAACCTTCGTCTTTAACTCAATTAATACAACCCACTTGGCCGTTGCAAAGGTGGGGCCTTGATTTACTAGGTCCATTACCACCAGCACAGGGAAACTTAAGGTATGTTGTAGTGGCAGTGGAATATTTTTCCAAGTGGATTGAGGCAAAGCCGCTATCCACAATAACTTCGGTTACTATTCAAAAGTTTTTCTGGTAAAATATTGTTTGTCGCTTCGGAGTGCCGAAGGCCATTACAGTGGATAATGGGACACAGTTTGATTCTGAAGCTTTCAGAGAATTTTGTGATCAAATTGGCACGAAGATCCATTTTGCATCAGTTCGACATCCGGAGTCAAACGGACTTGTCGAACGAGCCAACGGGATCATAATGACAGGAATAATGAAGTCAATCTTCAATCAGCCCAGGGGAAAGTGGCCAGACGAGTTAATCAAAGTGGTGTGGAGCCATAACACAACCATGTCAAGATCAACAGGCTTTACGCCTTTCAAACTATTGTTTGGGGATGAAGCAATAACCCCGGAAGAGGCCAAAGCAGGATCAATAAGAACGGTAGCTTCGGCAGAAGGTGAAGACGAAGCTGATTGCTCTGTGGAAAAAGATGCTATAGAAGGGATCAGACTTCAGGCTGTGGAAAACATCAATAAATATCAAGCCGAAACAATAAAATGGCGTGACAGAAAGGTTAAGCTGAAGAACATTGAACCAGGACATCTGGTGCTTCGAAGAGTAGCTAACCCTGAGACAGTGGGCAAATTACAGCTGAAGTGGGAAGGACCTTTTTTGGTAATATCTTCGTCAAAACCCGGTTCCTATAGATTGAAGGATATGGACGGCAATGACATCCCTAGGTCATGGAATGCGGATGAGCTTCGGCGATATTATGTTTAATTTGATGTAACTTTTTCTATTCTTTTTTGTGGCACCCTTTTCCTTTCCAAAGGGGGAGAAAGGTTTTTAATGGGACCACAACATGTAATTTTTCTTTTCCTTATTACGATTCTATAAAAGTGATATCCCCCAAAAAATGTAAATGTAAATGCCATGGCAAAAGAAAAGAAAATAGGGAGAAGCTCAAAAGTCGTTCCTAAGGGAATGCAGAGCTTACAGCGAAAAGTCAACGCTGATTCCGCTGAAAGTAAAAGGCGAAGAAGCTCCTAAGGGAGGCTTACAGCGAAAAGTCAACGCTGATTCCGTTGAAAGTAAAAGGCGAAGAAGCTCCTAAGGGAGGCTTACAACAAAAAGTCAACGCTGATTCCGCTGAAAGTAAAAAGGCGAAGAAGCTCCTAAGGGAGGCTTACAGCGAAAAGTCAACGCTGATACACTGAAAAGTAAACGATGAAGCTGAAAAGTGAAAAGATTTGAATCATTCCCAATATTCATCTCCACAATACATTTCATCATGTCATTTGCATTCATAAACATTCATTTAGACATATATAGAATCATCATCATATCACACAAAAAAGATAGGCGCTTCGGCAATGAGGAAAGACTTCGAAAAAGGAAAATTTTTTATGCTTTGTTATGTACGAATAGAAGGGAAGGTGTTTTTCGCCTTTGGCTCAAAAAAAAAGAAGTTTTGTCCACAACAAAGCAGATTGTACACAGATAGCGGAAACAAAATATATTACAAGGTATGTACAAATTTACATGAGTTTTTCCATCATAATATTACAAAAGTCTCTCGAGAATTTTTGCAGGAAAGAATGTTGTAGCAACTATCAAGCTTCAGCTTCGTCATACTTTAGCTTTGTCATACTTCAGCTTCGTTATGCTTCAGCTTCGTCATCCTACAAATATTAAAGAGCATAATAAGAAAGGTGCAAATTTCAAGGAGAAGGTAAAAGTAACAAACATAAGCTTATTACCGGCTTAAGTTGACTTCGAGCTTCGTCACCCGCCATTTTCCGCCCACCATTTACCCAAATCTGGGTCATAAATCTATTCCCAATACTACGGGCTAGGCTTGGAATATCTATCAGATCTGATGATGATAAGCTGAAGTTGGGCCTATTAACAATTTTTCCATGCGTGCAGCCAGCCTTCAGAAAAGCGGTAGCTGTGCCCCGAGAAGCTACCAGAGCGCAGAAGTCAGCATGGCCACCAATAACTTCGTCAAGAGCTTCAACCTCGCCTTCAATATATTCTAATGTGCTGGGCAAGTTTTCAGCTGAAGGTGTAGATTTTTCAGAGCTGGCTCCAATAGAATGAAATACATCCTTCAGCCGCTGCACGCATCGGCTGCCGAAGCTTAGGCATTTCTCTTGAAGCTCCTTCAAGGATTTTTGCAAATTTGAATTCTTTTCCATCTCAGTTTTAAGACTTGCTTCAAGGTGTTTCTTTTCCTGCTCAGATTTTTCTAGTTGTTTGAGCAATTCATTCTTTAAACTGTTATTCTCGGCTTGGATCTCAGCCAAGGAGCCTTCTATAGACTGAATAACAAAGTCTTTCTTTTCTAATGCACCTTCGTGTTCTTTAGTCATGATTTCAAGGTCCTGGATGGTGAAGTCCTTCTTTTTCAAAATAGCTTCGTAATTTTCAACTTTCTCTTCCAAATCTTTTATGATAGTTTTGTTCTTCTCCTCTTCGAGATCTTGTTGCATTTTTAGAACCTTACTCAATAGTATACTCTGCCAAAACAATCTTCGTCTGTAAATGATCTAAAAAATAAGCAAAATAATAATAATAAAATTTGTTACCTTAAAATTAGCATAGAGCAGGCTTCCAGCAATATGGTGTCGTTGATATCTGCAGAGGTCAGCTTCTAGTTTCGGTAGGCCAACGCTTTTGGAGAGGGTTCTAACAACTTTGGCCTCGGTGCGGTTCCGAAGGCATCTTAGCTTCCCTTCGTTGACCCCACCAAATAGCGTAGCCCCTGGCTTATACCCGCAAGATATGGCATATTTTTTCAACTCTTCCTTTTCGGCGCCTGTTAGCTCTTGTCCAAGCAAATCTTGAAAGTTAAAACTTGCTTCTTCTAAAGCGTCATCGATCTGCTCCTTTCCCTTTCCAGTTGCCGTGGTTACCGCAGCCACAGCAGCTTCTTCTTCAGCCATTTTCAGGAGAATATTGTCAATAACTTCAAGGGTGGTTTCCAGATTCGAACCTTCTGTGGTCCCAGCTTCAGCCCTAGCAGCTTCGACGTCGCTGGTTTCAGCTTCGGTGGTTTCCACTCTGGAAGCTTCGGCTGTGGCGCCTTCGGCTTCAGCGGTCTCGGCAAAAGCAATTTTTGACACTATCGCCGGTGGCGGCGTCTGATGAATCACATCTGCTATTTGAATAATTCTTCGTTTTTTCGGCAGTACAGGACTCTCTTCTGCCAAAGCTGCTTTGTCCTTCTGAAAAAACTTCGTCAGTTCCGGTGCCAGCGGACTTAGCTTGACAGGCAAGGGTTCAGTCATTACCTTCATAATCTCTTCTACTTCGGCAGCAGAAGGCGTTGTAGGAGTGTCTTCTTCTCGAACCAACGTTTTTGGTTCTGGAGATGCAGTTTTCCTTTTTCTTGCAGCGGCCACCTTCGGCTCAGGGCTCAACTTTTCAGGACTCAGCTTTTCAGAAATCTCCTTTTTCTTCTTGGTCACTTTGGTGCTCTCTTCGTCAACGGCACTGGCAATTCTTTTTCTCTTCGGGCCGCCAGCATCTCCACCCAGTCGCCCATAGTCAGGATATTCAAAGCCTATAGCATCAAGTACTCTGTTTAGCCTTCGTTTCGGCCGGGTGCCGAAGGCTGCTGTCATCAATTGGTCCTCTTTTTTTAGAGTAATTTCCAAGAATTTCAGTACTCATTATTTCGATTGTATCGAGCCATTCTTGGTAGGGTGCCTTAAAATATTTCTTGAATTTATAATGATAGGGTAGTCGGACAAGCTCCCCCTCTTTCTTCTCTCCTTTAAGCTTCGGCATAGCCCATTCCTTCATAGTTGGAAATACTTTGAAAGCCAGGAATTCCTGCACCAAATCTCTAGTGCCAATGTGCTCTGCAATAATTCTGAATTCAGCCAACGCCGTTTGGGTTGGACCTTCTGGTGTCATATTGCACTGGGGTCGGGTTTCTCCGAAGATTAGTTCAAGCGGACTCTGTACAAGCTTCTCCTTGTCGTCATCAACTTTGACGTAGAACCATTCCGATTTCCAGCCTGCCGGCCACTTGCTTCGATAGCTGATCACAGGAAATTTTGTAGTTTTCCGATATGCAAAGTTGTAACAACCAAAATTTTCATGTAGCCCATCCTTTCTGGCCTTAGTTTGGTAGTATAGCTCGTGTACTCGGCAGAAACCTTCGGCAAATGGCTCCACAGCTTGGCTTCGGAGAGCTCAAATATAAACACTAAGCCTAACAATAGCGTTAGGAGTTAGTTGGTGAAAATAGATCCCAAATTTTTTCAGCACATCAGCAATCATCCTATTCAAAGGAAATCTCAAACCAGCTTTGAGAAAACTCTTAAAAATCACTATTTCATCTTTTTGTGGCTTTGGGGTAATCTCTTCTCCACCAAAGCGAATCATCTTTTTCTCATCTTCGCTGAAATAGCCCGACTTCACCATCTTCGGGAAATCAGCCTTCGAGATAGTCGACTTCCCGAAGTCCAGATGACTAGTCTTGCTCGGTACTGTGATATTGTAATCATCATCAGTACCAGCCTCCTCAATATCTGATTGTTCTGCTTCAGCAGCAGGGGTGTCTTCTGATGTCATCAATCCAGATCGCTTCATTGCTTCAGAGATAGGAACAGTTTCTGCACCTTCGGCTTCGTCCCCCTCGCGCTCAACTCTAGCAGTAGGGCACACTCTGGCCATTTAATTTTGAATTTCTTGAAAATTTTCTTAGAAAATAATAACCTTCCCTTCCGAAGCTATTCTTCTGACGAAGCAAACACCAAATTGGAGCTTCGTTTGAATGCGAAAATCAAGTTTCGGCTATGGTTAAAAATTTTGGCAGCAAAACAGTGCAATAGCAATGAATGCTGTGGTAACTTCACACCTACCCGTCTGTTTATATAGTGCTGCAGGTAAGAAGGTGAATCGTCAGGATTTTTACACCAGGCAAACAGTTGCTCGCGCCCGCTGAACGGTGGGCCGCAAAAATCAGAACAGTGAACCTGCATGGTGGGACCGCTACACGCTCGAAAGATGTATCGTTTCTCGACAACGAGCTCAGGGAAGGTGTTTTTCGGACCTTCGGCTTCCTGAAGCCTAAAGAGACTTTTTTCACGGATCAAGCTCGTTACGAAAAATGATCTAGCACCGTGAAGGGGCTACTGTTGGGATCATGCTTCATCGCCGAAGGTCCTGCAAAAAGAAACAGTTTCAACTGAAGCTGCTTGAACATGATGCCGAAGACACCGTTCACGAAGCTTCGGAACTATAGCATATACGAAGACGAAGGGTCGAACCGACTTAAAGATAAAATGACCTTTTAGCCTTCAAAGGTCTGAGTCATTGTTGTAAACTTTTATGAGGGGCATAATTGTAATTCCTCATGGGATGTGTCCTGTGCCTATAAATAGTGAACAATATTCCTTTACTGTTCACGCATTCCTGTAATTGCTAACGCATCACTCGAGAATTATTGTTTGTCAAGGCAAAGGTATAAATGTACCAAAACGTTGTATTTACATATCTTAAATTCATATAATAAGATATTTGAATGATGTCATTTATTTACAATGTATTTATCTTTAATGCTCCATGTTTTACTTTACTTTGTATTATCCTTATAAGTTTAATTACGAAGGTGAAACCTTCGTAATATTATGTTCGTGACCTTCGTCCGAAGTTCATTAAATCCTTGTGGAGATAATGCTTTAGCGGACGAAGGGCATTGATATTTAACATTTTATGTTGCCTTGTTCTTAATTCATAGCATTTGAGAACAAGTCCCCAACAAGCGTGTGCGTAGGGAGTGTCCCACGGTCGTGTATATAAGGCCTAGGGGTGACCCCATCATTTTCATTCCATTAGCACCTCTCCATTCAGAAAACACCACATGTAAACACACCACACATACAAAGCCACCCCAGGAAGTAGGGTATTACGCCTCTCAAAGCGGCCCGAACCTGTAGAAAATCGCCTGACTCTCTTTCTCTCTTTCTCTCTCTCTCTCTGTCGTGCTTCTAGCACAAACCATCAAGCTACGATCAACAACATCGTGCTACCCAAAAGCACCATGAGGGTACCCCTGGGTGTGCGGTCGGACACTAAACACTGACAACTAGCGCGCCTGGTAGGGGGCGTGTCGTTGATCAAAGCTAGCTCAATGGCCGTCATCTTTAAGAACAAGATCACTCTCAGCCCAGGGGCTATGTTCTATTTCAGGACCATCTCATGCATAGCGGACGTAGAAGGGACTCTACACTGCATAGTGGATCCACCCGAGAAGAAACCCTCCTCGGGAATCTCGAGAGAAGCCAAAGCAAGACTTCAGACAGCGCCCCCGCTCATAGCTTGGGGGAAGATGTTCCCTTGCAAGCCAAGATTTAGGAGCCTTCGAGAGAAGGAAGACCGATTAGTCTAGGCTTCACTAACCCGAAGAACTCTGTTGTCCACCTCGCCCACTAAGGAGTGGACACAGATTACTCGGAGGAAGGAAGTAAACGTCCCAAGTCGGGGAAGAAGAACACACCGAGCCACCTATCTGATACCTCCACCCTCAAAGGAGGATGGGATGAAGAACGTCGTCATACCGAATCCTTTCTACCCTGACGTCCTCTTCATCCAGGTAGATTGGAGTCAGCACCCATCTCCGACGATGAGCCTACCATGCAGTGGGAGGAACCTCCCAAGCGTGATAATCGACGACAAAGAAATAGATGCCGAAATGTGCGGCGACATCATGAAGCCGGGGAACGGGATCCGACGTAGCCCATGTCTTGGGACAAAGCCTTAGAAGTGGGGGAAAATCACGACGAACGAGTACACCGAGAAAGGCATAACTCCTGCCTCCATGATCGTCGACAGGCTCAGGATCGGGAGCGAGAGCTGGCCAAACAAGACGCTAGGCTCCAGTGAGAGAACCCTCTCCTCGCTCGAAACTTGTACCCTGATTTTGCTTGAGCACTAAACACGCCGAGTGAAGTTGGAGGAGTACTGGTGTAGATAGCCAATAGACTCCCGCGAACCCCAGACGCGGAAGGTTACTGGTGGCTGCTCATGCAGGCGGCCAATCATCTTCTACAACTCGCTCATCTCGAGAACGACCTGCGTCATGCCATCAACAGCCAATGAGACGCACGAAGCACCATTAGCGCTTCGCGTGACCGACGACACAAAAATGAGATAAGGCACCGGGAGGAGTACGACCGAGATCATGGTGTACCAGCGTGAAGCCGAGCCACACGAGTTGAGTCAGCGGCAGCATCGACTAGTGGACCATTTCGGGGACGGTCGAGACGACCTACTACTGACTCCCCTCCCTAGGACCAATGGCATGAACATCGGTTGGAGGATACGCACGGAATCTCCATGCTTACTCCCTGTCTCCGGGCCATCCAATGGCCTCCCAACTTCAAGGGCTCCAACGTCGACATGTACGAGCGTAAGCAGGACTCAGGAGGTTGGTCGGCCGTCTATACGACCATCGCCCGGGCTGCTGGGGCAACGGAGGAGGTCATGGCGGTGTACTTGCCCATTGTCCTAGGGCAGGATGCGCTGTAGTGGCTTTGACACCTGCCTCGACACTGCATCGATGACTAGGGCGACTTCAGTCGCTGGTTTATCACGAACTTCTAGTCTCTCTCCGATAAACCAACGCAGCCATGGGACCTCAAATCCATTAGGCGCTAGAACGATGAAACCCTCCAATCGTTCCTCAAAAGATTTCAAATGATGAGGAATCGCATCCCTGAAGTCGCTGAGGTGGTTGTGATTGAAGACTTCTATCGTGGATCCAACGACTAGGCCTTCATCCGAGCCATACTCCAAAAGGAACTGGCCACTTCTGAACAAAAATGTTCAGGGAGGCGGACATGTACATCACCGTGGATGAGCAAACCTAGGACCTCATTAGAGGCACAAAATCTGCACCACTTGCGCCAAGGCGGGATATGATCTAGCAGCCGGACAAGCGCTGGGAAAAAAGGCCCCGCGATGAGGTGCACACCGCTGGGCCACCTGCCGCTCGAGCCTGCGGCGCGCCTCGCGGAGGAGTGCTAACACTGGATGAGATCCTCGACTCCCAGTGTCTATATCACAAGGACATGCACCACACCCTGTAGAACTGTAGAGACTTCAAACACTTCGTTGGGCATGGCCGACCGTTCCAGCCACTACCACCTCCCCCGCCACGAGGAGATCCTGGCGAGCCTAGGCAGCCTCAATAGCAGGAAGAGGGGAGGGGTGGAGCTTTCCCGTGCATCGACAGGGAGGTCAACGTCGTATTCGAAGGCCATGGGGCGCAAGAAAATAGGAGGCAACAAAAGCTCAACGATCGGCAAGTCCTGGTGGCCACGACCAGTGCTCTAGCCCCTTACCGATGGTAGAAACACGTGATAACCTTCAGCCGAGCTGATCAATGGCTTAACTTTGACCACCCTGGCAAATATTTGCTACTCGTTGATCCTATGATCCGAGAAAGCTGGGTAAAGAAAGTGTTGGTGGACAGGGGAAGTAGGATCAACGTCACTTTCCCCCGGACGCTCCAGGCCCTAAAGGTCGCCATCGAGGACCTCACTGAGTCGGATACTCCCTTCTTCGGCATCGTGCCGACCAAAGGGGAGTACCCGCTTGGACACATCTACCTGTTCGTCACCTTTGGAACCCTAGAGAATTACAGAACCAAGTTTTTGAGGTTTGAGGTGACATGCTTCGACTGTGGGTACAACGCCATCATTGGAAGACCAGGACTGGAGAAATTCATGGCTATTCCACACTACCTGTACATGATACTCAAGATGCCAGGACCTCATGGGAATATCACCAGGCGCGCTGACTTCCAAGGCACAACGGAATGCTTTTGGGGTGCCATCCAAACAGCTCTCACTACCGGGCCCCCAGTAGCCCTTACCACACAGGATGGCGGCAGACTGGAGGATGAGAATTTTACGATCCCCTCGAACGAAGCTCAGGCTGTGACCTCTATGCGGCCGACTGAAGAAACTAAAAGGATCAATCTCGGATTCTCTGATGAACGCAAGCTCCAACCTCGACGACAAATTGGAAAGCACGCTCGTCCAGTTTCTACAAGACAATCGTGATGTATTCACGTGGCAACCTACGGATATGCTGGGAGTCCCGAGAGAACTGGCCAAGCACAAACTCAAAGTGTATCTTCAGGCAAGACCAATCCGACAGAAGTTGCGTCGTTTCATGCCTGACAAGAGAGAAGCCATTTGTGCAGAGTTAGCTCGCCTGGTGTCGGCAGGGTTCATTAGAGAAGTACTGCATCCGGAGTGGCTAGCAAAGCCCGTTCTTGTACTAAAAAAGAATAAAATTGATTGGTGCATGTGCGTCGACTATACTGATCTCAGGAAGCATTGCCCGAAGGATCCCTTCGAAATCCCTAGGATAGATCAAGTAGTTGACTGGACTGCTGGCTGCTCTATGTTGTCCTTCCTGGACTACTACTCCGGGTATCATCAGATCAGTCTGGCGAAGGAAGACGAAGAGAAGAATGCATTCATCACACCATTCGGAGCCTTTTGTTATACCTCCATGCCGTTCGACCTCAAGAGGGCTGGAGCGACTTACCAAAGGGCCATACAGACATGCTTAGCCGACTCGAGTGGAGGCTTATGTTGATTATGTGGTCATCAAGACAAAAAACTCAGAAAACTTCATCAAGGATTTGCAACAGGTCTTCAACAGCTTGAGATGCTACTTAGGTTCATCTTCAGTCATTGGGGAATAGAAGCAAATCTAGAGAAGATTGAGGCCATTATGAGGATGTAGCCACCACGATCATAGAAGAAGGTACAAAGGCTCACTGGATGCATGGCAGCGCTGAGCAGATTCATATCAAGGCTTGGCGAGAAAGGAATGCCATTCTATAAATTGCTCAAAAAGGTGGACAAATTCCAGTGGACCACAGAAGCACATGAAGCCTTAGATACACTAAAAAAGTTCCTGACCACACCACCTGTACTCAAGCCAACACATCGAGCTACGTCCGATCAGTCGGCAGAGGATCTGCCTCTATATATTTCCTGCACGACTCACGTGGTAAGTACACGTTGGTAGTCGAGCGGGCGGAAGAAGGGCACGCATACCCAGTGCAACACCGGGTTTACTTTATCAGCGAAGTCCCCGGTCCCTCAAAGATAAGGTACCCTCAAGTTCAGAAGCTGTTATATGTAGTACTTCTAACTGCTCGCAAGCTCTGGCACTACTTTGACGACCACAAAGTCATAGTAGTCACAGGATTTCCAATAGGCGATATCCTTCACAACAAGGAAGCTGTTTGAGAACAATAACCAAGTGGGCGTGTGAACTCAGAGCTCATGATATAGAGTTTCGACCTCGCACAACGATAAAGACTCAGGCACTGGTCGACTTCGTATTAGAGTGGACTGAGCACCAGGTCCTAGAAATCCCAGAAGTCGCTGAAATATGGAGAATGTACTTCGATGGCTCGCTGAGACTGCAAGGGGAAGGGGCAGGAATTCTCTTCATCGCTCCTGGAGGTGAGCAAATCAAGTATACACTCCAGCTCCTGTTTCCAGCATCCAACAATGTCGTAGAGTATGAGGCACTGTTCCATGGACTAAGCATCGCCGTTTCGCTTGGCATCAAGAGATTAATGGTGTACAGCGACTCACTGGTGGTCATAAGCTAAGTAAACAAAGACTGGGATTGCTTAACCGACTCAATGAACAAATATTGTGCAGTGGTACGGAAGCTAGAGGACAAATTCGAAGGATTAGAATTCCACCATGTGGAAAGAGATCGCAACGCAACGGCAGATGCGTTATCGAAGCTGGGGTTTAGTCGGTCCCAAGTTCCACCTAGGGTTTTTGTCCAAGAAATACAGCAACCGAGTGTCACCATAGATCAGATGGAGGAATGCCATGTTCTGAGTCAGGCAGCGGCAGATCCCAATGACTGGTTAGAGCCAATCATCAAATACATAAGAAATGAGGAAGAACCGGATGACAAGGCTGCAGCGGAGCGCATCGCGAGACAGTCGGCCCACTAAACCATTATAGGGGGCTTACTAGACAGAAGAGGTGCTGGAGGAGTCCTCATGAAGTGTATTCACTCGGCTATTGGGAGGCAGCTGTTGGATGAGATCCATGCTGGGCAGTGTGGCGTGCATGTGGCGTCACAGACTCTGGTAGGAAAAGCTTTGAGGCCCGGGTTCTACTGGCCGACAGCGAAGAATGATGCAGCAGAGTTAGTTCAGAAGTGTGAGGCGTGCCAATTCTTATTGAAGCAACATCATCTACCCATGCAACAGTTGCAGACTATTCCTGTGACCTGGCCATTTGCATGCTAGGTTTTGGACATGATTGGGCCCTTCAAGAAAGCTCAAGGGGGATATACACACATATTAGTTGCCATTAATTAATTCACAAAGTGGATAGAATACAAACCCATCACCTCTTTGACCTCAGAAAAGGCAGTGGAGTTCATTCAAGAAATAATGTTCAGGTTTGGGATACCTAAAAGCATCATTACAAACATGGGATCTAACTTCACTAGCTCAGAGTTCTTTGACTTCTGCGAGCAGAGGAGCATCCAGATCAAGTATGCATCAGTGGCACACCCAAGAGCTAATGGGCAGGTGGAAAGAGCCAATGAGATGATACTCGATGCACTTAGGAAAAAGGTGTTTTTCAAGAGCGAGAAGCTCACATGAAAATGGATCAGGGAATTACCATATGTGGTCTAGAGCCTGCGAACCCAGCCAAGCCGAGCTTTACATGGAAACACCCCATTCTTCATGGTCTATGGTATGGAGGCAATGTTACCATTGGATCTGATCTTTGGAGCACCCAGGTTAACATTTGAAAGCATATTCAAAGCAGAAGCAACCAGGCTGGAGGACATCAACACACTAGAAGAAGAACGACTGAATGTGGTCATTCAGTCGGCCAGATACCAGCAGACCCTTAGGCGCGCTATCACAACAAAGTAGTGCGACATTGATCCTTCGCAGTAGGGGATTTGGTCCTCCGCCAAGTGCTGACAGGAGAAGGACGTCACAAATTGTCACCACCATGGGAAGGGCCATTCATCATTGCAGAGGCTACCTAGCCAGGATCCTACCAACTCACTCAAATGGATAGCACCGAAGTGGGAAATTCATGTAATATTGAGCACCTCAAGAAATTCTATCCATAGCGATGCCTTAGAGCTCTTGGGGGGCGAGTTGTACTTTGTAAATATAAGGTTTCATTATCAATAAAATATCCATGTTCCAAGGCATACAAGTTCTTGATCGACAACTGACCTAGGTTGGACTCAACTTGAAATCAGCGTGTCACTCTTACACGACTTAGGGTGCTCATTATACCCTACTAACGGGGCAATCGGCTTAAGTCTGATACGCATTAAGTCGGTGCGACATGCTCACGCTGACATGACTTAGGGTGATCACTATACCCTACTAACGAAGCAATCGACTTAAGTCGGAAACACCGTAAGTCGGTGCGACATGCTCACGCTGACACGACTTAGGGTGATCACTATACCCTACTAACAGAGCAATCGGCTTAAGTCGGAAATGCCTTAAGTCAGTGCAACATGCTCACGCTGACACGACTTAGGGTGATCACTATACCCTACTAACAGAGCAATCGACTTATGTCGGAAACGCCTTAAGTCGGTGTGACATGCTCACACTGACATGACTTAGGGTGATCACTATACCCTACTAACGAGGCAATCATCTTAAGTCGGAAACGCCTTAAGTCGGTGTGACATGCTCACGCTAACACGACTTAGGGTGATCAATATACCCTACTAACGACGCAATTGGCTTAAGTCGGAAACGCCTTAAGTCGGTGCGACATGCTCACGCTGACATGACTTAGGGTGATCACTATACCCTACTAACGGAATAATCGACTTAAGTCAGAAACGCCTTAAGTCGGTGCGACATGCTCATGCTTACATGAATATGGGTGATTACTATACCCTACTAATGAGACATTCAGCTCAAATCAGGAACGCCTCAAAGTAAAACAATATGCTCACATATTCGAGGGTGGTCTCAACGCCCTGCTAACAGAATAATCCGTTCAACGTAGCGTTGTTACACGCACATGAAATCCATGATACACTGTCTTGCCAAGGAATACTAACTCAATGAAAAGTATTTTCTCATCTGAATGAATCACTTTGCAGGGGCATTTCTGCAAGAAGCTCCGCCAGCAGGAGTAGCAGAGGAAGAAGGTTTGCTCACGCTAGCAGGTGCTGCGATAACGTTGGCAACAATGTCCTCAGGCACCACAACACCAGGCCTCCTCATCTGGATTCGCCCAACGTGAATAACTTTGTCCATGGTTTTTTGCACATTGCTTTCATAACAACACGGTCATCCTCTAAGGCTTGATGTTGTGACGAGCGGCCTCTAGCTCTTGCATGCCAAGTTTCTTTGAGGAACACAACTCCTTGATGACAGAATACTTCGAAGACAACAACTTACCGAGTTGTGACACTTCAGTCAGGGATGCCCTCCATTCATCCCTATGATGATCCAAGTCCGACATAGTGAAGCGATGGCTCCTCTCCAGGATAGTTAGAGAATTGCTAGCATCACGATATAATTTATCCAGATTGTCGCGAGAAGCAAGGAGCATTCACCTCTCCTCCTACAACCAAGAAGAGCACTTAGCATCAAAGCAAAGGGGGCAAAACAGAAGTAGTCAAGAAAATCTACCTCATGAGCCATCTTCTCTAAATCAAGTTGCACATTCAAAGAAGAGTTCAAGGTCCGAGCGTTGTCCAGGAATGCAGAAACCTGGTTCAAATCAGCTTGGCTCTAGGTATACCTCTCCTCAGCATCGGAGCACCGCTGAATCAGAGCCGGTGAAGCAGCAGGAAAAGAATACAGGATGAGAAACGAGAGAAGCAATAAATAGCAAGAGGAAGTTGTAGACCAACTAACCGAAGTTTGAGCCTTCAGATCATCTATTTGCATCTGAAGCAGTAGAGGATTCCACTACATCATGGACAAAACTTGGTCAGGGATAGGGGCACCACAAGATTTCAATTGGGAAGATACAGAGTTGAAGACATCCTGCAAGCTCAAAAGTTAGCAAGAGAACCTGTTTGTCAACGTAAATAATAAAAGGCAAAGATGGGCTCACCTAGAGGTTAGAAAGAAATAAAGGAAGTCCCAGAGCTGGAAGCATCGTGGCACTGCCTGTCGATGGGGCATTGACAGGGACAATGTTGACAGCATCAATCGGAGAGACCTCAGCTCCAACAACAGGCAGCAGGTTCCCAGCATCTGGGTCACTAGCCTGTAAGGTGACCGGACCGACGAGAGCAGAAGGTAAATTCGTCACCATGGGCTCCTCAGATTGAACCAGTGGTGATCCGACGTGAACATCCATGGAGGCAGCCGAAGAGGAACCAAGCTCGGCACCCTTCGGGGCTGGGTCATCCTCGACACCACCCTTGGGGGCTGGGTCATGTAACACCTCCGGTGTTACCATGGCTAGAGCACACCTTGGTACTAAGGACTGTGATCACATGTGGTGGAAACTTAAGGAGAACATAAGAACCTTGGAGACCATGTGTTAATCAAGATTGTTAATGACCTAAGAGCATCACTCAAGCTTTTGTGCACTTACTACCTTGGGCAAGAGGAGGGAAAACCCTAGACCTCTCTTGAACACTACCTCCCAAAACCATGGTTGAGAGAGGGAGAGAATAAGCAAATGTGCAAATCATGAGTTAATCTTTAACCAAACTTTAAGTAACTTTATAACCAGCAATTGTGGGAAGGAAATGTTGCAAAAAGACCCCTGGAGAAACCCCAAATCCATTCCTTAAGAGGAGAGAGAGCTAGAGCTCTCAAATTCCCTCTAAGTCAAAAACTACACCTACACTAAAGATCAACCGTGTTCACCTTGAAGATGGCACCAAAACCACCTAAGTTCTATACCAAAAATGTGGCATACCACCTAGGGCACCCACTGGAAAAAGTTGAGCCCGAGACCTTGACGTTTGACATGCCTTGGCTTGGGTTTTGTCGCGAGGTGGGCAGAGTGACATACCTGATTTGGCGACCAAAGATCTCCCTACCTAGGCCATATCTGCCATGGTGACTCACGAATGAGAGACAACCCTAGGTGCCAGGAAAAGACTCACGCCGGATTTTTGCCAAGATTCGCACGTTTGCGACTTGGGCGAGCTGTGGAACACGGGCAGAAGAAAAGCTCCACGTGTTCGACGCGCTCTGTACACACCAGAGCACGCCCGCGCGCGCCCCGCGTCGCGCCAAAGGCCAGCCGACGCCATGACCCTCGCCCACGCCTATAAAGCCCACTCAGGCGTCGACCACACCCTTCCGCGCACGCTCAAACCTCACCGGAGCTCAACTCACCGTCGTTTGCCCGTGCACGGCGTGTCCGCGGCCACCCGAGCCCCTACCGCCGTAGACCGGCCAGCGCAGCCTTTCCCAACCCTGTCCGACCCTCGGAGACGACTGAGCACACCTCGGTGAAGCTCCCCGAGCGAGGAATCGAAGTCTGCTTCGCCGGAGAGGCCAGTCCACGGTCGCCGGAGTTCACAACCCCGCTGGAGTGCGTGGACCGGGTAATCCACTGAACCATTTTCCGATTCCTTGTGCACACAGTCTCAACATCACCCCGTGAAGCTCACCGTGCCATTGGATTGAGCCAGATCGCCGTGATTTGGCCGGCACACCCGCCGCCGACGAGGACACCCGCCTGCGCACGTGGACCGAGCGATTCCGGCCATCCCCGCCATCGAGCCGTACATCGCTGTGACCGCCAGAGCCTCCCCGAGCTAACCTTGCCCCTCGCCGGACCTCCCTCGCCGCCGGTAAGCCGCGCCACCCTTTTCTTTCTTGCGGGTACTGTTTAAACCTAGGGAAGGACCGCGGGGGAGAAGGAAAGAAGCTTGGGGGGTTTTGTGAAATGTCAGAGACTCAAATGAATAGTAACGCGGGGGTATAACTGAGAGAGTTAGTTTGGAAATAACCCAGGGTCCTCGGTGTAAACTACTTTTCCAGGAAACCTTTATTAAATCTGATTTTAAATTTGAACAGAACTTGAATAATTCATAACTTCTGTTTTATTCATCCAAATTTGGTCAAACCAATTTTGTTAGACTTTAAATAATGTAAACTGTTTAGGAAAAATATAAAACCCTTATGTACTACAGAAAACTATAAGGTTCTGATTTAATTATTGTTTTGACCAAAAGCTAAATAATAGGAATAAAAATAGTTGCACTATATGACTAGGGTTAGAAAAATTTGGAGAAGTTTATATCCACCTACTGACCTGTTTAAAAATGCTAAACCTCTCTGTCCAACCCATTAAGTTAGTTTTTGCCATTTATTTTACAATATGCTTAAGGTTAAGAAAAATAGAAAAGGTGATTTAAATAATGAACCAGAGGGCACCCTATTTTTGTTAGAGTACTTATTTAATGTAGTTTACTAGAAAAATCTATTATACCCTCGTTTAGTATGAAATAAGTAGGATCCCTTTTATTTTAAGAAAACAAGGAAAACTTAGAAAAACCCTACAAAAATAACCCCAAGGTGAAAACTCTCTAACCCTTGGGATAATTAATATTTTGTTATTAAGAACTTAGGAAAAATATGAAATCTGCTGTTTGACATTTTTCAAATAACAATGTAGTAGAAAGTGCCTTTTTGGCATTTAACTTTAGAAAATCACAACTAAATGACCATCCCTTAGCTTTCTGTGATTTTTGGCACAGAAGCCTATTATTACTATTAGATGCCAACAAAAATAACCTTTAGGACAGAACCCACCCCTATTTAAGAGTTGTAGTACAAAGTGGCCCATTTACACAACTTTTGTTATTTTATTCTAAAGCATAGCCTTTTTATTTTAAACCTCAACTTCCTAGAATGGGCTATAGTGACCAATGGCAACCCACTGTAATTTTTACAGAATTTTTGGAGAAAGTCAAACTACTGTTGTAGTTCAAACCCCCACTAGATTTCATAAATAGAAAATAAAGAAAGGAAAATGAATAATGGAAAGTAGTGTCATCCTAAAACCCTTTGTAAATTGTCCACTGAAATATTTAAAGGAAATGCCAATCCACTATGCTCATCACTAACAAAACCTAAACCTAGAGTAATAAGCATAAACCACTAAATGCCCCGTATGACCAAGCAAACCCTAAGTTACTCGTTAACTTAGTTTTTCTTCTCCTAGTATGATGTTACTTAAATCCTGCATAATCATGAGATACATGTTCATTGCACTTCGATAGACTGTAACCTCGCTGACGGAGAGTACGTCCTCGTGCCGGAGCAAGGAGCTGCTCAGGAGGTAGCCCCAGATCCAGCACCAGAGCCTGCACCAGAGGACCTGCCTGCCACTGCTTTGGAAGGCAAGCCCCGGTTTATGCATAACCTGTTATTTATGCTATTTTACTACACTTATTGATTGTAGGATTGGATGTGCACTTAAGTGTAGGAGTTGTGTGAAACCCTAGTTGCATGATCTCAGGAATTCTGTTGAGATGAATACTAGTATGCTAGGTCGAGTAGCTGCTTTATTAAGTAGGATCTCGGTAGAAGTCGAGTGATTTTTCTAGCACTCGCGCGAGGTCAGGAAATTGGTTGTATCCACTTTCTATCATAATGATGCTGGTTAGTGGACAATAATCCATGGGGATTGGTTGTCCATGGGATAAAAATTGGAATAAGGATTAAGGTGTGGTACCGTGTGTCAAGCGTTTGAACGTACTAAACACATACCGAGAAATATGGTAAATCGGTAAGCCTAGTACCTGAGTGAACCTGCCCGCAGATTGCCCTCCTCACGCGACCTCAGACGTGGTCTCCCATTCCAGTTATGGTGGGTACAAGTGCGGTCACTACACGACGGCACTCGGGGTCAGTGAGGCATTGTACGCCAAGGCGGTGAGCCCCTTTCTGTTGCCAGGGAATCGATGGGGACGGTTGATGTGTGTGGGGACGGAGTGCCCCTACATGTCGTGTGTTTAGGTTTACCTTGCAAGGTTTAAAAACTCGATTCGAATCATCTGCTTCTCGCAGCTAATGAGATTGCTTGATCCATGCTGCTACATTGAGTAACAAGTGGAATTGTGATGAGATGATACAAGATGTTGATTGCTAAAAATGTTTGCTACTATGTATGAGTAGATAGTACACATTTAGCCTTAAGAGAGTCACACTTAAATTGACAAAGTTAAAACTTGACTTAGAAACTCAGCTAGTGCTTTTGGCAACCAAACCCCACAGCCAAACAACTGCATGTCTAGAGGTAGAGGAGTAGACTCCTCACACCGGGTAAGTCTAGCTGAGTATTAGTATACTCAGCCTTGCTTGTGGCATAATTTTACTGGTTCTCTGGAGGACATGGTTGCTGGAGTGACTTGGCCGTCCATCTTGCCACCGGGTTGGACTGTCGAGTGGGACCCTACCTCGGCTGAGGAGGAGCATGAGGAGTGATGGGACATGCTTCCCCATCTCTCTGTTTATTTATCGTTAGTTTTATTACGCTGCACTTCGAACAATGATGACTACTTTTGCAAAACTCTGATGGTGATGTAATAATTTAATACTCTTACATGCATGGTTTTATGCTTTATTGTATTTGCTTTGTGACTCACCATCGAGTGAGATTGTGGTACTTGATCCTGTCAGTGGCCGTGTCGGACTAGATCCGAGGGATTGACGGGTTATTCCCATTTAAGTGTGGTCTAGCCTCTAAGGCAGGGCTTAGGCACTTAAGTTGGAATAATTCGGGCAGTTCCGCCACAGCTGGTATCTGAGCTTGTACCACCACAGAGGAATCAATAAAATATAAATACCATCCTTTTCGAAGTAAAACTTGATAGAAACAAATGTTGGATAGATCGTAGGACGATGAAGATAGACCTAGGACATGAAGCCTTAGGATGATAGAGGGGTAGTTAGGTGGCTAAGTGATTAGGCCCTACAGGCCACTTTAAAGGATGGGAGTTCTTCCCTATTCCCTTTACATTGTTGTGAGGTCGTTTAGGACGAGCATGCATGCATTCTTAATTAAGTGAATGGATAATTGAGTAAAGACTTGAAAACAAAATAATGACCAACTAAGTATCCAAATACCATTTTTATAGTTGGAGAGAAGCTGAGTTTTATTTTTCTTGTTCTTTTTATAATTCTTTTTCTTTTACTTACGCTTAACCGTACACAGATGACTTCCCACGGATCCTCAGACGACGGAAATGCACTGTCCCACACTGACGGGCTTGCACGAGAGGGTTGTCCCCGCATTTTGTGGGAGGTACTTCAGGGGGCCGGATACACGACGCCTCCTCAGTACGCAGTGTAGCAGTTTGAGAAGCATCGGGTGCCCCACTGTAGGGTGAGGATGACCCTGGAGCCTCATCCCCTACAGCCAGGCTGGCGTTCACTGGACTCTAAGTCTTTTGGATACCGGGCTGAGGACACGATCGAGGCGATTGCTCTACACGGATTAACCACTTTCTGCGGATTCCATCCCTTGGAGCTGGCTACCCACCCCATTGGCTTGTTCCCCGCCGAAAGGGAGGACGACCCAATGAGGAAGGATCGGGTGGAGCATGCCAAGGACATCTGGGCTATCTACCCAGGTTAGACTGCGCACTTGACCGTACGGTGCATGAATGCTATGTACCGTCTGCAAGTGATGCGCGGTGAGGTGATGTCCCATCTGATGGCACTATTGGAGGCGACAAAGATCACTTTGGACAACAGAGAGGAGCTTGTGGTTGATTTGTCCACTGAGATGGTGGAAAAGGATTTGCAGGTGGAGCAGTTATCCAATGAGATCCAAGAGTTGGAGGAATTAGTGGGGACCAGGGAGAACACCATTGAGGTTCTCGAGGATCAGCTCCTTAACACTCAGCAGCAGCTGGCTGAGGCTAATGAGCACCTGGATATGCATCACCAGGAGATTCAGGATATGGAGGCCAACGAGGACGTCGACATCGAGGGAGGAGAGGAGCCTGCCTCTAGTGTGGACACTACTGGCTCAGGGAGACCACCTTCCCCCGAGTCGAGTGTTGCCTCGTTCGCTCACTAGGTGTCCGGGATAGAGTTAGAAGTCGATGATAGTAGAACTCCTCGCAGCTAGCTTAGCTTTTGCACCCATAGGGTACTAGGCTAGATAGAGTTGAGTCTTTTTGGGACCCTTGATGTAATCGTGATAAACTCTTTTGGAAGCATGGTTGATGGATACTGTTAGTTTTAAATTTGGAAGGAAAGTTTATGCCTTTTGAAATCCTTTTTGTTTATGTCGAAATCTATCAATTCGCTTTTTGACTCTTTCGCCGCGAGTAAACCGTAAACTTGAAGATGTGTTATTAAGTATATATGTGGTTTTTCAGATGGCCGGGAGACAGCGACGCGGCCAAAATGAGCGCGTTCCTCCACCGCCGCCACCGCCTCCCACTCTGCAGGAGCTAATGGCTCAGCAGAATGAGATCTTGAGGCAGCTAGCTCAGCGTCAGCCACCACCTCAGCACTATGGTGGTGGGGACCATCAGCGTCACCCCGCGGCAGCTACCTACCAGGAGTTCCTCAGTACCCAGCCTCCATTGTTCACAAGGGCAGAGGACCCACTTGATGCAGATGTGTGGTTGAGAGTAGTGGAATCCAAATTCCCGCTACTCCATGGAGCTTGTTCAGAGGTCACTAAAGTCAGGTTCGCCACCCAGCAGCTTCGCGGACCCGCAAGGACTTGGTGGGACAATTTTCTTGCTATGCAACCAGAGGACCGAGAGGTGGAATGGAGAGAGTTCAAGGCAGCTTTTAGGGGACACCACATACCAGCCGGGATTATGGACCGAAAGCTCAACGAGTTTCTGGCACTCACTCAGGGCAACAGGATAGTGTTGCAGTATGCTCAGGCTTTTAATGACTTGTGCCAGTATGCTGGGTATCATGCAGATACGGACGAGAAGAAGAGAGACAGGTTCAGGAGGGGGCTCAGCACTAAGCTCTGTGACCGTCTCAACACCGTCAGGGCCAACAGCTACAATGAGTTGGTCAACATGGCTATCTCCTAGGAGGACTGCATCACAGCCCGACAGGCGGAAAAGAAGAGGAAGACCCCTGTGGCAGGACCCTCAGCTCAGCCACAGCGCTTCAGGATTGTGTCTGACACTCAGAGCCGGGGACCTCAGCAGCAGCAAGGGAGATGGGTGATCCGACCACAGTAGCAGCAGGCACCCAACCGCACCCAGTTTCCAGCTCAGAGGAACAATCAGCAGCAGCAGCAGTATCGCCAGGCGAATGACAACAGGTGTTTCACTTGCGGCAACACCGGACATTATGCCAAGAATTGCCCCCGGAACCAGCAGAGGCAGGGGCAGAATGTTAATCAGAACCAAGGCAAGAGGCAGAAGGTGCAAGTGAGGCAGGGCAGGCTGAACTTCACCACCATGGCTGATATTCCAGAGGGAGCAACCGTCATGACTGGTATCTTTACAGTTTTGAATTATCCTGCTATTATTCTTTTTGATTCTGGTGCATCGCATAGTTTTATCAGTGCCAAATTTAGTGCCAAGTGCCAGCTCCCCTTTCACCACACCGATGGGGGCATTACCATTTCAACACCAGGAGGCAGGGTTGCCACTTATCAAATCAACAGGCAAGTGCCTATAAAATTTGGTAGTCTTGTGATTAGAACCACCCTTCTCATCTTAGGATTGGATAGCGTGGATATTATTTTGGGAGCTGACTGGTTGACTAGGCATCAGGCAGTATTGGATATTGCAGCCAGGGCCATTGAAATTCATTCCCCTGCTTATGGCGAGACTGTTTTATATTTGCCCGACCAGGGATGCACCCATTCTTGTGCCTTCGTTATGATAGAATCCCTAGTGGAAAAGATCCCAGTGGTCTGTGACTACCCGGATGTTTTTCCGGATGAATTGCCAGGGATGCCACCTGACCGAGACATCGAGTTCGCAATCGAATTGCAACCCATGACTGCTCCTATCTCCAAGAGACCCTATAGGATGCCTCCCGTGGAATTGGCAGAACTGAAAAAGCAATTGCAAGAGTTGTTGGACAAGGGGTTTATTCGTCCAAGTACTTCACCATGGGGATGTCCAGCCTTATTCGTGAAGAAAAAGGATGAGAGTTTGAGAATGTGTGTTGATTACCGCCCTCTCAATGCGGTGACTATCAAGAACAAATACCCACTTCCCCGCATTAATGTTCTATTTGATCAGTTAGTGGGAGCCAAAGTGTTCTCCAAGATAGATCTTCGCTCAGGCTACCACCAGATTAAGATCTGAACCAGTGATATTCCCAAGACGACCTTCTCAACCAGATATGGGCTTCATGAGTTTTTGGTGATGTCTTTTGGGCTGACTAATGCCCCGACTTATTTCATGTACCTGATGAACTCAGTATTTATGCCAGAGTTGGATAAATTCGTGGTCGTTTTCATTGATGATATTCTGGTTTATTCCAAGAATGAAGCCGAGCATACCAAACATTTGCATACTGTACTTCAGAGACTGCGTGACCACCAGCTGTATGTTAAGTTGTCTAAATGTAAATTCTGGCTGAAGGAGATTAAATTCTTGGGTCACACAATTTCTCAGGATGGGATATCAGTTGATCCTGAGAAGGTACAAGAGGTAATGAATTGGAAACCCCTGACTACAGTGAGGCAGATTCGGAGTTTTCTAGGATTGGCAGGGTATTATCGATGATTTATTCCGGATTTCTCCAGAATTGCTAAACCAAAGACTGAACTGTTGAAGAAGGGAGTCAAGTACGATTGGAGCCAGAAGTGCGAAGATGCCTTCCATACTTTGAGGCAGTATTTGACAACAGCCCCAGTGTTGGCTCAACCTGATAACACCAAGCCATTTGAAGTTTATTGTGATGCTTCCGGTACTGGATTGGGATGTGTCTTGATGCAAGATAACAGAGTAATTGCTTATGCTTCCCGAGCACTCAGACCCCATGAGCAGAACTACCCTACACATGATCTGGAATTGGCAGCTGTGGTTCATGCTCTTAGGATATGGAGACACTACTTGATGGGAGCTCACTGTAACATCTACACTGATCACAAGAGTCTCAAATACATCTTCACTCAGGCAGATCTGAACATGAGGCAGAGGAGATGGTTGGAGTTAATCAAGGACTATGATTTAGAGGTGCATTACCATCCTGGTAAAGCCAATGTTGTGGCAGATGCCTTGAGCAGAAAGGCCCAGTGCAATTGTATGAGCATGGATGCAAGAGTTACCACCCTATGCGATGAGTTGTGCAAGCTGAACCTGGAAGTTGTTCCTTCAGGTGACTTAGGCTACATCTCGGTGGAACCCACATTACAATAGCAAATAGTCAGGGCACAGATTGAAGATAAGGGTGTTCAGGTTATCAAAGAAATGATCAAGCATAAGGCAGAGAAATACAAGTGCTTCCGTCAGGACAGCAAGGGAATTCTATGGTTTGGAGATCGATTGGTTGTTCCTAAGGACCCTGAGCTCAGAAAGAAGATATTGGATGAAGCTCACCTTTCCAAATTCTCCATGCACCCTGGTAGCAACAAAATGTACCATGATCTCAGATCTTTATATTGGTGGACCAGAATGAAGAGGGAAATTGCCAAGTATATATCCGAGTGTGGCACCTGCCAGAGAATCAAAGCCAGTCATTTGAAGGCAGCAGGCCCTTTGCAACCCCTTCCCATACCATCTTGGAAATGGGAGGACATTTGCATGGACTTTATCGTAGGATTGCCCAATACCTCCAGGCACCATGATTCCATTTGGGTTATTGTGGACAGATTGACCAAGACCGTTCACTTCTTGCCAGTACACACCACCCATAGGACAGAGAAGTATGCAGAGATCTACATCGACTAGGTAGTTCGTTTGCATGGGATACCAAGGACTATAGTCTCAGACAGAGGAGCACCATTTGTGGCACGATTTTGGGAACAATTGCAGGAATCACTTGGGACCCATGTCATACAAAGCTCAGCATACCATCCCCAAACAGATGGCCAGACAGAAAGGGTAAACCAGATTTTGGAAGATATGTTAAGGGCATGTGTACTGCACTATGGAAAAGATTGGGACAAGTGTCTTTCCTTGGCTGAGTTTTCCTATAATAACAGCTATCAGTCCAGTCTAAAGATGGCACCTTTTGAAGCTTTATATGGGAGAAGATGCAGAACCCCGCTGAATTGGTCTCAAGCAGGAGAGAGGGAAATTTTTGGGCCAGACTTGGTACTTGAAGCAGAGGCAAAGGTCAGAATCATCAAGAAAAACTTAGAAGCTGCTCAAGCCAGACAAAAGAGCTATCATGACAAGAGGCGGAAGCCTCAGCAATTCGAGGTGGGAGATCATGTTTATCTTAAGGTATCACCCACCAAGGGTGTCCAGAGATTCGGAATTAAGGGCAAGTTAGCTCCTCGCTACATTGGACCCTACGAGATCAAGGAAGTTTGTGGACCCGTAGCCTATCAATTGGAATTGCCACCTCACATGTCAGCAGTTCACAATGTATTTCATGTATCTCAGCTGCAGAAATGTGTCCGCCTACCCACTGAAGTGCTACCTGAGCCAGACATTGAGATAGAGCCAGACTTGTCCTACCAAGAGTACCCCGTCAAGGTATTAGATCAGAAGGAGAGATCAACTCGGGCAAGGTCGATCCGAATGTATAAGGTTCAGTGGAGTCACCATTCAGCAGAAGAAGCTACATGGGAGACTGAGGATTTTCTACGCTCTCGCTTCCCCGACTTTCTGCCCAAAAGAGTCGGTACGTAACCCCAAAACCCCCACCCCCACCTGCCCTTTGAATACAATTATAAGAAAAACTTAGATAACAAGGGTAGTCTAAGTTGTGGATTTAACTTAAAAAGGGCTTCCTTCTCAAGTTGCAAAGAGAATGACATTCGAAGAGCAGTTAACTAGAGAAACTTAAAAAAGAAGGAACATCACACCAACGTGCCATCGTAGCACCCCTCTAGAGGACTCTGCCTAAAATCTCGAGACGAGATTCCTTTAAGGGGGGAGGGCTGTAACACCTCAGGTGTTACCATGGCTAGAGCACACCTTGGTACTATGGATTGTGATCACATGTGGTGGAAACTTAAGGAGAACATAAGAACCTTGGAGACCATGTGTTAATCAAGATTGTTAATGACCTAAGAGCATCACTCAAGCTTTTGTGCACTTACTACCTTGGGCAAGAGGAGGGAAAACCCTAGACCTCTCTTGAACACTACCTCCCAAAACCATGGTTGAGAGAGGGAGAGAATAAGCAAATGTGCAAATCATGAGTTAATCTTTAACCAAACTTTAAGTAACTTTATAACCAGCAATTGTGGGAAGGAAATGTCGCAAAAAGACCCCTGGAGAAACCCCAAATCCATTCCTTAAGAGGAGAGAGAGCTAGAGCTCTCAAATTCCCTCTAAGACAAAAACTACACCTACACTAAAGATCAACCGTGTTCACCTTGAAGATGGCATCAAAACCACCTAAGTTCTATACCAAAAATGTGGCATACCACCTAGGACACCCACTGGAAAAAGTTGAGCCCGAGACCTTGACGTTTGACATCCCTTAGCATGGGTTTTGTCGCGAGGTGGGCAGAGTGACATACCTGATTTGGTGACCAAAGATCTCCCTACCTAGGCCATATCTGTCATGGCGACTCACGGATGAGAGACAGCCCTAGGTGCCAGGAAAAGACTCGTGCTGGATTTTTGCCAAGATTTGCACGTTTGCGACTTGGGCGAGCTGTGGAACACGGGCAGAAGAAAAGCTCCACGTGTTCGACGCGCTCTATGCACGCCAGAGCACGCCCGCGCGCGCCCCGCGTCGCGCCAAAGGCCAGCCGACGCCATGACCCTCACCCGCGCCTATAAAGCCCACTCAGGCGTCGACCACACCCTTCCGCGCACGCTCAAACCTCACCGGAGCTCAACTCACCGTCGTTTGCCCGTGCACGGCGTGTCCGCGGCCACCCGAGCCCCTACCGCCGTAGACCAGCCAGCCAGCCTTTCCCAACCCCGTCCGACCCTCGGAGACGACTGAGCACACCTCGGTGAAGCTCCCTGAGCGAGGAATCGAAGTCTGCTTCGCCGGAGAGGCCAGTCCACGGTCGCCGGAGTTCACAACCCCGCCGGAGTGCGTGGACTGGGTAATCCACTGAACCATTTTCCTATTCCTTGTGCACACAGTCTCTACATCACCCCGTGAAGCTCACCGTGCCATTGGATTGAGCCAGATCGCCGTGATTTGGCCGGCACACCCGCCGTCGTCGAGGACACCCGCCTGCGCACGTGGACCGAGCGATTCCGGCCATCCCCGTCGTCGAGCCGTACATCGCTGTGACCGCCAGAGCCTCCCCGAGCTAACCCCGCCCCTCGCCGGACCTCCCTCGCCGTCGGTAAGCCGCGCCACCCTTTTCTTTCTTGCGGGTACTGTTTAAACCTAGGGAAGGACCGCGGGGGAGAAGGAAAGAAGCCTGGGGTTTTGTGAAATGTCAGAGACTCAAATGAATAGTAACGCGGGGGTATAACTGAGAGAGTTAGTTTGGAAATAACCCAGGGTCCTCGGTGTAAACTGCTTTTCCAGGAAACCTTTATTAAATCTGATTTTAAATTTGAATAGAACTTGAATAATTCATAACTTCTGTTTTATTCATCCAAATTTGGTCAAACCAATTTTGTCAGACTTTAAATAATGTAAACTATTTAGGAAAAATATAAAACCCTTATGTACTACAGAAAACTATAAGGTTCTGATTTAATTATTGTTTTGACCAAAAGCTAAATAATAGGAATAAAAATAGTTGCACTATTTGACTAGGGTTAGAAAAATTTGGAGAAGTTTATATCCACCTACTGACCTGTTTAAAAATGCTAAACCTCTCTGTCCAACCCATTAAGTTAGTTTTTGCCATTTATTTTACAATATGCTTAAGGTTAAGAAAAATAGAAAAAGTGATTTAAATAATGAACCAGAGGGCACCCCTATTTTTGTTAGAGTACTTATTTAATGTAGTTTACTAGAAAAATCTATTATACCCTGGTTTAGTATGAAATAAGTAGGATCCCTTTTATTTTAAGAAAACAAGAAAAACTTAGAAAAACCCTACAAAAAAACCCCAAGGTGAAAACACCCCAACCCTTGGGATAATTAATATTTTGTTATTAAGAACTTAGGAAAAATATGAAATCTGCTGTTTGACATTTTTCAAATAACAATGTAGTAGAAAGTGCCTTTTTGGCATTTAACTTTAGAAAATCACAACTAAATGACCATCCCTTAGCTTTTTGTGATTTTTGGCACAGAAGCCTATTATTACTATTAGATGCCAACAAAAATAACCTTTAGGATAGAACCCACCCCTAATTAAGAGTTGTAGTACAAAGTGGCCCATTTACACAACTTTTGTTATTTTTGTCTAAAGCATAGCCTTTTTATTTTAAACCTCAACTTCCTAGAATGGGCTATAGTGACCAATGGCAACCCACTGTAGTTTTTACAGAATTTTTGGAGAAAGTCAAACTACTGTTGTAGTTCAAACCCCCACTAGATTTCATAAATAGAAAATAAAGAAAGGAAAATGAATAATGGAAAGTAGTGTCATCCTAAAACCCTTTGTAAATTGTCCACTAAAATATATAAAGGAAATGCCAATCCACTATGCTAATCACTAACAAAACCTAAACCTAGAGTAATAAGCATAAACCACTAAAAGCCCCGTATGACCAAGCAAACCCTAAGTTACTCATTAACTTAGTTTTTCTTCTCCTAGTATGATGTTACTTAAATCCTGCATAATCATGACATACATGTTCATTGCACTTCGATAGACTATAACCTCGCTGACGGAGAGTACGTCCTCGTGCCGGAGCAAGGAGCTGCTCAGGAGGTAGCCCTAGATCCAGCACCAGAGCCTGCACCAGAGGACCTGCCTGCCACTGCTTTGGAAGGCAAGCCCCGGTTTATGCATAACCTGTTATTTATGCTATTTTACTACACTTATTGATTGTAGGATTGGATGTGCACTTAAGTGTAGGAGTTGTGTGAAACCCTAGTTGCATGATCTCTGGAATCCTGTTGAGATGAATACTAGTATGCTAGGTCGAGTAGCTGCTTTATTAAGTAGGATCTCGGTAGAAGTCGAGTGATTTTTCTAGCACTCGCGCGAGGACAGGAAATTGGTTGTATCCACTTTCTATCATAATGATGCTGGTTTGTGGACAACAATCCATGGGGATTGGTTGTCCACGGGATAAAAATTGGAATAAGGATTAAGGTGTGGTACCGTGTGTCAAGCGTTTGAACGTACTAAACACATACCGAGAAATATGGTAAATCGGTAAGCCTAGTACCTGAGTGAACCTGCCCGCAGATTGCCCTCCTGACGCGACCTCAGACGTGGTCTCCCATTCCGGTTATGGTGGGTACAAGTGTGGTCACTGCACGACGGCACTCGGGGTCAGTGAGGCATTGTACGCCAAGGCGGTGAGCCCCTTTCTGTTGCCAGGGAATCGATGGGGACGGTTGATGTGTGTGGGGACGGAGTGCCCCTACATGTCGTGTGTTTAGGTTTACCTTGCAAGGTTTAAAAACTCGATTCGAATCGTCTGCTTCTCGCAGCTAATGAGACTGCTTGATCCATGCTGCTACATGAGTAACAAGTGGAATTGTGATGAGATGATACAAGATGTTGATTGCTAAAAATGTTTGCTACTATGTATGAGTAGATAGTACACATTTAGCCTTAAGAGAGTCACACTTAAATTGACAAAGTTAAAACTTGACTTAGAAACTCAGCTAGTGCTTTTGGCAACCAAACCCCACAGCCAAACAACTGCATGTCTAGAGGTAGAGGAGTAGACTCCTCACACCGGGTAAGTCTAGCTGAGTATTAGTATACTCAGCCTTGCTTGTGGCATAATTTTACAGGTTCTCTGGAGGACATGGTTGCTGGAGTGACTTGGCCGTCCATCTTGCCACCGGGTTGGACTGTCGAGTGGGACCCTACCTCGGCTGAGGAGGAGCATGAGGAGTGATGGGACAGGCTTCCCCATCTCTCTGTTTATTTACCGTTAGTTTTATTCCGCTGCACTTCGAACAATGATGACTACTTTTGCAAAACTCCGATGGTGATGTAATAATTTAATACTCTTACATGCATGGTTTTATGCTTTATTGTATTTGCTCTGTGACTCACCATCGAGTGAGATTGTGGTACTTGATCCTGTCAGTGGCCGTGTCGGACTAGATCCGAGGGATTGACGGGTTATTCCCATTTAAGTGTGGTCTAGCCTCTAAGGCAGGGCTTAGGCACTTAAGTTGGAATAATTCGGGCAGTTCCGCCATAGGTCACCCTCAGCACCACCCTCGGGGACTGGATTATCCTTAGCGGCACCCTCAGAAGCTGAAGCACCCTCGGTCATACCCAAAGGAGCCGGGTGACCTTGGCTGGCAATGTCAAGGGCCAGTATGTCCTCATGAGCTAGACCGCCTTCCAAGGTCAACGAAGTGTGAGAATCTATCCAGATTATCTCTTTCCCGACATGATCATCAGCCAAACGGACATCATCCGGGACCTCTGAACGGATGACAGATCTTTCAACCTCAGGAGGCTCTGATAAAAGGTCTTCAAGGATAATTTCTTCCAATGCATGGTCAATGGCAGACATTGTTAACCCCTGGAGACTAACGAGACCTGATAAAGCCTGCATTGGGATGTCACTGCTCCTGTTGTTGTGGCTGTTCTTGCAAATCAAGGGGACCTCTTCCTCTTCTTCCTCTTCATCCTCATCAAGCACACGACCGCCAACTCTGACATCATCACAACCTTCAGTGTCGTCTTCGAGGTTGGTGCTCGCCGGGCCACCGCCGAGGAGTGAGGTCGAGGGATCAGCATCCTCTTCCAAGCCTCATGACCGCCAAAGTATCTTCTTTCTTTTCTTTCCGGCGGGCGCGACTGGGTGGCTTGTCCGGCGCGATCGTTTGTGACGAACACTACCAGGACTCTGAACTCCTTCATCCTCACCAAGGTCATGCCCAGTTGCAACAGTCATCGAATCAGTACGGGCAGAGTCAGATGAATCGCCTACCAGCATATTGAGAACAACGTTCACCTCAGCCTCATCAGCGCTTGTCGGCATCTGAAAATGGCTCTGTCTCTCCTCTTTAGGAAGATTTCAGAATAGAGCAATGAAAGCTTCAATATCCTCTAGGGAAGGTCGCAGTCTATGACCTGGATTGCCATTTTGAGTAGGAGGGTTGGAGACGAACTCAGAAAAGGGACTCTATGGAGGAAGATTCCAGACAGAATAAGATAAAGGAGCACCAGCATTCGAAATCTTGCTTCTCAACATCAAGTCAATTTGGCTCAGTATGTCCTCATCAGGAATCCGTATGTTGGTAATTTGGGTAGGGTCATTGACCCTAGTATACAAATAAGTCGGGTAAACTCTATCTTTCAGAGGTTGAATAGTTTTGAAGACAAAATCAGCAAAAACAGCTTCAGCATTCAAGCCTTTGTCTTTCAAGGCACACATTTCAGCAAGCAGCACTCAGGACTCTGCTAGTTCTGAATCTGTAGGGACCTCTGTCCAGCTGGGCATTCGGACGTCAGGCTGCCTCCCCGATCGGGGAGGGAGGGATTTGTTGTGGTTCTCCATGGTAAACTATTCAAGGTGCCATCCCTTGATACTGGCCTTTAGAGGGATATCGAGATATTCAACCTTCCTGCCTCGGCGAAGCTCCAGGCTAGCACCGCCAACAAGTTGATGTTGTCCTCCAGCCATCTGGAGCCAGTAGTGGTAGAGATACTTCCAAAGCTCGAAATGAGGAAGAATTCCAAGGAAAGCTTCGCAGAGGTGAACAAAAACAACAATTTGAAGAACAGAGTTGGGGTTTAAGTGGGTAAGATTCAGAGAATAAAAGTCGAGAAGGCCGTGGAAGAAGGGAGAAGCTGGCAGGGCTAGTCCTCGGATGAGAAATGGCACGAAAATGACAACTTCATGGGTGTCCTCTGTCGGAACGGTAACCCTGTGCCAGATTCGCCAGGAACACAACTCTTTTGGTGGAAGAACACCAGTTTCGACGAGGTGCAGAAGGTCAGCCTCTGAAATAATAGACACGTGGTTACCAACAAATGGAAGTTGGCTGTTGGGATTGATTGGCGGGATGATTGGAATAGCAGCACTCTTTCTCTTCCTCTTGGGCGCCATTGTGGTCTCTCAAATAATGCGGGTGGACTCACGAACTCAGAAAATGAGAAAGCGGCGAAGGAAAAAGCAAGAACTAGGGTTCAGAATTCAAGGGGATACGTCAGCATAAGTATGGGTTGGCTCGATAAGTCGGGCGCAAAGCGCCATACCGTAACTCAGAAAAGTGGAGATCACAAGCATCACTCAAGCATACCTCTAAAATGCCAGCGAGCCATCAAATGCGCAGACAAAACATGCAACAATGGATCAACAAGGAACTACATTTTCATTCATAGGGGGAGATCGTTACAACACTTGAGACTGACTCATCTTGAGTCGGCCTCCTCACCCCTCGGTCATTACATTATATTACACTACACTACTACTTACACTACACTACACTACTAACTAACACTACCTTGTTCTACTAATACTACTACTACTACTACTACTACTACTACTACTACTGCTGCTGCTGCTGCTACCTATACTAATATTTAAGCCAGCAGCATTATGCTACCGGCCTTGCCATCGACCTTGCTATTGTCGCCCTTGCCGTTGTCATCACCATTGTCGTCGCCATCACCCTTGTCGTCCCCTTTGCCGCTGCCATCGTCGTTGCCTTCGATGTCGCCCCTGCTGTCACCGTCGACATCGCCCTCGTCGTTGCCATCTTCGCCGTCGTCACCGCCCTTGCCGTCGTCGTCGTCGCCGCTGCCGTCGTCCTCACCTCCATCGCCCTCGCCGCCGCTCCACTCCTCGGAGTCAGAGGAGTCCACCCCCTCATCGCCGCCACTGTCGTCGTCCTCACCTCTGTCGCCCTCGCCGCCGCTCCACTCCTCGGTCTCCTCTGAGTCGTCCAACCCACCGAGCCTGATGCGCTCGATGGATCGCCAGTATGCCTAAGCCACGGTTGATAGCCCCATGGAGTCGTCTGAGTCCTCGGACGACGCCACGAGGGATGCTAGAGCAGGCGACCGATCATACTCGGAGGTGAGTCAGGCAACTGACACCGTTTCGCGTAACACAACACCGAATGTACCCAAGTCAACTGCTTAGGCAAATGATTACACCCCTCCGTCACATCAAATTACTACTTCAGGACAATGTGATAAACACCTTTCACGGGGCAGACAACCCTTGGGCACACCCATTGGGTGTATTGCCCGAAATCCTCAAGATTTTCTGAAGACGTGATACTCACAAAATATAGGCAAATGAATGTACCGCGACAAAAAGAGGAGATTGGCTGAAGCGAGAGGAAGCCCAAATGTGGTTACTGAAGAGCAAGTCCAATCAACAGAAGCATTAAAGTACAGGGCAGAGTGGTGTCCAGCCGAAGGCCCTCTGCCTCAACCAGCGAGATGTCCAACTTGTGATCGATCAAATTGATTCTAGACCTAACAAGGCGTGGACAGATGGCATCGCCTGGTTATTCTGAAAATGATTTCAAAAGCATGAAGATGAAGACCTTTGAATGGATTACTTCTAAAATCCACTTAAAGCTCGGGGGCTACACCTAATAGATTCACAATACCTTGAAGCCAAAATGCTCATCTCAAAAGCATAAAGATGAAGACCTTTGAATGGATTACTTCTAAAATCCACTCAAAGCACAAAGCTCAGGGGCTAAACCCATTGGGTGCACCTTTGGTGCACCCAACAAATTCATAATACCTTGAAACAAAAATGCTAATTTCAAAAGCATAAAAATGAAGACCTTTGAATAGATTACTTCTAAAATCCACTCAAATCTCGGGGGCTACACCCAACAGCAGTACAAAAAATCAAGCCATGCAACGAACCCACAGGTAGGACCAGGAACCTTTGAGTCGATTATTTCAAAATCAAATAAAGATTGGGGGCTTGTGGGGGACAGATATCTCCCGGGTCCACTAGAGGGCGAAAACCCTTGCGTGGTGCCACAGACTAGTCGCCCCGCAAGGTCGTCTCATCGTGAGTCGGGCAAAGACTACAATTGAAATGGGCCGACCTAAGAAGGCAATGGGCTCGTGCCCGGATCATCTGCAGATTATACGTAATCTTAAGGGAGATGTCCGTTTTCCCGTGCCCAACACCCTGAAACGCCGGAGATAGATCAGGATGAAGCCGTCGGGTTTTCCTTAAGATAAGCTAAGTTCGTTCGCTATTTGCTATATGATAAGTTGGAAGAGTGTGGTCAGCATGTGCGTAGGGAGTGTCCCACGGTCGTGTATATAAGGCCTAGGGGACCCCATCATTTTCATCTCATTGGCACCTCTCCATTCGGAAAACACCACTTGGAAACACACCACACATACAAAGCCATCCTAGGAAGTAGGATATTACGCCTCTCAAAGCAGCCCAAACCTGTAGAAAATCGCCCGACTCTCTCTCTCGTGCTTCTTGCACGAACCATCGAGCTACGATCAACAACACCGTCCTACCCAAAAGCACCATGAGGGTACTCTCGGGTGTGCGGTCGGACACTAAACACCAACACTAAACGAGATGATTGGTGAGGTTTTGTAGAAGTTCAAGATTTACCTTCATCAACTCACCCCAATGCCATAGTTATACTTAGTGTGTATATATGGGCTCTCCGAATCTAAGGGAAGAGTGCCAACGCTGAATGATTTTGTCGGGTGCACGAACTCCACTACCAGATGAAGGCTAGAGCTGATATTCTACACAAGAAATTTGGATGCTACAACTTCGCATACCGAAATGATACTAAAGCACATGTGATTGGTTATCGCACCAAATGGCCGACTAGTTGGACCAATGAATGATTTTACATGAAAGCTGACGAGAAGAAGAGGGAGAAGCTTATGACTATGGTGATGAGTCCCTTGAGATTGAGCTTCGGCATAACACGACCCTTATGCTACATGCAACTTGGGTCCCCCTACTAGTTGACCAAATTGGATTTTAGAGTTGTGGCAGAGCATATTAGTACTCAGGACTTGGTGCAAGAATATTTGGCAAACAAAAAATTTCCAACTTCTGGTGGGTGGGGAATGCCGAAGAAAAAGGAAGAATGGAATAAATATGAACTAGTATGACTTCCCTATCGGTTTAAATTCCAGAAAAGCTTCAGCACGCCCTGCACCAAATGTTTGGAATTAATAGAAACAACGTGCAATGAAATTCTTGGGAATTACATAAAGAAAGAAGATCAGTTGATGACAGCTGCCTTCGGCACCCAGGAAAAACAAAGACTGAATCGAGTGATGGATGCTCTTAACTTCGAATATCCAGATTACGAAAGGCTTGATGAAGGGTCCGGAGGAGCAAACAAAAAGAGGGTTGTATGTATTCTGAAAAGGCAAGCCATGCGGTCCATTGAAGAAGATCAGAGGGCAAGTAAAAAACAGAAAATTTTAGCGGAGCCGAAGGATTCGGCTCCCAAGAAATGAAAGTCTACCAAGATAGCTCCCGCCGAGACGAAGGTACAAGATGTACCAGAAAAGACTGCCGGTACTTCTCAGTCTTTCTCTGTCGGTGTTTTAGAAATATTGAAGGTAATGACTAAACCATTTTCATTTGCCATGCTAAGTCCCCTAGGGTCGGATCTGACTAGCCTATTGCAGTCAAAGGAGAAGGGAACTGAACAAACCTCGGGAGGGAAGGAGACTGCTTCGGCAACTAGGGGCAGTGTCGGGGTTAGAAGAAACGGCGAATGATGAACATAATGAAGGCTATCCATAAGACCCCGCCCTAGCCTCGGCGGAAACAATTGTTGTGCCTGCTAATGCCGAAGGTAATACCAATGTCGAAGCTGATGAGGCCATGCCTGAAGCTGAAAACCTCGGGACCACAATGTCAAAGATTGACAAAATTATAGCTGATCTGGATCCCGAGAAAGACATGAAAGGGAAATGTGCCCTTGGGCTATTTCTAGTATATTTTGGTGATTACGTGCACAACACATATTAAAGTGAGTAATTATGTGCCAAATGATGAATGAAGTGCAAATCAACAAGAAGGTATGATTCTAGACTTAGTACATTGGTTTTTGTGTACTAATATATTTGTCTAAGTGCTTGAATCAGGAAAAGAAAGGGATTGGAAAGAGTTGGCTGTGGACAGCCAACTGCTGCTCAGTCTGGGTGCACCGGACTGTCCGGTGGTGCACTGGACAGTGTCCGGTGCGCCAGGCTGGCTCTGGCGAACTGGCCACTCTCGGGAATTCGTCGGCGGCGTACGGCTATAATTCACCGACTGTCCGGGGGTGCACTGGACTGTCCGGTGATCCAACGGCCGCCAGCGCAACGGTCGGCCGCGCAATCCGCGCGCGACGCGTGGCCCCAGCCAACGGTCGGCTAGGAGCACTGGACTGTCCGGTGTGCACTGGACAGTGTCCGGTGCGCCAACGGCTACAACTCTGCAACGGTCGGCTGTGCTATTTTAGGAAGGAGATCCGCACCGGACAATGAACAGTGGATGTCCGGTGGTGCACCGGACTATCCGGTGCGCCACTCGACAGAAGGCAAGAATTGCCTTCCCAGAATGCCTCCAACGGCTCCGAGCTGCCTTGGGGCTATAAAAGGGACCCCTAGGCGCATGGAGGAGTCACCCAAGCATTCATTGATCATTCCTAAGCACCAAGACTTCATTCTCGCGCATTCGATTCTTTGAGATAGTGACTTGAGCTCCATTTCAGTAGAGAACTCTTTGAGTTGTGTTGTGAGCTCAAGTTGTAGCTTGTGTGCGTGATTGTGCTCGTGCTTTGAGTCTTGTGTGTGTTGCTATTCCCATCCTTACTTCCGTGCATCTTTGTGATCAACAATTGTAAGGTCGAGAGGCTCCAAGTTGTGGAGATTCCTCGCAAACGGGAAAGAGTATAAGAAAGAAAACAACCGTGGTATTCAAGTGGATCATTGGATCACTTGAAAGGGGTTGAGTGCAACCCTCGTCCATTGGGATGCCACAACGTGGAGTAGGCAAGTGTTATACTTGGCCGAGCCACGGGATAAATCATCGTGTCTCTTGTGCTTGTTTTCTTTGTGACTATTGTGTTTCACAAGAGCTCGGTTCTTAGCCACTTGATTCTATTATGCTGACACTTAATCAAGTTTTGTGGCTATAAGTTTTAAGTTTTTACAGGATCACCTATTCACCCTCCCTCTAGGTGCTCTCAATTGGTATCGGAGTCGTTCTCTTCACGAAAGGGACTAAACGCCCGAAGAGATGGATCCTAAGGGAAAGGGGATGGTGGTCAACGATAAGGAGAAGGAATCCTTCTTCAACGAGCCAAGAGACGATAAGCCCACTAACTCTGGCTCATGTCACAAGAAGAAGAACAGGAAGAAGAAGAGGCGCATCAAGAAGATAGTCTACTACGACAGCGACGTGTCTTCCTCTTCCCAAAGAGACGACGGCGATGAGAAAAAGAAAACGGTTAACTCAAACTTTTCTTTTGACTATTCTCGTATTCCGTCTAACTCCAATGCTCATTTACTTTTGATTCCACTTGGAAACCTCCGCACTTTGATGGAGAAGACTACTCATTTTGGAGTCACAAAATGCGTAGTCACCTATTCTCTCTCCATCCAAGTATTTGGGAGATCGTTGAAAACGGAATGCTTTTTGATACTACTGACAATCCCGTTTTCATTAATGAGCAAATCCATAAAAATGCACAAGCTACCACTGTTTTGCTAGCATCCTTGTGCAGGGACGAGTACCACAAGGTGAGCGGCTTGGATAATGCCAAGCAAATTTGGGACACCCTCAAGATTTCTCATGAGGGGAATGACACCACCATGATCACCAAAATGGAGTTAGTGGAAGGCAAACTAGGAAGGTTCGCAATGATCAGGTGGGAGGAGCCAACCCAAACGTACAACAGGCTCAAGACCCTGGTCAACAAGATCAGGAGCTATGGAAGCACGAGATGGATGGATCACGATGCCGTCCAACTTATGCTCAGGTCCTTCACTATACTTGATCCTCATCTTGTGAATTCTATCCGTGAAAATCCTAGGCACACCAAGATGACGCCCGAGGAAATACTCGGAAAGTTCATAAGCGGGCGTATGATGATCAAGGAAGCAAGATACGTTGATGAGGCATTGAATGGTCCAATGCCCATCTACGAGCCTCAAACGGTTGCTTTCAAAGCAACAAGTAGCAGGGAGGCACTACCTGGCAAGGTGGTGCAAGTTGAGGTGGCCGAGCTAAATGAGGATGAAATGGCCCTCATTATCAAGCGCTTCAAGACCGCATTGAAGGGACGCAAGGAGTACTCAAACAAGAACAAGGCAAAGGGAAAGCGTTCCTGCTTCAAGTGCGGTAAGATAGGTCATTTTATTGCTCAATGTCCCGATAATGAAAATGACCAGGGAGACGAAAGACATGGGAAGAGAGAGAACAAGAAGGTTTACAAGAAGGCGAAGGGCGAGGCACACCTTGGCAAAGAGTGGGACTCGGATTGTTCTTCGTCCGACTCCGACGATGAAGGACTCGCCGCCTCGGCCTTCAACAAATCGTCGCTCTTCCCCAACGAGCGCCATACTTGCCTAATGGCAAAGGAGAAGAAGGTAAACGCTCAAGAAACTCCTAAGTACTCTACTTCTAGTGATGAGGACTCTAGTGATGATGAAGTAGATTACACTAGCTTGTTCAAAGGATTAGATAGAGCTAAAGTAGAAAATATTAATGAGTTGATTGATGCATTGAATAAAAAAGATAGACTGCTAGAGAGGCAAGAGGACATCTTGTATGAGGAACATGACAAATTTGTTAGTGTTCAAAAGTCTCTTGCCTTAGAGATTAAAAGGAATGAATTACTATCTTCGGAATTATCTATTTGCAATGAATCTATTTCTAGCTTGAAGATTTTAAATGATGATTTAAATGCTAAGCTAGAGGTAGTTAATAAATCTAGTCCTTGTGTAGAGCATGTTGTAATTTGCAATAGATGCAAGGATTTTAATGTTGATGCTTGTGATGAACATTTAATTTCTATTTCTAAATTAAATGATGAAGTAGCAAGTCTTAATGCTCAACTTAAGACCTGCAAAAGTGATTTTGATAAATTAAAATTTGCTAGGGATGCCTACACTGTTGGTAGACACCCCTCAATTAAGGATGGGCTTGGCTTTAAGAGGGAAGACAAGAACTTAACAAGCCAAAAGGCTCCCATTTTCAACAAGGAAAAAGGGAAGGCTCCTATGGCTAGTAGTAGTCAAAAGAACCATGCATTTATTTATGATAGAAAATTTTCTAGGAATGCTCATCATAATAGGAGTTATAATGCTTATGATTCACATGCCATGATTGTTTCAAGTTCTTCCTTTATGCATAGTAGAAATATACCTAGAAACAATGTTGTTCATCATGTGCCTAAGAAAATGCAAAATGAATCTGCTACTGTTTTTCATGCCTGCAACACTGATTTTGTACTTTCATATAAAAATAAGAAAGTGGTTGCTAGGAAGTTGGGGACCAAATGCAAGGGAGATAAGACTTGCATTTGGGTCCCAAAGGAGATTGTAACTAACCTTGTAGGACCCAACAAGAGTTGGGTACCTAAAACCTAAGCCTAATTTGCCTTGCAGGTTTATGCATCCGAGGGCTCAAGCTGGATTATCGACAGCGGATGCACAAACCACATGACGGGGGAGAAGAAGATGTTCACCTCCTACGTCAAGAACAAAGATTCCCAAGATTCGATCATCTTTGGAGACGGGAATCAAGGCAAGGTTAAAGGACTCGGAAAAATAGCTATTTCTTCCGAGCATTCCATATCTAGTGTGTTCTTAATTGAATCGCTTGGGTATAACTTGTTGTCCGTTAGTCAACTATGTAATATGGGTTACAATTGCTTATTTACCAATGTAGATGTGTCTGTCTTTAGAAGGAGTGATGGTTCATTAGCTTTTAAGGGTGTACTAGACGACAAACTCTATTTAGTTGATTTTTCAAAGGAGGAGGCCGGTCTAGATGCATGCCTAATCGCTAAGACTAGCATGGGCTGGCTGTGGCATCGCCGTCTAGCACATGTTGGGATGAAGAACCTTCATAAACTTCTAAAGGGAGAACATGTGTTAGGTCTAACCAATGTAACTTTCGAAAAAGATAGACCTTGTGCAGCTCGTCAAGCAGGTAAACAGGCGGGATGTTCTCATCATAGCAATAATGTGATGACCACATCAAGACCTTTGGAGCTACTTCACATGGACCTCTTTGGACCCGTCGCCTACCTCAGCATCGGGGGAAGTAAGTATGGTCTTGTTATTGTTGATAATTTTTCCCGCTTCACTTGGGTATTCTTTTTGCAGGATAAAACAGAAACCCAAGGGACCCTCAAGCGCTTCCTAAGGAGAGCTCAAAATGAGTTTGAGCTCAAGATAAAAAAGATAAGAAGCGACAACGGGTCTGAGTTCAAGAATCTTCAAGTGGAGGAGTACCTTGAGGAGGAAGGAATCAAGCACGAGTTCTCCGCTCCCTACACACCACAGCAAAACAGTGTAGTCGAGAGGAAGAACAGGACGCTTATAGACATGGCGAGGACGATGCTTGGTGAATTCAAGGCGCCCGAACGATTTTGGTCGGAAGCTGTGAACACGGCTTGCCACGCCATAAATCGGGTCTACCTTCATCGTCTCCTCAAGAAGACGTTGTACGAACTTCTAACCGGTAACAAACCAAACATATCATACTTTTGTGTATTTGGGAGTAAATGTTATATTCTAGTGAAGAAAGGTAGAAATTCTAAATTTGCTCCCAAAGTTGTAGAAGGGTTTTTGTTAGGATACGACTCAAATACAAAGGCGTATAGGGTCTTCAACAAATCATCGGGTTTGGTTGAAGTCTCTAGCGACGTTGTATTTGATGAGACTAATGGTTCTCCAAGAGAGCAAGTTGATCTTGATGATGTAGATGAAGATGATGTTCCAACGACCGCAATACACACCATGGCAATTGGATATTTGCGACCACAGGAACAAAAAGAGCAAGATCAACCTTCTTCCTCAACTATGGTGCATCCCCCAACTCAAGACGATGAACAGGTTCATCAAGAAGAGGCGTGTAATCAAGGGGGAGCACAAGATGGTCAAGTTATGGAGGAAGAAGCACCACAAGCCCCTCCCACTCTAGTCCGAGCGATGATTCAACGGAATCATCCCGTCGACCAGATTTTGGGTGATATAAGCAAGGGAGTAACTACTCGCTCTAGATTAGTTAATTTTTGTGAGCATTACTCATTTGTCTCTTCTATTGAGCCTTTCAGGGTAGAAGAGGCCTTGCTAGATCCAGACTAGGTGTTGACCGTGCAGGAAGAGCTCAATAACTTCAAGCGAAATGAAGTTTGGACCCTAGTGCCACGTCCAAAGCAAAACGTTGTGGGAACCAAGTGGGTGTTCCGCAACAAGCAAGACGAGCATGGAGTGGTGACAAGGAACAAGGCTCGACTTGTGGCAAAAGGTTATCCCAAGTCGCAGGTTTGGACTTTGAAGAGACTTCTGCTCCTGTGGCTAGGCTAGAGTCTATTCGCATTTTGTTAGCCTATGCTGCTCACCATTCCTTCAAGTTGTTCCAAATGGATGTGAAGAGCGCCTTCCTCAACGGGCCAATCAAGGAGGAGGTGTACGTGGAGCAACCCCCTGGCTTTGAGGATGAACGGTACCCCGACCATGTGTGTAAGCTCTCTAAGGCGCTCTATGGACTTAAGCAAGCCCCAAGAGCATGGTATGAATGCCTTAGAGATTTTCTAATTGCTAATGCTTTCAAGGTTGGGAAAGCCGATCCAACTCTTTTCACTAAGACTTGTGATGGTGATCTATTTGTATGCCAAATTTATGTCGATGACATAATATTTGGTTCTACTAACCAAAAGTCTTGTGAAGAGTTTAGCAGGGTGATGACACAGAAATTCGAGATGTCGATGATGGGCGAATTAAACTATTTCCTTGGGTTCCAAGTGAAGCAACTCAAGGATGGAACCTTCATCTCCCAAATGAAGTACACGCAAGACTTGATCAAGCGGTTTGGGATGAAGGACGCCAAGCCCGCAAAGACACCCATGGGAACCGACGGACATGTCGACCTCAACGAAGGAGGTAAGTCCGTTGATCAAAAAGCATACCGTCTATGATAGGATCCTTGCTTTATTTATGTTCTAGTAGACCGGATATCATGCTTAGCGTATGCATGTGTGCTAGATTTCAATCCGATCCAAGGGAGTGCCACTTAGTGGCCGTTAAGCGAATTCTTAGATATTTAGTTGCTACGCCTTGCTTCGGAATCTGGTATCCAAAGGGGTCAACCTTTGACTTGATTGGATACTCAGACTCCGATTATGCTGGATGCAAGGTTGATAGGAAGAGTACATCAGGGACGTGCCAATTCCTAGGAAGGTCCCTGGTGTCTTGGAGTTCAAAGAAACAAACCTCCGTTGCCCTATCCACCGCTGAGGCCGAGTACGTTGCCGCAGGACACTGTTGCGCGCAACTACTTTGGATGAGGCAAACCCTCCGGGACTTTAGCTATAATCTGAGCAAAGTCCCACTCCTATGTGATAATGGGAGTGCAATCCGCATGGCGGATAATCCTGTTGAACACAGCCGCACTAAGCACATAGACATCCGGCATCACTTTTTGAGAGACCACCAGCAAAGGGGAGATATCGAAGTGTTTTATGTTAGCACCGAGAACCAGCTAGCCGATATCTTTACCAAGCCTTTAGATGAGAAGACCTTTTGCAGGCTGCATAGTGAGCTAAATGTCTTAGATTCGCGGAACTTGGATTGATCTATAGCATACATGTGTTTTATGCCTTTGATCATTTAATTTATGCATTTCAATCGATTTTGTTCATTTGTAGTGCTCAAGTTGTACCCATGACCCCCGGACCTCACAAGTCCATTTGCAAGTGATGCACTTATTTAGGGGGAGGCATGCTACAACTTGACACTTTGAGACTAACCTTGTGTAATTTATGGATTGATCTATAGCATACATGTGTTTTATGCCTTTGATCATGTAATTTATGCATTTCAAAATACTCTTATTGTCTCTTGTGGGGAGAATGATTGATTATGGGAAAAGGGGGAGTTTTTGGATCTTTGATCAATTTCTCTTGGAATACCTTTCTTTATGTCTCAACAAGTGTGTTTGACTTAGAGATAGGAAATTGAATTTGATTTGCAAAAACAAACCAAGTGGTGGTGAAGAACGATCCAAATATGTCAAATCTAGTCAAAGACTATTTTTGTTCTCAATTGCTTTGATGTTGCACTTCCATTTGTTGCTCTTTGATGTGTTGGCATAAATCACCAAAAAGGGGGAGATTGAAAGGGAAATGTGCCCTTGGGCTATTTCTAGTATATTTTGGTGATTAAGTGCACAACACATATTAAAGTGACTAATTATGTGCCAAATGATGAATGAAGTGCAAATCAACAAGAAGGTATGATTCTAGACTTAGTACATTGGTTTTTGTGTACTAATATATTTGTCTAAGTGCTTGAATCAAGAAAAGAAAGGGATTGGAAAGAGTTGGCTGTGGACAGCCAACTGCTGCTCAGTTTGGGTGCACCGGACTATCTGGTGGTGCACCGGACAGTGTCCGGTGCGCCAGGCTGGCTCTGGCGAACTGGCCACTCTCGGGAATTCGTCGGCGGCGTACGACTATAATTCACCAGACTGTCCGGTGGTGCACCGGACTGTCTGGTGATCCAACGGCCGCCAGCGCAACGGTCGGCCGTGGAATCCGCGCGCGACACGTGGCCCTAGCCAACGGTCGGCTAGGAGCATTGGACTGTTCGATGTGCACCGGACAGAGTCCGGTGCGCCAACGGCTACAACTCTGCAACGGTTGGCTGTGCTATTTTAGGAAGGAGATCCGCACCGGACAATTAACAGTGGATGTCCGGTGGTGCACCGGACTGTTCGGTGCGCCACCCGACAGAAGGCAAGAATTGTCTTCCAAGAATGCCTCCAACGGCTCCTAGCTGCCTTGGGGCTATAAAAGGGACCCCTAGGCGCATGGAGGAGTCACCCAAGCATTCATTGATCATTCCTAAGCACCAAGACTTCATTCTCGCGCATTCGATTCTTTGAGATAGTGACTTGAGCTCCATTTCAGTAGAGAACTCTTTGAGTTGTGTTGTGAGCTCAAGTTGTGGCTTGTGTCTGTGATTGTGCTCGTGCTTTGAGTCTTGTGTGTGTTTCTATTCCCATCCTTACTTCCGTGCTTCTTTGTGATCAACAATTGTAAGGGCGAGAGGCTCCAAGTTATGGAGATCCCTCGCAAACGGGAAAGAGTATAAGAAAGAAAACAATCGTGGTATTCAAGTGGATCATTGGATCACTTGAAAGGGGTTGAGTGCAACCCTCGTCCATTGGGATGCCACAACGTGGAGTAGGCAAGTGTTATACTTGGCCGAACCACGGGATAAATCATCGTGTCTCTTGTGCTTGTTTTCTTTGTGACTATTGTGTTTCACAAGAGCTCGGTTCTTAGCCACTTGATTCTATTGTGCTAACACTTAATCAAGTTTTGTGGCTATAAGTTTTAAGTTTTTACAGGATCACCTATTCACCCCCCTCTAGGTGCTCTCAAGACACAGCTGAAGTAACCACTGACAAGGCTTCGACCTTAAAAATGAAAGAGTTGAAAAGGCTTCTTCAGAGGACAGAGAGTTGGACCTACGACACCTGGGCGGCCAAGAACACTCCGATGAAGATAATTCTGAATTGAATGAATTCGCCATTGCTGGCGGTTACAATCCTGGATCCATGCTCTTTGGCGGCGTCGATGAAGAGATTCTAGGGTGCATCCCTGACCGCGACGGAGCAAAATTTGTTAATACTTTATCAAAGAGTATCGGATTTCTGAAGCTCGAGCGGGATCACAACAATTACAGAAGGCAACATATTACTAGGAGCTTATTCTACTCGAATTTTAAGGTATAAACATTTATGTCTGCCTCGTTGACTTTTTAATTTTTAAATTTTTAGATTTTCGGGCTAACTTCTGCTTTTTGAAAGAGCTTACTGCTGAGCAAGGCTTTGAATCTTCAACAAGAAGATGAAGATAGGAAAAATGAGCTTGTTATCAATAACCTGGAAAAGAGAGTGAAAGAACTTGAGAATTTTCTAGCAGAGAAAGATTCGAAGGTTAAAAATGTTGAAGCAGACCTGACCGAAGCTCATCTTCAGATTAAGGATCAAGTTGTTCGCATTTCTAATCAAGATAAACAACTCGAAGAAGTATATTCAAAATTAAAGGAAGCTCAAAACTGTTATGAGCATGAGGTCAAAGGTTTGAAAGATAAGGTCAAGGCCGAAGCAGAAAAAAATTCTAAATTATCTGAAGCCCTAACATTGCTTCAAGAGACCTGCTTAGGCTTCGCAGCTCGATGCTCCTCCCGCCTACGCGAGATTTTTAGCTCAGTTGGGGCAATATCAGGAGAAAAGAATTACTCTACCGAAGACATTCCAAAGGCACTCGATTTCATGGAAAAAGAGATTAATGAATTTGACAAAGTGATGGAAGGGCATGGGGACTTTTGTGCACTAGTGGCCTCCCGGGGAACAACTAATATTTTGACAAAAGTTGGGTGCAAACATTTAAGAGATGTTAATAAATCCACCTTCGCTATTTCTCCAGCCGACTTAGTTAATATTCCAGCTGAAGCCAGAAGTAAAGGTAATAGATTTATTGCTCAAATCTGGGCTAAGGGCGGCCGAGAGGCTACTGGAGACGAAGCTCGAGCTTTGCTTAGCGAAGTATGGCATTTTTCTTTGCTTTCATGTTTTTATTTCAGATTTTTCCTTATTACGCTTCTCAATACCTTTGTCTTGTTGTTTTTAGGGCGATGTTGGCGAAGACTGATGAACCAAAGCTTACTTTGAAGCTCTGAAGGAAGCTTCAGAAGCTTTTCTTTCTTCTGCTACTGACTGAAAAACACTTTTGAAGCTTCTTTGTACAAGAAAAATGTACTAGTCTGCAAAGAGTTGTGATTGAATGTAAAAAAGTTTTGTAAATATTTGTGGATACCTCGTAATTTTGCTTTACCTTTTATTCTACTATTGTTTTCTTTGTTGTGGACGAAACCGATGCTCCCAGCTTTTTGAGCTGAAGGCGAAAAACACCTTCCCTTCTTTTCGTTCACATCGAAGCTCCTTCAGATCAATATCAAAGAATGGTCCTTTCATACGTAATGAAGAATCTTCCCGATGAGGGCAAAAACCTTTATTTTCCTGTTAAGTGTCTCAGTTTATAACGAAGCATCTTTGTGCCGAAGGCAGAAACCTTCTCTTCTTCTTTGTTAGTGCCTTATGCGATATGTCATGATGCGATGAAGCTACAAATGTCTAATGTATGTTCATATGAATGCAGAAGATGATATGATGAAGTATGCAAATGTATGCCGAAGATAAAAAAACTCACGTAAATACACACTCAGACTCTGCTTCCCCTTAGGAACGACTTTGGAGCTAAGCTCTGCATCCCCTTAGGAACGACTTTGGAGCTTCTTCACCTTTGACTTAGGTGGCATTTTAGCTCTCCATCCCCTTAGGAACGACTTTGGAGTTTCTTCACTTTTGACATAGGTGGTATTCTAGCTCTGTATCCCCTTAGGGACGACTTTGGAGCTTCTTCATACTTTTTACACTCGATGGTATAATCTTAGATCTTTACAATTTACATGTGGGGGAACCTAGCCTTTGTATTGAATAGGGCTGCACAAGAAAAATGAAGATTACAACCTGTGGCCCCATTAAAAACCTTTCTCCCCTCTTGAAAAGAAAAAGGGTGCCATAAGGAAAAGAAAGAAAATTACATGGTTTACACATAATATCTTTGAAGCTCATCTGCATTCCAAGATCTTGGAACATCATTCCCATCCATGTCTTTCAACCTGTATGATCCATGTCTTGACGAAGACACTACCAAGAAGGACCTTCCCACTTGAGTTTTAGCTTCCCCACTGTGTCTGGGTTGGCTATTCTTTGAAGCACCAAATGTCGTGGCTTAATATTCTTTAGTCCTACTTTTCTTTCTTGCCACTTGACTGTTTCAGCTTGATATTCATTGATGTGGTCTATTGCCTGAAGTCTGACCCCTTCTATAGTGTATTTTGTTATTTTGCAAGCATCTTCATTTTCTGCCGAAGCTAGAGTTCTTATTGGTCCTGTTCTTGCTTCTTCCGGTGTTATTGCTTCATCACCGAATAAAAGCTTAAACAGAGTAAACCCTATTGATCTTGATACAAAAGTGTTATGATTCCATACCACTTTTACTAATTCATCTGGCCACTTTTCTTTTGGCAGATTGAAGATTGATTTCATTATTATTGTGATGATGATTCCATTAGCTCGCTCTACCAATCCATTGGATTCTGGATGTCTCACAGATGCAAAGTGTATCTTTGTGCCAATCTGATCACAAAGTTTTAAATGTTTCAGCATCAAATTTGGTTCCACTATCAATAGTGATAGCCTTCGGCACACCGAACCGGCAAACGATGCTCTACCAGAAGAACTTTTGAACTATTGCCGAAGTGATTGTAGCTAGGTGTTTAGCTTCGATCCATTTTGAAAAGTACTCCACTGCTACCACAACATATCTCAAGTTCCCTTGTGCTGGTGGAAGTGGGCCTAGTAAGTCTAAGCCCCACCTTTGAAGTGGCCAAGTGGGCTAAATTAGCTGAGTTAGAGATGAAGGTTGCTTTTGATCTCTAGCGCACTTCTGACACTTTTCACACATTTGAACTAGATCCGCTACGTCCGAAGCTGCCTTCGGCCAATAAAATCCTTGTCTCAAAACCGTTCCAAGGAGAGGCCTGGATCCGATATGAGCTCTGCATATCCCTGTGTGTATCTCTTTCATTAGCTCTTGACCTTTGGCTCTAGACAGACATTTCAACAGTGGAGAACAAAATCCTTGTTTCAAAAATTCCCCTTCTATGATTATATATGGTCTTGTCCTAGCTTGCATCCTTTTTATGTAAGCTTCGTCATCCGAAGGATAATTGCCTTGGAGGAAAGATACAATTTCAGTTCTCCATTTCTCGTTGTGCACAGGTGAAATTGTAAGCACCTCTCGCTCCATGAGCTCTACTAAAGGTGCTTTGAGAGTTTCGATAACACTTCTGAGGGGAGTGGGAGCCCCTGTGCCGCTGATTTAGCTAGTAAATCTGCCTACTCATTTTCTCCTCTTGGAATGTTTCTCACTGAAAACCCTTCGAAGGAGGCTTCCATTCTTTGGACTGTGTCAAGATACTTTTCAAGCTTCGGGTCTCTTGCTTTGCTACTTTTATCAATGTGCCCTGTGATGACTTGTGAATCAGATTTGAGAACTGCCCTTCTTATCCCCAATGCCCTAAGCTTTCGAAGCCCCAAAAGAAGAGCTTCGTACTCTGCAATGTTATTTGTGCAGTTGAACTCCAATCTGGCCACATAACAGGTTTTGATTTTGGATGGTGAGATTAGAATAGCAACTGCACCTGCACCAAAGGTTCCCCAAGATCCATCACAGAACATAGTCCAAGATTCCGTGTCTGTTATGCATCCTTCTTCATGAGCCCCTGGCGTTCAATCAGTAATGAAGTCTGCTAACGCTTGGGATTTGATCGAGGATCTATGAACAAAATCAATAGTGAATTCATTCAGTTCTGCAGCCCATTTTCCTACTATTCCTGTAGCTTATCTATTTCTTATGATGTCCTTGAGAGGTTGGGATGAAGGTACTATGATGTGGTATGACTGGAAATAATGCCGAAGCTTTCTAGAGGCCATTAACACAACATATAGTACCTTCTCCAGCTCTGTGTAATTTCTCTTCGATGGACTTAGCACTTTGGAGACGAAGTATATTGGGACTTGCTTTTTTGCTTGTTCGTCTTGTCTCTCTTGCACCAGCGCTGCACTGACTACAACGTGGGAAGCAGCCACATACACTAGCAACAGAGCTCCTGATGAAGGTGGAGTCAATGTTGTTAGCTGCATAAGATATTGCTTCAGATCTTTGAAGGCCTTTTTTGAACTAGTCCCCATTGGAAGACTTCGACTGACTTTAGCACTTCAAAGAATGGTAAATTTCTTTCTGCTAATCTTGAGATGAATCTATTCAAAGATGTCAGCCTCCCAGTTAGTCTCTGAGCACCTTTTCTTGTCTTCGGTGGCTCCATCCGAAGTATAGCTTCTATTTTGCTTGGGTTGGCTTCAATTCCTTTTGTTGATACTAGGAACCCAAGAAATTTTCCCTTCTCACCCCTAAGACACATTTCTCTAGATTTAGCTTGAGGCCAGCCTTCCTAAAGTTGGCAAATGTTTCTTGCAAGTCAGCAATGTGGTTTTCTTACTTTGTGCTTTTGACTATGATATCGTCAACATATGTCAAAACATTCTTGCCGATCTGAGTGCTAAGAACTTTGGAAGTCATCTTGCTGAAGCTTCCTCCACCATTCTTGAGCCCCTCGGCCATCCGAAGGTAGCAATAAGTTCCACTAGGAGTTATGAAGCTTGTTTTGGGCTCGTCCTCCTTCTTCATCCAGATTTGATGATAGCCTGAGTAGCAGTCCAATAGACTCATGAGCTCCAAAATGGCTGCCGCATCTACGAGGGAATCTATTCTTGGTAAAGGGAATTCATCCTTCGGGCACGCCTTGTTGAGATCCGTGAAGTCAATACACATTCTCCACTTTCCATTGGCTTTCTTTACCATAACAGTGTTGGCTAGCCATTCTGGGTACGTTACTTCTCTGATCACCCTAGCACTGAGAAGCCTTTTAACTTCATTTCTAGCTCCTTCGGCTTTATCATCGGACATCTTCCGAAGCTTATGCTTCCTTGGTCTGACAGTTGGGTCTACATTGAGTGAGTGTTCAATAACATCTCTGTTGACACAAAAAATATCATTGGCTGACCAAGCACAAACATCCTTGTTATTGAACAAGAATTTTAACAGAGATTTTTCTTGTTCATCACACAGTTGGGACCCAAACAACACTTTCTGCTCAGCTATGTCTTCGCACAGAAGCATAGACTTTGGTTGATCCGCTGAAGAAGCCTTATCTCTTATATACTTATGCTACTAGTGAGTTTCGTCTTCATCTATGTTGTGAATGGCCTTTGAATCTGTCCATTTCCCTTCGGCCCTTCTAGCAGCTTCTTGGCTTCCATGCACAGCAATAGGACCTTGGTCAGATGGTATCTTCATACATAGATATGATGGTTGGAGTATTGCTTCAAAGGCGTTCAGTGTTCCTCGTCCAATGATTGCATTATAAGGAAAGTCCATATCTACAATGGCAAATACAACTTGCTATGTTCTTGTGTTGTGAACATAACCGAAGGTGATTGGCATTGTTATTTTCCCAAGTGCCACTATCTGCCTTCCTCCAAAGCCACACAAGGGGTGCATTGCATCATGTATTTTGTCATCCTGTTCTTGCATCTGCCTGAAGGCTTTTGCGAAGATAATGCCTACTGCACTACCCATGTCTACGAGGACATTGTGAACCAGAAACCCTTTGATAGCACATGATATGACCATGGCGTCATTATGGGGTAATCCTTGAGCTGAAGGTTTTCCTAAGAAAATGTGATTGGTACATGATACTATTTGGATTTGGTGAAGGGTCCTTGCACTCCGACATGTTGCACCCTTTCTCTATGCTTCCTTCTTCTCCTTCTTGTTGGCTAGCTCAGAACTTGGCCGCCTGTGATTGGAAGCACCAACTTCATAGTCGATGGTGTCACACCTTGCGAAGCCATTTGTCGTGGTCGTGGAAGTGAGTTCACCGGAGGTGGGACAAATGTTGCCCACTTGTTCTCAAATGTTGTGAGTCAAGAATAAGGCAACACATATGTTAAAGATTAAGGACCTTCGTCCTTCGATGCATTATCTCCTTTCGGATATAATGATCTTCAGACGAAGGTCATGAAGGTCGCACCTTCGTCACTTATGAGAATAAGAATCCATGGAGATAATATATGTTATTTATTCATCCATTCATTCATATACTTATTTTATAATATATATTGATATATATATATATATTAATAGAATTTATATTACATTTATACCTTCGGCTTGATTGAAGTTGTTGTCGTGAGAGCAATTACAATCCAGCGTGAATAGTATAGGGGTACTGTTCACCTATTTATAGGCACGGGACACAGCCCGAGTAAAAATACATTTATGAACTTAACATGTACTCATAATTGTGACATAAATCACCAGGGATTAACTAATCTTTTCCTCTTTGGATTGGCATCATGCTTGATCTTCGTCGCCACTTTAAGCCGAAGTTGTCGTCCTTCGACTGTAGCTTTAGCATTCATCATTATCACTTTTATACAATGTATTCGTCTTGGGGGCCTTCGGCGGGGAAGAAGATCCCCAATATCATTTTAAGAACGATATTGTCAGCGTTTAGAACCCGGGGGGTCCCTGGACCGACGAGTAAATTGTCGCCGCGTGCCCCAGCCCAGATGGGTCGGCGCGAGACGGAGCGCGAAGGTGGGAAGAAGCCGGAGGGAGACAGGCGTAAAAGGGGAATCCCATGGCCTTCGTGTTTGTCCCGTGCCTAGGTCGGGTGCGCTTGCAGTAGGGGGTTACAAGCGTCCACGCGGGAGGGAGCGAGCGGCCTAAGCGCGTGCCGTCCCGTCCTTCCCCGCGCGGCCAACCTTCTGTAAGAGGGCCCTAGACTTTCCTTTTATAGGCGTAAGGAGAGGATCCAGGTGTACAATGGGAGGTGTAGCAGCATGCTAACGTGTCTAGCAGAGAAAAGCTAGTGCCCTAAGTACATGCCATCGTGGCAGCCGGAGAGGTCTTGGCACCCGGTTCGTGTGGTGTCGTGGCCGTCGGAGGAGCGCTGGAGCCTGGCGGAAGGATAGCTGTCGGGGCTGTCGAGTCCTTGCTAACGTCTCCTTGCTTCCGTAAGGGGCTGAGAGCCGCCGTCGTCATGGAGCATGCGGGGCGCCATTATTACTTGTTTACTAGGGCGAGCCAGATGGGACGCCGGTCTTGTTCCCCGTAGCCTGAGTTAGCTTGGGGTAGGGTAATGATGGCGCCACCTGTGACGTGGTCGGTCCGAGCCCTGGGGTGGGCGAGGTGGAGGCTCCTCCGAGGTCGAGGTCGAGTCTGTCTTCCGAGGCCGAGGTCGAGTACGAGCCCCTGGGTCGGGCGAGGCGGAGACCGTCGGCTGAGGCCAGGGCTGAGTCCGAGCCCTGGGGTCGGGCGATGCGGAGTTCGTCGTCTTCCGGGGCTAAGCCCGAGTCCGAGCCCTGGGGTCGGGCGAAGCGGAGTTCGTCATCTTCCGGGGCTGAGCCCGAGTCCGAGCCCTGGGGTCGGGCGATGCGGAGTTCGTCGTCTTCCGGGTCTGAGCCCGAGTCCGAGCCCTGGGGTCGGGCGATGCGGAGTTCGTCGTCTTCCGGGGCTGAGCCCGAGTCCGAGCCCTGGCGTCGGGCGATGCGGAATTCGTCGTCTTCCGGGGCTGAGCCCGAGTCCGAGGCCTTCGGGCGGTGCGGAGTTTCCTATGGCGCCTGAGGTCGGACTTGGCTGCTGTCAGCCTCACTCTGTCGAGTGGCATAGCAGTCGGAGCAGCGCAGGTGGCGCTGTCCTCTTGTCAGACCGGTCAGTGGAGCGGCGAAGTGACTGTGGTCACTCCGGCTCTGTCGACTGGAGGGCGCGCGTCAGGATAAGGTGTCAGGCCACCTTTGCATTAAATGCTCATGCGATACGGTCGGTCGGCGTGGCGACTTGGCCAAGGTTGCTTCTTGGCGAAGACTGGGCCTCGGGTGAGCCGAAGGTGTGTCCGTTGCTGGAGGGGGTCCTCGGGCGAGACATAAATCCTCCAGGGTCGGCTGCCCTTGCCCGAGGCTGGGCTCGGGCTAGGCGAGATCGTATCCCTTGAGTGGACCGATCCTTGACTTAATCGCACCCATCAGGCCGAGCCCCCAGGTCGTAGGGGGAGGACCTTGGAGCGTGTTGGAGAAGACTCAGCCCGCGATGGCTGAGGACGCAAGTGGGGAGAGTTGCCTTTTAAAAGGAGGGTGACCCCCTTGAAAGGCAACCATGTCTTCGCGCTCTCCTTATGCATCGCGTCTTTCCACCTTCCAAGCCCCCGGATGGGGACACTCGCAGTTCTTCCGCCTTGTCGTTGGAGGAACGCAACTTCGTGGAAGTTGGTACCTTTCAGCCATCGTTCGGCTTCAAGGATTTTCATCAGGCAGCCCGGCCGCATCCCCTCGCCGGTGGTCACCCAAGACGGTGACCACCAGCTCCTGGGTGGGGAGAAGCAAGCCGGGCTGCGGCCTCTGCCCCTCCCTCAGCTTCAAGGATGTTCATCATCAGTGCTGGGGAGGGGAGTGCGCCGAGTTGGGGTCGGTCTCCGCGCGGGCAGCGGCCCGCTCCTTCCCTCAGTGATCAGGGGGAAGGGCGTTCGCCGTTCGTGGCGCTGGCAGCTGCCGCGTGTCTGGCTCTCCGGTCCGGGTGACTTCGGCGCCGCTTCCGGTGCCACCTTCCGCCGCGGCAGCCGGAAGAGGTTTCTCCGCCGACGAGATAGTCGGTGCCGCCCGCGGACTGACCTCCAACTCTACGACCTTCTGCTCGTCCTTGCCTCTCGAGTGAGGGCATGGGCGAGGGCCTTATGGCAGCAGCATCCGCCCTGAGGTCATCGCTGCTGCTGTTCGGCCACTCAGAGCAGAAGTCGTCGTCGTCGCTGTTGGAGCGGGCGGCGGCGAGCCACCCGTCGGCCTTCTGTTGCTCCGTAGGCCCTCCAATCGTGAGGGGTTGTTCGTACCTGCGGAGGTGGAACCAGAGTTCCGTTTGTAATGGCACCTTGAGTGCCGGTGTTATGTTCACTGTGGCTGTCGGGGCCTGAACATGTATGTATCTTCGGCGCGGAGCCGTGTTTTTTCCTCATTTCGAGCACTAAGACTCGTCTGTCGGCTATCTGAACCGCCTCACCAAGAGTGAGTTGCCTCGTGCGAAGGTGACGAGTGAGGTATCCGTATCCCGGAGGAGTAGGAGTCCCTCGGCTCGGTCGGCCTTGCTGTCCGAGGCTTCTCTTGCTTAGTTAAAGGAACCCTCGGCCGCTCTTCGATGAGCCGAAGCCGGAGGCAGCAGTGTCAGCATGGATAGAGGCAGAGTTGGCTCGAAAAGAAGATTTGGTCGGCCGGAGCCTGGCCGGGTCGTCCACTGGCGGGACCAACGCCGGAGTTGAGTCGCCGATGCCACGAGCCGGGCTAATGTCCTCGGGGGACAGCTGGCTGAGGCTTCGGGGTGGCCGGCTGAGCCGTCTGCTCGAGCCGGATTCCTGGAGAAGACCCTGGCGGCGATGGCCTGGGCGTGGTGCTGATGTCGTCCTTCGGAGTGGGGATCCTCCGACCGCGTCGCCGTCCGAGGCTAGGTCGAACCTCGCCGAAGGTGTAGTTGACGCCGAGGGTGCTGCTGCTCCCTTCAACTTTCAAGGTCCGAGCCTGCAGGATCGGGTTATCTTGTAGTGTGCGTATGTTTTCTGCGGCCGCCGAGGCCCAAACATACTGTCGTCGTGTTGTAAAGCTGCGTTTTCTTTTCCTCTTGTTTCGAGTATCTGGACTTATTTGTCGGTAACAGAATTGTTTGTCCGAGCGAGAGTTACTTTTCACGGAAGGTGATGAGTGAGGTATCCGTATCCCGGAGGCGTAGGAGTCCCTCGGCTCGGTAGGCCTTGCCGCTTACGTGTACTCTTACTCGTCCGTAGGGTTCTGCCATCGATATAGTCAAGAAGGCCCGAAAAATCGTTTCGGCAGAAAAGTTTTCGAGCGTGAAGACTTGTTCGGTCCGCGGAATCTCCTATCCGAGCGTGAGTTACTTATCGCAGAAGGTGATGAGTGAGGTATCCGTATCCCGGAGGCGTAGGAGTCCCTCGGCTCGGTCAGCCTTGGCTGCTTACGTGTACTCCATCATTTTCAGGATCCACTTTCGAAGTAGTCGAAAAGCACGAAAGACGTTCTGGCAGAAAAGATCTTTTTCCGAGGAAAATTTCGACGCAGAGGGGGTTCCCCCCTTTTAGCCCCCGAGGGAGGGTCGGGCTTTACCGAGGCAAGGCTGACCCTTCCTTGATGACTTGACTTCGTGTGTGAACGAGGTGTACGAACAACTTGAAAGCATCTTAAGGATAGAAGCGACGTAGCTGTCGGATGTTCCAAGCGTTGTTGTAGACCTCGCCTTGACTGTTGGCCAGCTTGCACGTTCCGGGCTTCAGAACCTTGGCAACGACGAAAGGCCCATCCCAGGGAGGCATGAGCTTGTGCCGCCCGCGGGCGTCTTGTCGCAGCCGAAGCACCAGGTCGCCCACCTGGAGGTCTCGGGACCGAACCCCTCGGGCGTGGTAGCGTCGCAGGGACTGCTGATACCGCGTCGAGTGTAGCAAGGTCATGTTCCGAGCCTCCTCCAGCTGGTCCAGTGAGTCTTCTCGGTTAGCTCGGTTGCTTTGGTCGTCGTAGTCCCTCGTCCTCAGGGAATCGTATTCTAAGTCTATGGCAAGATGGCCTCGGCCCCATAGACTAGAAAGAACGGTGTGAAGCCCATGGCTCAGCTCGGTGTTGTCCTCAGACTCCAGACCACCGAGGGGAGCTCCTTCATCCATCGCTTGCCGAACTTGTTGAGGTCGTTGTAGATCCACGGCTTGAGTCCTTGCAGGACCATGCAGTTGGCATGCTCTACTTGCCCATTCGTCATGGGGTGAGCCACGGCGGCCCAGTCCACCCGGATGTGATGATCCTCGCAGAAGTCCAGGAACTTTCTGCCGGTGAACTGGGTGCCGTTGTCGGTGATGATGGAGTTCGGGACCCCAAAGCGATGGATGATGTTGGTGAAGAACGCCACCGCCTGTTTGGACCTGTTGCTGTTTAGGGGTTGGACCTCGATCCACATGGATAATTTGTCGACAGCGACCAGCAGGTGCGTGTAGCCCCCGGGTGCCTTTTGCAAGGGGCTGACGAGGTCCAGACCCCACACAGCAAACGGCCAGGTGATGGGTATGGTCTGCAGAGCCTGAGCGGGCAGGTGTGTCTGTCTCGCATAGAACTGACACCCTTCGTAGGTGCGGACAATTCTAGTGGTGTCGGCCACCGCTGTCGGCCAGTAGAAACCTTGTCGGAAAGCGTTTCCAACAAGGGCTCGAGGCGCTGCGTGATGACCGCAAGCCCCGAGTGTATTTCTTGCAAGAGCTCCTGGCCTTCAGCGATGGATATGCACCGCTGGAGGATGCCTGAGGGGCTACGGTGGTAGAGCTCCTTCCCGTCCCCCAGCAAGACGAACGATTTGGCGTGCCGCGCCAACCGCCGAGCTTCGGCTCGGTCGAGGGGTAGCTCTCCTCGGTGGAGAATTGCAGGTACGAGGTCTGCCAGTTTCAATTGGGCGTGACCCCGCTCCGCTCCTCCTCGACGCGCAGTGCCTCACCCTCGGGGACCGAGGGTACCTCAGGCTGAGCCGAGGGTGCCTCGGGCTGAGCCGAGGATGCCTCGGGCCAAGCCGAGGGTACCTCGGGCTAGGCCGAGGGTGCCTCGGGCTGGGCTGAGGATGCCTCGGGCCAAGCCGAGGGTGCCTCGGGCTGGGCCGAGGGTGCCTCGGGCTCGGGTGCGTCGTCGGTCTTGATAGAGGGTTGATGCAGGTCTCGGGAGAAGACGTCCGGGGGAACCGTTGTTCGCCCCGAAGCTATCTTAGCTAGCTCGTCCGCAGTCTCGTCGTAGCGTCGGGCGATGTGGTTGAGCTCGAGCCCGTAGAACTTGTCTTCCAAGCGCCGAACCTCATCGCAGTAGGCTTCCATCTTCGGGTCGCGACAGTGGGAGTTCTTCATGACTTGGTCGATGACGAGCTGCGAGTCACCGCAAGCGTCGAGGCGTCGGACCCCCAGCTCGATGGCGATGCGCAACCCGTTGACTAGAGCCTCGTACTCGGCCACATTGTTGGACGCCGGGAAGTGGAGGCATAGCACGTAGCGTAGGTGCTTCCCGAGGGGCGAGATGAAGAGCAGACCCGCGCCTGCCCCTGTCTTCATCAGCGACCCGTCGAAAAACATGGTCCAGAGTTCCGGTTGGATCGGAACTGTTGGGAGTTGGGTATCGACCCATTCAGCCACAAAGTCCGCCAAGACTTGGGACTTGATGGCCTTCCGAGGGGCGAACGAGATTGTCTCGCCCATGATTTCCACCGCCCACTTTGCAATCCTACCCGAGGCCTCTCGGCACTGGATGATCTCCCCCAGGGGGAAGGATGACACCACAGTTACCGGATGAGACTCGAAGTAGTGTCGCAACTTCCGCCGCGTCCGGATCACCGCGTATAGCAGCTTCTGAATTTGTGGGTAGCGGATCTTGGTCTCGGACAGTACCTCACTGATGAAGTAGACTAGCCGCTGGACGGGCAACACATGCCCCTCTTCTCGTCTCTCAACCACGATCGCGGCGCTAACCACCTGAGTGGTAGCGGCGACGTAAATCAAGAGGGCTTCTCCGGTAGCGGGGGGCACCAAGATGGGCGCGTTCGTGAGGAGCGCTTTCAGGTTCCCGAGGGCTTCCTCGGCCTCAGGGGTCCAAGTGAAGCACTCGGCCTTTCTTAAGAGGCGGTACAGAGACAGGCCTCTTTCACCGAGGCACAAGATGAAACGGCTCAGAGCCGCAAGGCATCCCGTGACCCTCTGTACGCCTTTCAAGTCCTTGATGGGCCCCATGCTGGTGATGGCCGCGATCTTCTCCGGGTTGGCCTCGATGCCCCGCTCGGAGACGATAAACCCCAAGAGCATGCCTCGGGGGACCCCGAAGACACACTTCTCGGGATTGAGTTTTACGCCTTTCGCCTTGAGACATTGGAATGTCGCTTCAAGGTCGGAAAGGAGGTCGGAGGCTTTCCTCGTCTTGACTACGATGTCATCGACGTAGGCCTCGACCGTTCGGCCAATGTGTTCGCCGAACACGTGGTTCATGCACCTTTGGTATGTCGCACCCGCATTCCTCAAACCGAACGGCATGGTAACATAGCAGTACATGCCGAAAGGTGTGATGAAAGAAGTCGCGAGCTGGTCGGACTCTTTCATCCTAATTTGGTGATACCCTGAGTAGGCATCGAGGAAAGACAGGGTTTCACACCCAGCAGTGGAATCCACGATTTGATCGATGCGAGGCAGAGGGTAGGGAACTTTCGGACATGCTTTGTTTAGACCAGTGTAGTCTACACACATCCGCCATTTCCCTCATTTCTTTCTCACAAGCACAGGGTTGGCAAGCCATTCGGGATGGAATACCTCTTTGATGAACCCTGCCGCCATTAGCTTGTGGATCTCCTCGCCTATGGCTCTGCGCTTTTCTTCGTCAAACCGGCGCAGAGGCTGCTTCACGGGTCGGGCTCCAGCTCGGATATCCAGTGAGTGCTCGGCGACATCCCTCGGTATGTCGGGCATGTCCGAGGGACTCCACGTGAAAACGTCGGCGTTTGCGCGGAGAAAGTCGATGAGCACTGCTTCCTATTTGGGATCGAGCTCGGAGCCGATCCGGATCTGCTTGCATGGCGCTTCACGTCTGGCGCCTCCTTGGAGAGGCTCTCCAGGTCGGCAATGAGGGCCTCGGATTCGGCGAGGGCCTCGACGTACTCCACACACTCCACGTCGCATTCGTACGCGTGTCGGTACATGGGGCCGACGGTGATGACCCCATTGGGGCCCGACATCTTGAGCTTGAGGTAGGTGTAGTGGGGGACGACCATGAACTTGGCGTAGCATGGCCTCCCCAGCACTGCGTGGTAGGTTCCTCAAAACCCGACCACCTCGAACGTGAGGGTCTCCCTTCGGAAGTTGGAGGGTGTCCCAAAGCAGACGGGTAGATCGAGTTGTCCGAGGGGCTAGACGCGTTTCCCGGGGATGATCCCGTGAAAAGGCACAGCACCTGCCCGGACCGAGGACCGGTCGATCCGCAGGAGCCCGAGGGTCTCGGCGTAGATGATGTTGAGGCTGCTGCCTCCGTCCATGAGGACCTTGGTGAGCCTGACGTTGCCGATGACGGGATCGACAACGAGCGGGTATTTCCCCGGGCTCGGCACATCGTCGGGATGGTCGCCCTGGTCGAAGGTGATGGGCTTGTCGGACTAGTCTAGGTAGACTAGCGCCCCCACCTTTACCGAGCAGACCTCCCGACGCTCTTGCTTGCGGTGCCGAGCCGAGGCATTCGCCACTTGCCCACCATAGATCATGAAGCAGTCGTGGACCTTGGGGAACTCTCCTGCCTTGTGATCCCCCTTCTTATCGTTGTCGCGAGCCCTGCCACCCTCCACAGGTGGCCCGGCCTTGTGAAAGTGGCGCCGAAGCATGGCGCACTCCTCAAGGGTGTGCTTGACGGGCCCCTGGTGATAGGGGCACGGCTCCTTGAGCATCTTGTCGAAGAGATTGGCGCCCCCGGGAGGTTTCCGAGGGTTCTTGTACTCAGCAGCGGCGACAATGTCTGCGTCGGCGGCGTCGCGTTTCACTTGCGACTTCTTGCCTTTCTTCTTGGTGTCGTGCTGAGTTGACGCCTCGGGGACATCTTCCGGTGGGCGGCCCTGGGGCTGCTTGTCCTTCTGGAAGATGGCCTCAACCGCCTCCTGGCTAGAGGCGAACTTGGTGGCGATGTCCATCAGCTCGCTCGCCCTGGTGGGGGTCTTGCGACCCAGCTTGCTCACCAGGTCGCGGCAGGTGGTGACGGCGAGGAACGCGCCGATGACATCCGAGTCGGTGACGTTGGGCAGCTCGGTGCGCTGCTTCGAGAATCGCCGAATGTAGTCCCGTAGAGACTCTCCTGGCTGCTGGCGGCAGCTTCGGAAATCCCAGGAGATTCCAGGGCGCACGTACGTTCCCTGGAAATTGCCGGCGAAGGCTTGGACCAGGTCGTCCCAGTTGGAGATCTGCCCTGGAGGCAGGTGCTCCAGCCAAGCTCGAGCGGTGTCGGAGAGGAACAAGGGGAGGTTGTGGATGATGAGGTTGTCATCGTCCGTTACACCCAGGTGGCAGGCCAGCCGGTAGTCCGCGAGCCACAGTTCCGGTTTCGTCTCCCCCGAGTACTTTGTGATAGTAGTCGGGGTTCGGAACCGGGTCGGGAACGGCGCCCGTCGTATGGCCCGGCTGAAAGCCTGCGGTCCGGGTGGTTCGGGCGAGGGACTCCGATCCTCCCCGCTGTCGTAGTGTCCCCCACGCCTAGGGTGGTAGCCTCGGTGCACCCTCTCATCGAGGTGGGTTCGACGGTTGCGGTGAGGGTGTTCATTGCCGAGGCGACCCGGGGCCGCAGGCGCTGTATTGCGCGTGTGCCCGGTGTGGACCGAGGCTTCCCGCATGAATCGGGAAGTCGTGGTGCGATGTTCCGAGGGGTACCCCTGCCTTCGGGAGGCAGAGCTTTCGGCCCGTCGGACCGCGGCATCCTCCAGGAGATTCTTGAGCTCTCCCTGGATATGCCGCCCCTCGGTGGTAGATGGCTCCGGCATCGCGCGGAGAAGTATTGCCGCTGCAGCCAGGTTCTGGTCGACCCCACTGGAGGCCGGTGGCAGCCTTGCCCTGGCATCGTCGGCGATGCGGTGCTGGATGCCCTGGGGTAGATGACGCGCTTCTCCTGCCGGAGGTTGGCCTGCCCATTCCTGCCCGATGTCCCGGCGGAACGGCTCAAGCGTTCTTGCTCCCTCGTCGAGCCTAGCCTGCATCTCGCGGATTTGCTCGAGCTGTGGGTCATGACCCCCCGTCGGGACGGGGACCACAGCTAGCTCCCGAAGGATGTCAACACGAGGCGCAGGCCTAGGGGGATCACCGTTTTCCGGTATACCAAGATGGTTGCCTTCGTCGGGACCCCCTAGATTGACGTGGAAACATTCACGACTTGGGTCGCAGTCCTCGTCGTCGAGGCTGCGGCTACCGTCGGAACAGTCGGAAAGGCAGTAGTCGCATGCGGTCATGAAGTCCCGCATGGCACTGGGGTTACCAAGTCCGGAGAAATCCCAACAGAAGTCGGGCTCATCATCTTCCTCGGAACCCGAGGGCCCGTAGGTCGAGACGGCCGTCAGCCGGTCCCAGGGTGACCGCATACGATACCCCAGAGGGTTTGGACTCGCCTCAATGAGAATGTCCACCGAAGCGAAGTCGCTTGGTGGGTCGAGGTTGAATCCAAAAGGCACGAGATGGGAATCGGTCGGTACCTCTTCGTCGACGGGCGGTGACGAAGTAACGTTAGGGGCGGACTGCACCATCGTCTCAGGCATGAGGGTGACGCCCAGCAAGTCTTTTGCGAGCGTGCTGGCGTCGTCCGTTTGCTTGGAGTTGGCGTGTTGCGGGGAGACGGCGCTCGTCTCTGTCTCAGACGTGAAATCGATGCCCGACGTGTCCCCCGTTGGGGCGTCGGCGTCGTTGACTCGCTCGACAACCGACGAGGTGCCGCCTCCTGCTTGGCCTTGGTTGCCCCGCCTCCTCCTCTGTCGGCGGGGGAGGGGACGGGACAAGCCCGAATGTTGTTCTTCCGCCACGTGGGGAAGACGTCGTCGATTCTGCCGCCGGCGGGCGGGTTGTCGACCGCCATTGTCGATGTCGCGCGGCGGAGGAAGGAGTATCATGTCGTAGCTACCGTCGAGGGACATGAACTCAAGACTCCCGAAATGGAGCACCATCCCGGGCTGGAAAGGTTGCTGGAGACTACCCATCTGGAGCTTGACGGGAAGCTGTTCGTCAACACGCAGCAGGCCCCTACCTTGCGCGCCAACTGTCGGCGTTTCGAACCCAGGGGGTCCCTGGACCGACGAGTAAATTGTCGCCGCGTGCCCCAGCCAAGATGGGTCGGCGCGAGACGGAGCGCGAAGGGGGGAAGAAGCTGGAGGGAGACAGGCGTAAAAGGGGAATCCCATGGCCTTCGTGTTTGTCCCGCGCCCAGGTCGGGTGCGCTTGCAGTAGGGGGTTACAAGCGTCCACGCGGGAGGGAGCGAGCGGCCTAAGCGCGTGCCGTCCCGTCCTTCCCCGCGCGGCCAACCTTCTGTAAGAGGGCCCTAGACCTTCCTTTTATAGGCGTAAGGAGAGGATCTAGGTGTACAATGGGAGGTGTAGCAGCGTGCTAACGTGTCTAGCAGAGAAAAGCTAGTGCCCTAAGTACATGCCATCGTGGCAGCCGGAGAGGTCTTGGCACCCGGTTCGTGTGGTGTCGTGGCCGTCGGAGGAGCGCTGGAGCCTGGCGGAAGGACAGTTGTCGGGGCTGTCGAGTCCTTGCTGACGTCTCCTTGCTTCCGTAAGGGGGCTGAGAGCCGTCGTCGTCATGGAGCATGCGGGGCGCCATTATTACTTGTTTACTGGGGCGAGCCAGATGGGACGCCGGTCTTGTTCCCCGTAGCCTGAGTTAGCTTGGGGTAGGGTAATGATGGCGCCTCCTGTGACGTGGTCGGTCTGAGCCCTGGGGTGGGCGAGGTAGAGGCTCCTCCGAGGTCGAGGTCGAGTCTGTCTTCCGAGGCCGAGGTCGAGTCCGAGCCCCTGGGTCGGGCGAGGCGGAGACCGTCGGCTGAGGCCAGGGCCAAGTCCGAGCCCTGGGGTCGGGCGATGCGGAGTTCGTCGTCTTCCGGGGCTGAGCCCGAGTCCGAGCCCTGGGGTCGGGCAAAGTGGAGTTCGTCGTCTTCCGGGGCTGAGCCCGAGTCCGAGCCCTTGGGTCTGGCGATGCGGAGTTCGTCGTCTTCCAGGTCTAAGCCCGAGTGCGAGCCCTAGGGTCGGGCGATGCGGAGTTCGTCGTATTCCGGGGCTGAGCCCGTGTCCGAGCCCTAGGGTCGGGCGATGCGGAGTTCGTCGTCTTCCGGGGCTGAGCCCGAGTCCGAGCCCTGGGGTCGGGCGATGCGGAGTTCGTCGTCTTCCGGGGCTGAGCCCGAGTCCGAGCCCTTCGGGCGGTGCGGAGTTTCCTATGGCGCCTGAGGCCAGACTTGGCTGCTGTCAGCCTCACTCTGTCGAGTGGCACAGCAGTCGGAGCGGCGCAGGCGGCGCTGTCCTCTTGTCAGGCCGGTCAGTGGAGCAGCGAAGTGACTGCGGTCACTTCGGCTGTGTCGACTGGAGGGCGCGCGTCAGGATAAGGTGTCAGGCCACCTTTGCATTAAATGCTCCTGCGATACGGTTGGTCGGCGTGGCGACTTGGCCAAGGTTGCTTCTTGGCGAAGACTGGGCCTCGGGCGAGCCAAAGGTGTGTCCGTTGCTGGAGGGGGTCCTCGGGCGAGACGTAAATCCTCCGGGGTCGGTTGCCCTTGCCCGAGGCTGGGCTCGGGCGAGGCGAGATCGTATCCCTTGAGTGGACCGATCCTTTACTTAATCGCACCCATCAGGCCTTTGCAGCTTTGTGCTGATGGGGGTTACCTGCTGAGATTAGGAGTCTTGAGGGTACCCCTAATTATGGTCCCCGACAGATATCTTCGTCTTGAGGACTTTCGGTGGAGAAGAAGACCCCCAACAGAGTGTAAAAGACATGAAATAGCTCCAAAGTCATCCCTAAGGGGATGCAGAGCTAAAATACCACCTAAGTCAATGGTTAAGAAGCTCCAAAGTCGTTCCTATGGGGATGCAGAGCTTAGCTCCAAAGTCATTCCTAAGGGGATGCAGAGTTAAAATGCCACCTAAGTCAAAGGTGAAGAAGCTCCAAAGTCGTTCCTATACAGAACTTAGCTCCAAAGTCATTCCTAAGGGAATGCGGCGCTGAATACCACCTAAGAAAGAGGTGAAGAGACTCCAAAGTTGTTCCTAAGGGAATGCAGAGTCTAGGTGTGTATTGGTGTGAGTTTTTTATCTTTGGCATACATTTGCACACTTCATTACATCATCTTCTGCATTTATATGAACATACATTAGACATCTACAGCTTCATCGCATCATGACATATCGCATAAGGCACTAACAGAAAAGAAGGGAAGGTTTTTGCCTTCAACGTGAAAATGCTTCGTTATGAACTAAGATGCTTCGTTATGAATGAGGATGCTTTGTTATGAACGAAGAAGCTTCGATATGAGTGAGGATGCTTTGATATGAATGAAGATGCTTCATTATGAATGAGGATGCTTCGTTACGAATGAAGGTGCTTCGATGTGAACGAAAAGAAGGGAATGTGTTTTTGCCTTCCGCTCAAAATAAACATGATGGTTTCGTCCACAACAAAGCAAATGACACCAGACAAAGGTAAGACTACAAGGGTAATAGAATTTTACAAGTCAAACTCTTCAATGGTTTTACAAGCCAAACTCTTCAATGTTTCCATTTTCACTCATCTACCTAAATACACTTTCTAACACTACACCAAAAAAATCTCAGCTTCGAAATTCTTCACTTCGGTTCTTCATGTTTCGCTGACATCAGCGTGAAAAATTAAACATGAAAAGTGTTACAATGACTTGAAGCAGAGAAAAACAGAAGTCGAAAGCTAAGCATGTAATTACATACTTCGTCAAGAAGAGCTCGAGCTTCATTCCCAGCCAGTTCTCAGCCGCCCTTTGCCTAGATCTAGGTAATGAATCTATTCCCCACGCTTTGAGCCTCGCTTGGTATATTCTTAATGTCGGCTGGAGAGATAGAGAAAGTGGGTTTGTTAACTTCTCTTAAATTTCTGCACCCAGCTTTTGCGAAAATGTTAGTTGTTCCCTAGGCGGCCACTAGCACACAAAAGTCCCCATGCTCCTCCATCACTTTGCAAATTAATTAATATCTTTTTCCACGCACTCGAGTGTCTTCGAGATATCCTCGGCACAATAATTCTATTCTCCTAAGATTGCCCAACTGAGCTGAAGAACTTGCGCAGGTGAGTGGAGCATCGAGCTGTGAAGCCTAAGTAGGTCTCCCAAAGCAATTTTAGGGCTTTTGATAATTTAGAAATTTTTTCTACTTCGGCTTTGACCTTATCTTTCAAACCTTTGACCTCATGTTCATAACGGTCTTTAGCTTCCTTTAATTTTGAATGTGCTTCTTCAAGCTGCTTACCTTGATCAGAAATGCGAGCAGTTTGATCCTTAATCCAAAGATGAGCTTCGGCCAGGTCTGCTTCGACGTTTTTAACCTTCGAATCTTTCTCTGCCATAAAATTTTCAAGTTCTTTCACTCTCTTTTCCATGTTATTGATAACAAGCTCATTTTTCATATCTTCATCTTCCTGTTGAAGCTTCAAAGCCTTACTCGGCAGTAAGCTCTGTCAAAAAGCCGAAGTTTGCCTGAAACTCTAGAACTTTAAAAAATTAATAAGTCAAAGAGGCATACATAAAAGTTTATACCTTGAAATTTGAATAGAATAAGCTTCCAGTGATATGTTGCCTTCTATTGTTGCTAAGATCCCGTTCGGGCTTCGGAAATCCGATACTCTTTGATAAAGTATTGACAATCTTCGCTCCGGCACAGTCAGGGATGCACCCTAGAATCTCTTCGTCGACGCCGCCAAAGAGCACGGATCCGGACTTGTAACCGCCAGCAATGGTGAATTTTTTTAACTCAGAAATATCTTCTTCGGAGAGTTCTTGGCCGCCCAGGTGCCGTAGGTCCAACTCTATTTCCTCCGAAGAAGCCCTATTAGTGGTTACTTCAGCTCTGTCCTTCTCTGGAGCCACATCAGTTATAATTCCGTCAATCTCTGACATTATGGTCCCGATGTTTTCAGCTTCAAGCACAACTTCATCAGCTTTGGCATCGGTATTAGCTTCAGCATTAGCGGGCACAACAATTTTTTCCGTTGAGGTTAGGGGCGGGGTCTTATGGATAGCCTTTATTATGGCCATCATTCGCCATTTCTTCTGACCCCTAGCATTTCCCCTAGTTACCGAAGCAGTCTTCCTCCCCTCCGAGCTTTGTTTAATCCCCTTCTCCTTTGACTGCAATAGGCTAGTCAGATCTGACCCCAGGGGACTTAGCATAACAAATGGGAAGGGTTCAGTCATTACCTTTAATATTTTTGTAACACCGGCAGATGAAGATGATCAAGTACTGGCAGTCTTTTCTGGTACATCTTGTACCTTTGTCTCAGCAGAAGCCAACATGGCAGACTTTTGTTTCTTGGGAGCCGAATCCTTCGGTTCTGCCCAAATTTTCTGTTTTTACTAGCCCTTTGATCTTCTTCAATGGGCCGCATGGCTTGCCCTTTCAAAATACTTTCAACCCTCTTTTTCTTTGCTCCTCTTGCTCATTCGTCAAGCCTTTCATTATCTGGATATTCGAAGTTAAGAGCATCCATCACTCAATTCAGTTTTTGTTTTTCCTGGGTGCCAAAGGCAGTTGTCATCAACTGATCTTCCTTCTTTGTGTAATTCCCAAGAATCTCATTGCACATTGTTTCTATTGTTTCCAACCATTCGACATAGAGCCTGCTGAAGCTTTTCTGAAACTTAAACTGGTAGAGAAGTCGTACAAGTTCATATTTATTCCCTTCTTCCTTTATCTTCGGCATCCCCCACCCACCAGAAGTTGGAAATGTTTTGTTGGCCAGAGATTCTAGCACCAAGTCCTGAGTACTAATATGCTCCACCACAACTGTAAATTCCACTTCGACCAACTGGCAGGGGGACCCGAGTTGCATGTTGCATAAGGGTCATGTCATGCCGAAGCTCAGTCTCAAGGGACTCATCACCATAGTCATAAGCTTCTCCCTCTTCTTCTCGTCATCTTTCACGTAAAACCATTCATTGGTCTAGCTAGTTGGCCACTTGGTGTGATAACCAATCACAGGTGCTTTAGTATCCTTTCGATATGCGAAGTTATAACATCCAAAGTTCTTTTGTAGCCCATCAGCTCTAGGCTACATCTGGTAGTGGAGTTCATGAACCCGGCAAAATCCTTCGGCGTTGGCACTCTTCCCTTGGCTTCGGAGAGCCCATATATATACACTAAGTCTAACAATGGCATTTGGGGTGAGTTGATGAAGGTAGATCACGAACGTCTTTAAAACCTCACCGATCATCTCGTATAGTGGGAACCAAAGTCCTACTCTGAAGAAACTTTTGAAAACCACTACTTCGTCATCTCTAGGTTCTTGAATCACTTCTTCCCCAGCAAACCAAACTAGTTTGACATCATTCTCTCCAAAATATTCTAATTTCTTCATTACAACCAAATCTTTTGCTTTAACCATGGATTTCCCAAACTCAATATGGTTGGGTTTGCTCGGGCTTAGAATGCCATCATCATCTTCGTTGTCACTGTCAGCTTCGGCAGTAGTTGGTTCACCTTCGGCACCAGCAACATCTTCTATTGGAATTTACTCTTTTCTTCCTAAACAATTAATCCAGAATGTTTCATCATTTTTGAGATGGGGCTGTCTTAGAAGTTCTAGCCTCTTCTCCTTCGCATGCTACTCTGGCAGTAGATCTCACTCTATCCATTTCAGTTTTTATGAGACGAAACTACACTCAACTAGTTGGACATTAGTCCGAAGCTTATACAACAAGTTCACGGAAAGCAGGAAGCTTCAGCTTTAGTAATAATTTTCAGCAACACAACAACGCAGTAGTAATGAATGTTGTGGTAACTTCTCACCAGCTCGTCTGTTTATATAGCCCCGTAGGTGAAGAAGGCAAACTACCAAGACGCGCGTACTGGCTAATCGGTGGACCTGTAAGCACCGTGAATTTTATATTCGCATTCTAATAACAAGCTCATGGAAGGTGTTTTTTGGCCTTCGGCATCTAGAAGCCTTCGTATTTTTCGTGGATCGAGCTTGTTCTGAAAAATGACCTAGCACCACGAAGGGGCTACTATTGTGGGTCTTCTCTCCACTGAAGGTCCTCAAGACGAAGATATCCTTTGTAAAGTGATGTTGAGGATCTTCTTCCCCGCCGAAGGTCCTCAAGACAAAGACATTGTATGAAATTGATAATGACGAATGCCGAAGCTACAGCTGAAGGATGACAGCTTTGGCTTAAGGTGGCGACGAAGATCAAGCATGATGCCGAGATGAAGAGAAAAAGACAAGTTAATCCTTGATGATTTATGTGATGATTATGAGTACATGTCAAGGTCATAAATGTATTTTTACTCGAGCTACGTCTCGTGCCTATAAATAGGTGAACAGTACCCTCGTACTGTTCAAGCTGGACTGTTATCGCTCTCGCGTCAACACCTTCAATCAAGCTGAAGGTGTCAATGTTATATAAATTTTGTTAATGTTCATCTGTATGTCATGAAATAAATGTATAGATGAATAAATGAATCGCATATATTGTCTTTATGAACTTTCATCCTCATAGATGATGAAGGTGTGTCCTTCTTGACCTTCATCCAAAGATCGTTATATCAGAAAGGAGATAATGGTTCGAAGGATGAAGGTCCTTAATCTTTAACAATTGTGTTGCCTTATTCTTAATTCACAACATTTTAGAACAAGTAACCAACAATACCGATTCATCTTATCAAAGACTTTATGCAAATCAGCTATATGAGAATCAAATTTAGCTGATTTGACAAATATATCATCAATGTAAATTTCCACAACGTTTCCTAACAACTCATGAAAGATCAAATTTATAGCCCTTTGATAAGTGGCACCCACATTTTGTAAACCAATTGTCATAACAACCCACTCAAACATGCCAATGAAGCATAAACATATAAAAGTCGTTTTAGATGCATCTTCCTCGGCCATAAAGATTTGATTATATCCTGCATTACCATCAACAAAGATAATAACTCTATTTCCCAATGCATAGGGTTTTCATCTTTAGGAGTTGTTGTATTTAAATTATAGAAGTCAATGCATACTGTGAGTTTACTCGAATCCTTCTTTTCCACTGGCACGATAGTAGAGACTCATTCCGCATATCTGTAAGGCCTAATAAAGTTAGCATCTAAGAGCTGGTGAATTTCATCTTTAATCCTAGGAAGTAAATTCGAACAAAACGACCTTGGTCTTTGCTTAAAGGGCCTAAAACTGAGCTTAATTGGTAACTAATGCACCACTAGCTCTCGACTTAGTCCTGGCATCTCAGTATAGCTCCACACAAAGCAATCAGAGTAGGGAGCTTGTTTACAAAAGTCGGCCTTGGATTTCTGCCATCTCCTATGTCAACTTCCTCAAATGGATTGGCCGATGTAAGCCCCTATCCTAACTTGTCAAAGTCTCTAAACTCCTCTATTTTGTTTATTTATGAGTAGTTTGAGGCTTCCAGCGTGGCTCTGGACTGTCCAGCCTTAGGTGTCGGACTATCCGTGACAGCGGCCTCGCACTACGGCGCTCTGTGGTCACCATCAGACCATCCGGCCTCAAGGGACGGACTGTCTACGATGGTAGTCTCGTGCTGCCATGCTGTCTGGTGTACTCTAGATTGTCTGACCTCTAGGGCCAGACCGTCCGTGACCTGACATGTTTTCTATGGGTGTGTGCATCATTTTAACTTTATTTACAATTTAGTCGATTCTCCATCGGCTCTAGCATTATAGGGATAAAGCCTTTTTTGTTTATACTTATAAAGTGATAATCAGAAAAATAAACTCCTTTGAAACACGTGGTAGTCTCATAGGTCCAAATTATGATGGCATCGGCTAAAGCAATAAAAGTCGAAGCATCTGCATGTATCTTTTCCACTTCATCACCCACCCATTATTGTAACATCTGATGTAAAGTAGAAGATACACATTGATTTGCATGAATCCATTCTCTGCCCAAGATAATACTATAATTCACGTCTACTTCGAAGACAAAGAAAGCAGCAGCGAGGGTCTTTGACCCGATGGTTAACTCAACGAATGTGACACCCTTGGCTTCAATCAGACTGTCGCCCTCAACGTCATTGAGCGTCATATTAGTCCTGATCAGCTCATTGTCCTACTTTCTTAATTTTCTGTATAGCAAATAAGGCATTAAATTTATGGCTGCCCCACCATCTACCAACATCCTAGAAATCGGTATTCCATCAACATGACCGCGTACAAAGAGCGGTTTTAAGTGGCTAACTGATTCCTCTGGTTTTGTCACACCCGGCTTTAAGGAACAAAGCCAGGTGCATCTCATACATGCGCCAAGAAGACAACATATATAATAACAGAGTGTATAGAGATAAATGTCATAAAACATCAGAGTATTTATTACATAGCGGAAGACTTATTACAAAATAAAAGAATAAACATAAAACGAACTAAGGATCGTTGGCGCCAATGTCAACTGAGAAACGCCACCTAGATCAGATCATACTCCTCGCCTTGTGGCTCCTCCTGAACCACCTGCTCTTCTCCTGTGGGGGGTGTGAGACAGCAAGGGTGAGCTCACACATGATCATAGCTCAACAAGTTGTGGGGAACCAGTGGACATGAACTCACAAAGGTGGGAGTTCATGTGATGTGTAAGGCTAATCAATGACAGGGGTTAAAGCTGAGCATTGCTTTTAAGTAGTTGGTCAAAATTTTATTAGCAGTTACTAAGTGTAAGTAAATACCAAACCTTAAGTAAAGTAATAGAACAAAATTAATAATAAACCCATGCAATGCAAATGACCAAATTGAATTTAAGTTCCATAATTTAAACATCAGAGAGTCCTGAGCTGCTCATGACCGTGAGCTCGGCTAGTATACCAGTTTTACACTCTGCAGAGGTTGTACCCTTTACCCACAAGTTATGTTACCCATCTGCCAAGGGGTCGCGACTCCCATACACCTCTACCTAGGAAGCGCGGCAGGGCAACACTACGAGGCCTTTACAAAGTTCCACTAGCTTCCAAAAACCCGCTATAGTTTATGGGAAGAGCACTTGCAAGAATCCCCCGTCTGACCGCCATCACAGCAAAATCAACCCGAGAATCTCCTTGCATGCAACTCCCCTACTGCCCTTGCCCCTTTCGGGTAAGGTAGTCTTCCACTAGCTTTCCTAATTAGTCAGCCAAGGGCGTCCCATTAAACCCTTGTGGTGGCACGTGTTTCTCAAGTTAAGCTCTATGTTCCAATTAACATTAATGAACTTGACATGAACATAAATATAATAACAAAAGAATTGGAACATAGATATAATAAATGATTATCCCAAAACCATGTAAAGCAATAGCAAACTACCCAAGTGATTTAGGGGTAAACAAGGTAATGAGATAAACAATCTAGGGTGACCTATCGGGTCCCATCAAAATTAACCTATGCATGAATAAGTGACATTAAAGAACATTATTGGGTAAAAAGTGGTCAAGGGCACAACTTGCCTTCAATGAGCTCCTGCTCAGCTACTTCTATCTGCTGCTCACCAGGATTCTCTGTCACGGGCTCTTCTACTCGCCACAATACAAACAAGCACAGTATATAGAGAAAATTAACATCACACCAACCATGTAAACAAAGTACACAGTAATAATCTACATATTAAAATAAAAACCTAGGAACAGGAATCATAAGTTTTGGAGTTATAGATTTTAAGATATGAATTTTTAAAGGTTTTATGTGTTTGAAATGGAATTAAATGAGGAATAAATTTCTTACTGTTTTCATGACAAAGCAGATACTCTAAGTGATAAAGAATAAAATTACAAAATTTTAGAAAGTGGAACGGATTAATTTGGACCAAAAATGGATTTTCTACGAATTTATCAAGTTATAGTAATTATTTTCATATTAAAAATCCATTTCTAATTCATTTATTCGATTTAAAACAGTTCTGGATCGGGCCTCATTTTCTGTGAAGCGCAGGGGTTAATACAGAAGAGTTCCTAAGACTCAGCGCACTGTGCATAGGATGGCGTGTTCTATTCCAAAGAAACTTAAGGACTCTTATGTAAAAATTCTCGGCCGAAGGGGTATTCTCTGTTTCTGGCCGCCCGATCTCCTATCGACCGCTAGGATTAGATGTATCCCAGGCCGAATCGGTACGTAACGCTGCCCATCGGATTCGAGATCGACGACAGTTATCTAATGTTGCACGATCTATTCTAGGCCGCGAGATCTCGATCAGACGATCCTGAGCACTCCCACCCAATCGGTAAGCTATACTCTAATCTGAGCCGTCGCTATGGATCGGACGGTGCCCAACCGTCCGCCCCAATCCAACCCGAGGCGCGGCGGTGCTGCCAGCGCCGCGGTGGAGGTTCACCGGCGCGCACAGGATTCAACGCCCCCAGGGTCCCAAGTCCAAAATTGAATGGTGCTACGCAACGGGGAAGTGAAGGCGATCCGTTTGGATGGGTTTCTTACCGGGATTAGGGACGACAAGCTTTGGAGGAGATTTCATACCGACTATCGAAGGCCGAACATCCCTGACCACGGCGCGGCGCGGATCCAGGCGGAACTTGCCACACCAATGAGCAATTGCGCGGTCACGGTGACGTCGATGACGAAATTGATGACGGTCGAAGTGTAATACCCAAAAATGTATTCAAGAGAGTATATTCGGTCTCCTTAGTTTGTGTGTCATATGTTCATCATAAAAGAGCATACCTATAATTAAGAGAGATGAATTGAAACAAATGATACAAAAAATGGAATATGCATCATGCTGAAGTTTTATTTTGTGATAACATAAAAATAAAAGTAAAAGGGAATATATTTGTACCCAAATTGGAAGTAAGACTTAAATTGGAATTTTGGGAATTAGAGAAGAGCACCAGTACCACAAAATAGATAACAAAATAAATAAATAAGTAAAACTCCCTCATACCATGTTTAAGATGTACATTTTATGAGAAAATAAATGTACTAGGAAGTTTGGATTTGAAATTGGAATTTAAATTTGAAAACAAAAGAAAGGAAAGTGGAAATATAAAAGAAAAATAAAAAGAAAAACAAATAGGGAGCTTTACTGGGCTGGGACGCCATTTTCGGCCCAACCTGATCCCCTGCGTCACCAGCCTACGTTGTCCCAGGGATACGCGTTCACTCCCTGCCGTGTGGGCCCCGACCGCATGACGCAATCGCGTGCGCGCCTTGGGCTCTCGGCGCCGGCAGGTGGGCCCTGTCGGTCAGGGTTGGCAGCACGGATCGGGTCGCCGTGCCGCGTGCGTCGCTGACACCTGCGAGCCCCTGTCAGCCTAACCTCTTCGCCGTAACAACCGCGAGCAAGCCAGAGCCGCCATGGCTGCCACCTGGAGTTCTTGCCAACTAACCAAGCTCGGGTGGAGATTAAGGACCCGATCTTTGTAGTGCCTCGCGACCTATTCGTTGCCATCTCCATAATGCCGTGTAGCCTCGCCCCTGGACGAGCATGCCCTGACCCGCGCATTTGCCAACTAATCCGCCATGGGCGCAGGCGGTGGGAGAATGGTGATCCGCCGTGATGGGCCTGCGATGGCGTCGATGCTGCGACCTCCGTGTGGGGTCTGTGCACTTCGTCGGGGCATGTAGATGGTGTCCGTGCCCTTGTCGTGCTCGGTTCGCGGAGGAATTGCTCACCGTCGAATCGCTTGCCAAAGATTCCGCCCCTCTCTAGCCATTACATCCGTGCCGCCGCAGTGGGGAACATCAATTCGGCCGTGGCTGTCGTCGTGGAGGTGTCCGGGGCTTTCACCAGACACGGGGTGGTGCGCCCGAGCTCGTGCCGCTCATGATTGTCGGCCAGCTTAACCACAATTGCTCATCGTCATTGGAGCTCCGCCGCAGGGCCGCATGCCGCCGTGACTAGCCATGCCACCGCCTTCCCTGCTGGTAATGTGCTACCCCATAGCTTCGCCTCGTCTTCCTCTGCGCGTAGCACGGGTTGGTATAGGATTTAGGGCCTGGTGGCCGTCGGACGGGGTGCACGGCGTAGGGCGCCGCCGTGAATGGGGCGCCGCCGGTCGGGGATGGGGGAGAAAATGGGCACTCCACGATGACCGTTGGATTCTGGGCATGCGATCCAGATTAAATCTCTTCATACCGCTTTGCTCTAGGAAACCATGGCCGTCGGATCGGCCGCGGGCGGCCGAGATTAGGTATTCCCTTACCCGTTCGCGCGATCAACAGGCACCGTAGATCTGCCATCCCAAGGCTCAGACTAGATCTAGCTTCACTAAATCATGGCCATGGATCTCGGATCCCACGGCTAACAGCGCTTACCGTTTCATTTGAGTTATATCTAATATGCGCCACACGTTGTTGATCGGACGGACCAGATTAGAACTTACCCCTTCGCTGAGCTGATTTTGTAAAAGAGACCCCGACTTCTTAAGAAAACAACCCACCGTCCATGCGGCTGTAGCTTTGTGTCTTGGGAATTTTAGTAGATTAGCCCCTGTTGTCTCTAGGATTTGAGGACCAGTCCAGACAGTGATAAAAACATATAAAATCATTTAGAAAATGAATTTCTATATGAAAATAATTGATAGAATTTGTTTAATTCATGTAAAATTCATATGGAGTCTAAATTGGTCCATTCCAATTCCTATAAATCTATAATATTACCGTTTATCACACAGTACATCTGGTTTGACATGGAAATCATATTAAAACTTATTTCCTAATTAATCCTATACCAAACACATGAAACCTTAGGAAAATCATAACTCCTTCGTTTTAACTCCGATTTGACTCGTTCAAGTTGCGTTAATCTCGTAGCAACGCGTAGATCATTATTATGCCGTATATTCTTATGTTTGGGGTGATGTTGATTTTATCTATACCATGTTTGTTTGTATTGCTACGACTAGCGCGAGGACACGTGTCATCTGAAAGGCAAGTTGGTACCTGGAATCTCAAGTGCCAGGCAAGTTGTGCCCTTGATCACTTACTTTTTCCCAGCCATGTTCTTATTAATTATAATGATCTGCATAGGTTAATTTTGATGGGACCCAATAGGTTACCCCAGTTTTGGCTATCTTTATACCTTGTTTACCACTGAAATATTTCTTTGGGTAGTACCTGCTATTGCTTTATGTGGATTTGGGTATGAAGATACTTTATTCATAATTACTCTTTTATTCTCTTTTATTATTACTGTTCATGTTAAGATCATTATGTTAATGGGAATATGGAGCGACCACCTGGGAAAACAGTGCTACCACAAGGGTATAATGGGACGCCCTTGGCTGATTAACTAGGAAAGCTAGTGGAGGTCTTCCTTACCCGAAAGGGGCAAGGGCAGTAGGGGAGTGGTCAGTGTAGGGAGGTCCTTGGTTGATTTTGCTGCGATGGCGGTCAGGCAAGAACCCTGCATTGGAGCTTCCTATAAACTGTAGCAGGTTTTCTGAAGCTAGTGGAACTTTGTAAAGGCCTCGTAGTGTTACCCTGCCTCGCCTCCTCGGTAGAGGTGTATGGGATTGGCCATCTCTTGGCAGATGGGCAACATGACTTGTGGGTAAAGATGCACAACCTCTGCAGAGTGTAAAACTGGTATACTAGCCGTGCTCACGGTCATGAGCGGCTCGGACCCTCACATGATTAATTATAGAACTTAAATTTAATTTGACATTTGCATCGCATTTGGGATTATTTTACTATTACTTCTCTTTATTATTATTAAGGTTTGGTATTTACTTACACTTAGTAATTGCTAATAAAATTTTGACCAACTTATAAAAGCAATGCTCAGCCTCAACCTTTATTTCATTGATCAGCCTTACACTTCATGAACTCCCACCTTTGGTGAGTTAATGCCACATTATTCCCCACGACTTGTTGAGCGATGAACGTATGTGAGCTCACTCTTGCTGTCTCACACCCCCCCACAGGAGAAGAACAAGTGGTCGAAGAGGAGCCGCCTAATTCTGAGGCATTTGACTTGATCTAGGTGGCGTCTCCCAGTCAGCTTTCTAGCGCCAAGGATAGATTTTAGATCCTGCGATATTTATCTCTTATATTGTAAGACTTCCGCTATGTAATAAAGTACTTTGATTATTATGACATTTATCTCTATACACTCTGTTATTATATATGTTGTCTTCTTTGGCGCATGTATGAGATGCACCCGGCTTTGTCCTTTAAAACCGGGTGTGACACGAAGCTCCTAGAGTGCACGGCTGAAAGGGAAATGTGCCCTTGGGCCATTTCTATGTATTTTGGTGATTTAGTTTCCAACACAAGTGCCTAAGTGTTAAATGGTGGACAAAGTAGAAACCAAGTATAAAGGTATGTTTCTCAGACTTAGTACATTGTTTTAAAGACTAATGTATTATGTCTAAGTGCTCGAGACAGGAAAAATCGAGTTGAGATTAAAGATGGCTTTGTTCAGCCATAGTCAGCTCTGTCTGGGTACACCGGACAGTGTCCGGTGGTGCACCGGACAGTGTCCGATGCGCCAGGCTGGCTCAGGCGAACTTGCTGCTCTTGGGAAGTGATTAACGGCGTACGGCTAAAATTCACTGGACTGTCAGGTGTGCACCGGACTGTCCGGTGAGCCAACGGTCGGCCGGGCCAACGGTTGGTCGCGCGATCCACGCGAGACACGTGGCCGAGCCAACGGTCGGAAGGGGGCACCGGACTGTCCGGTGTGCACCGGATAGTGTCCGGTGCGCCAATGGCTCCAAAGCGCCAACGGTCGGCTTCGCTAAATAAGGAAGGAGATCCGCACCGGACAGTGTCCGGTGATGCACCGGACTGTCCGGTGCGCCAGGCGACAAAAGGCAAGAATTGCCTTCCTGGAATGCTCTCAACGGCTCCTAGCTGCCTTGGGGCTATAAAAGGGACCCCTAGGCACATGGAGGAGGATACCAAGCAACCCTTGAGCATTGTTGATCATTCACACTTCACTCTTGCGCACTAGTTCGACATTCTTAGTGATTTGAGCTCTGTTCTAGTGAGAACCTTGAGATATTGTTTTGAGCTCAAGTTTTGATCGTGTGTGTGCGTATTTGCAGTGGTTTTGATTGTGTTGCTTCCCTCCCTTACTCTTGTGCTTCATATTGATTCTTATTGTAAGGGCGAGAGACTCCAAGTTGTGGAGATTCCTCGCAAATGGGAATAGAGCAAAGTAAAAAGAACACCGTGGTATTCAAGTTGATCATTGGATCACTTGAGAGGAGTTGAGTGCAACTCTCGTCCATTGGGACGCCACAACGTGGAGTAGGCAAGTTTTGTACTTGGCCGAACCACGGGATAAAATCCTCGTGTCTCTTGTGCTTGTCCTTATTGTGTCTATTGTGCTTCACAAGAGCTCTCCTCTCTACTCACTTGATTTTATTATACTAACTCTTAATCAAGTTTGTGGTGTTAAGTTTTAAGTTTTACAGGATCACCTATTCACCCCCCCTCTAGGTGCTCTCAATTGGTATCAGAGTCGTTCTCTTCAAGAAGGGACTAAACGCCCGAAAGATGGATCCTAAGGGAAAGGGGATGGTGGTCAACAACAATGAGAAGGAGTTTATCTTCAATGAGCCGAAAGATGACAAGCCTACGGACTCGGGCTCGAGCCACAAAAGAAGAGACGGGAAGAAGAAGAAGACAAGGCGCATCAAGGAGATCATCTACTACGACGACAGCGACAAATCCACTTCTTCCCAAAAGGACGATGACGACTACAAGAAAAAGAAAACGGTCAATTCAAACTTTTCTTTTGATTATTCTCGTATTCCGCAAAGCATAAATGCTCATTTACTCTCCATTCCACTTGGTAAACCTCCTCACTTTGATGGAGAGGACTACGGATTTTGGAGTCACAAAATGCGTAGTCATTTGTTCTCTCTCCATCCAAGCATATGGGAGATAGTTGAGAATGGAATGCATTTTGATAGTAGTGATAGTCCCATGTTCATAAATGAGCAAATTCACAACAATGCACAAGCTACTACTGTTCTTCTAGCATCTTTGTGCAGGGATGAATACCATAAAGTGAGTGGCTTAGATAACGCCAAGAAGATTTGGGACACCCTCAAGATCTCACATGAGGGGAACGACGTCACCATGCTCACCAAGATGGAGTTGGTGGAAGGCGAACTCGGGAGATTCGCGATGATAAGGGGGGAGGAGCCAACCCAAACGTACAACATGCTCAAGACCCTTGTCAACAAAATAAGGAGCTATGGAAGCACGCGATGGACGGACCACGACGTCGTTCGTCTAATGCTAAGGTCCTTTACCATACTTGATCCACATTTGGTAAACAATATTCGTGAAAATCCTAGGTACACCAAGATGTCGCCCGAAGAAATTCTTGGAAAATTTGTAAGCGGGCGAATGATGATCAAGGAGGCAAGATACGTGGATGATGCATTGAATGGCCCAATCCACGAGCCTCAAATTGTTGCCCTCAAAGCGACAAGAAGCAAGGAAGAACTACCGAGCAAGGTGGCTCAAGTTGAGGCGGCCGGGCTTAATGATGAAGAGATGACCCTTATCATCAAACGGTTCAAAACGGCGCTAAAAGAACGCAAGGAGCACCCCAACAAGAACAAAACTAAGGGGAAGCGCTCCTGCTTCAAATGCGGTAAGATTGGTCATTTTATCGCTAACTGTCCTGATAATGATAGTGACTAGGAAAAGATGAGTGGAAAGTGGGAGAAGAAAAAGAACTACAAGAAGGCGAAGGGCGAGGCACATCTTGGAAAGGAGTGGGATTCAGATTGCTCCTCGTCCGACTCCGACAATGAAGGACTCGCCGCCACCGCCTTCAACAAGTCATCACTCTTCCCCAACGAGCATCACACATGCCTCATGGCAAAGGAGAAGAAGGTATGTACTCGAAACAATACTACTTATGCTTCTTCAAGCGAGGATGAGTCTAGTGATGATGATGAAATAGATTACTCATGCTTATTCAAAGGCTTAGATAGAACTAAGATCGATAAGATTAATGAATTAATTGATTCTTTGAATGACAAGAATAGACTACTAGAAAAACAAGAGGACCTTTTATATGAAGAGCATGATAAATTTGTTAGTGCTCAAAATTCTCTTGCTCTAGAAGTTAAAAGAAATGAAATGCTTTCTTGTGAACTATCTACTTGTCATGAAACCATTTCTTCTTTAAAGAGTGTTAATGATGATTTAAATGCTAAACTAGAAGTAGCAAATAAATCTAACTCTTGTGTAGAAATTTGCAATAGGTGCAAAGACTTTAATGTTGATGCTTGTAGTGAACACCTAGTTTGCATTTCAAAATTAAATGATGAAGTGGCTAGTCTTAATGCCCAACTTAAGACTAGCAAGAATGAATTTGAAAAGTTGAAATTTGCAAGGGATGCCTACACGATTGGTAGACACCCCTCAATTAAGGATGGTCTTGGCTTCAAGAGGGAAGTCAAGAACTTAACAAGCCATAAGGCTTCCATCTCCGCCAAGGAGAATGGGAAGGCCTCTATGGTAAATAGTGTGCAAAAGAACCATGCTTTCTTATACCATGATAGGAAATTTGCTAGAAACGTTCATCATGATAGGAATTGTAATGCTTATGGTTCAAATGCAATGATTGCTTCAAGCTCTTCCTATGTGCATGATAGAAATTTAGCTAGGAGAAATGTTGTTCATCATATGCCTAGGAGAAATGTTGCTAATGTCCCTAGGAAAGTTAATGAACCTTCTACAATTTATCATGCTTTAAATGCCTCCTTTGCTATTTGTAGAAAGGATATGAAAGTAGTTGCTAGAAAATTAGGGGCAAAATGCAAGGGAGATAAAACTTGCATTTGGGTTCCTAAGGCAATTTGTACTAACCTTGTAGGACCCAACAAGAGTTGGGTACCTAAGATCCAAGCCTAAATTTGCCTTGCAGGTTTATGCATCCGGGGGCTCAAGCTGGATTATCGATAGCGGATGCACAAACCACATGACGGGGGAGAAGAGGATGTTCTCTTCCTACATCAAGAACAAGGATCCCCAAGACTCAATTATATTCGGTGATGGGAACCAAGGCAAGGTGAAAGGTTTAGGCAAGATTGCAATCTCAAATGAGCACTCTATTTCCAATGTATTCTTAGTAGAGTCTCTTGGATATAATTTTTTATCCGTAAGTCAATTATGTAATATGGGATATAATTGTTTATTCACAAATGTAGATGTGTCTGTCTTTAAAGAAGTGATGGTTCATTAGCTTTTAAGGGTGTATTAGACGGCAAACTTTATTTAGTTGATTTTGCAAAAGATGAGGCCGGTCTAGATGCATGCTTAATTGCTAAGACTAGCATGGGCTGGCTATGGCATCGCTGCTTAGCACATGTGGGGATGAAGAACCTTCACAAGCTTCTAAAGGGAGAACACGTGATAGGTCTAACTAATGTTACATTCGAAAAAGATAGACCTTGTGCAGCTTGTCAAGCAGGGAAACAGGTGGGAAGCTCTCATCATGCCAAAAATGTGATGACAACATCAAGACCCCTGGAGTTACTTCATATGGACCTCTTCGGACCCGTCACCTATCTAAGCATAGGAGGAAGTAAGTATGGTCTTGTTATAGTTGATGATTTTTCCCGCTTCACTTGGGTATTCTTTTTGCAGGATAAATCTAAAACCCAAGGGACCCTCAAGCGCTTCCTAAGGAGAGCTCAAAACGAGTTTGAGCTAAAGGTGAAGAAGATAAGAAGCGACAATGGGTCCGAGTTCAAGAACCTTCAAGTGGAGGAGTATCTTGAGGAGGAAGGAATCAAGCACGAGTTCTCCGCTCCCTACACACCAAAGCAAAATGGTGTGGTAGAGAGGAAGAACATGACGCTTATAGACATGGCGAGGACGATGCTTGGAGAGTTCAAGACCCCCGAGCGATTTTGGTCGGAAGCCGTGAACACGGCTTGCCACGCCATCAACCGGGTCTACCTTCATCGCCTCCTCAAGAAGACTTCGTATGAGCTACTAACCGGTAACAAACCCAATGTTTCGTATTTTCGAGTTTTTGGGAGTAAATGCTACATTCTAGTGAAGAAGGGTAGGAATTCCAAATTTGCTCCTAAAGATGTAGAAGGGTTTTTGTTAGGTTATGACTCAAATTCAAAGGCGTATAGGGTCTTCAACAAATCATCGGGTTTGGTTGAAGTCTCTAGCGACGTTGTATTTGATGAGACTAATGGCTCTCCAAGAGAGCAAGTTGTTGATCTTGATGATGTAGATGAAGAAGATGTTCCAACGGCCGCAATGCGCACCATGGCGATTGGAGATGTGAGGCCAATGGAACAAAAGGAGCAAGATCAACCTTCTTCCTCAACAATGGTGCATCCCCCAACTCAAGATGATGAACAGGTTCATCAAAAGGAGGCAAGTGATCAAGGGGGAGCACAAGATGATCAAGTAATGGAGGAAGAAGCGCAACCGACACCTCCAACCCAAGTTCGAGCGATGATTCAAAGGGATCATCCCGTCGACCAGATTTTGGGTGATATTAGCAAGGGAGTAACTACTCGGTCTCGATTAGTTAATTTTTGTGAGCATTACTCTTTTGTCTCTTCTATTGAGCCTTTCAGGGTAGAGGGGGCCTTGCTAGATCCGGACTGGGTGTTGGCCATGCAAGAGGAGCTCAATAACTTCAAGAGAAATGAAGTTTGGACACTGGTGCATTGTCCCAAGCAAAATGTTGTGGGAACCAAGTGGGTGTTTCGCAACAAACAAGACGAGCACGGGGTGGTGACAAGGAACAAGGCTAGACTTGTGGCAAAAGGTTATGCCAAAGTCGCAGGTTTGGACTTTGAGGAGACTTTTGCTCCTGTGGCTAGGCTAGAGTCCATTCGCATTTTTCTAGCATATGCCGCTCACCATTCTTTCAGGTTGTTCGAAATGGGTGTGAAGAGCGCTTTCCTCAACGGGCCAATCAAGGAGGAGGTGTACGTAGAGCAACCCCCTGGCTTCGAGGATGAACGGTACCCCGACCACGTGTGTAAGCTCTCTAAGGCGCTCTATGGACTTAAGCAAGCCCCAAGAGCATGGTATGAATGCCTTAGAGACTTCTTAATTGCTAATGCTTTCAAGGTTGGGAAAGCCGATCCAACTCTTTTTACTAAGACTTGTGATGGTGATCTTTTTGTGTGCCAAATTTATGTTGATGACATAATATTTGGTTCTACTAACCAAAAGTCTTGTGAAGAGTTTAGCAGGGTGATGACTCAAAAGTTCGAGATGTCGATGATGGGCGAGTTAAGCTATTTCCTTGGGTTCCAAGTGATGCAACTTAAGGATGGGACCTTCATCTCCCAAACAAAATACACGCAAGACTTGATCAAGCGGTTTGGGATGAAGGATGCCAAGCCCGCAAAGACTCCAATGGGAACCGACGGACACACCGACCTCAACAAAGGAGGTAAGTCCGTTGATCAAAAGGCATACCGGTCTATGATAGGGTCTTTACTTTATTTATGTGCTAGTAGACCAGATATTATGCTTAGCGTATGCATGTGTGCTAGATTTCAATTTGATCCAAGGGAGTGTCACTTAGTGGCAGTGAAGCGAATTCTTAGATACTTAGTCGCTATGCCTTGCTTCGGGATCTTGTATCCAAAGGGGTCTACCTTTGACTTGATTGGATATTCAGACTCCGACTATGCTGGATGTAAGGTCGATAGGAAGAGTACATCAGGGACGTGCCAATTCTTAGGAAGGTCCCTGGTGTCATGGAGCTCTAAGAAACAAACTTCCGTTGCCCTATCCACCACTGAGGCCGAGTACGTTGCCGCAGGACAGTGTTGCGCGCAACTACTCTGGATGAGGCAAACCCTCAGGGACTTTGGCTACAATCTGAGCAAAGTCCCACTCCTATGTGATAATGAGAGTGCTATCCGCATGGCGGATAATCCTGTTGAACACAGCTGCACAAAGCACATAGACATCCGGCATCACTTTTTGAGAGACCACCAACAAAAGGGAGATATCGAAGTGTTTCATGTTAGCTCCGAAAACCAGCTAGCCGATATCTTTACCAAGCCTTTAGATGAGCAGACCTTTTGCAAGTTGCGTAGTGAGCTAAATGTCTTAGATTCGGGGAATTTGGATTGATTTATAGCATACATGTGTTTATGCCTTGATCATGTTCCTTAATACATATTGTTGTTTATTTATGGTGCTCAAGTTATACAAGCACTCCCCGGACCTCACAAGTCCACTTGCAAGTGATGCACATATTTAGGGTGAGATATGCTACAACTTGACCCTTTGAGACTAACTGTATGCTTGAGTTTGCTTAATCTAGTCTCAAAGGAGGTTTGAAAGGGAAAAGGTGGACTTGGACCATGCAAGACTTCCACTGCACTCCGATGAAAGAGTAACTTTTCCAAGTTCATCTTTGTACTCTTATTGCCTTTTTACTCTTAGTTGAAGATTTTGGTGAGGCAATGGGGTTAAAGGGCCAAAATTGATCCCGTTTTGGTGCTTGATGCCAAAGGGGGAGAAAATAAGGCCAAAGCAATAAATGGATCAGCTACCACTTGTGAATTTTTAAAATAGTAGAGTTAGAGTTTTTGTTTGTCAAAATACTCTTGTTTGCCTATTATTGGTCTCTTGTGGGGAGAAGGCTTAATTATGGAAAAAAGGGGGAGTTTTTGAATCCTTGATCAATTTCTCGTGAAATATCTCTCTTTAGGTTTCAACATGTGTGTTTGACTTAGAGATAGGAAATTGAGTTTGATTTGCAAAATCAAACCAAGTGGTGGCAAAGAATGATCAAATTTGAATCAAAACAATTTTGAGTTCTTATTTGAAGTAATTTTGCACTTGTTCTACTTGCTTTATGTTGTGTTGGCATAAATCACCAAAAAGGGGGAGATTGAAAGGGAAATGTGCCCTTGGGCCATTTCTAAGTATTTTGGTGATTCAGTTTCCAACACAAGTGCCTAAGTGTTAAATGGTGGACAAAGTACAAACCAAGTATAAAGGTATGTTTCTCAGACTTAGTACATTGTTTTAGAGACTAATGTATTATGTCTAAGTGCTGGAAACAGGAAAAATCGAGTTGAGATTAAAGATGGCTTTGTTCAGCCATAGTCAGCTCTGTCTGGGTGCACCGGACTGTCCGGTGGTGCACCGGACAGTGTCCGGTGGTGCACCGGACAGTGTCCGGTGCGCCAGTCTGGCTCAGGCGAACTTGCTGCTCTCGGGAAGTGATTAACGGCGTACAGCTAAAATTCACCGGACTGTCCGGTGAGCCAACGGTCGGCCGGGCCAACGGTCGGCCGCGCGATCCGCGCGAGACACGTGGCCGAGCCAACGGTCGGAAGGGGGGCACCGGACTATCCCGGTGTGCACCGAACAGTGTCTGGTGCGCCAACGACTCCAAAGCGCCAACAGTCGGCTTCGCCAAATAAGGAAGGAGATCCGCACCGGACAGTGTCCGGTGGTGCACCGGACTGTCCGGTGCGCCAGGCGACAGAAGGCAAAAATTGCCTTCCTGGAATGCTCTCAACGACTCCTAGCTGCCTTGGGGCTATAAAAGGGACCCCTAGGCGCATGGAGGAGGATACCAAGCAACCTTTGAGCATTGTTGATCATTCACACTTCACTCTTGCGCACTAGTTCGACATTCTTAGTGATTTCAGCTCTGTTCTAGTGAGAACCTTGAGATATTGTTTTGAGCTCAAGTTTTGATCGTGTGTGTGCGTATTTGTAGTGGTTTTGATTGTGTTGCTTCCCTCCCTTACTCTCGTGCTTCATATTGATTCTTATTGTAAGGGCGAGAGACTCCAAGTTGTGGAGATTCCTCGCAAACGGGAAAAGAGCAAAGTAAAAAGAACACCGTGGTATTCAAGTTGATCATTGGATCACTTGAGAGGAGTTGAGTGCAACTCTCGTGCATTGGGACGCCACAACGTGGAGTAGGCAAGTTTTGTACTTGGCCGAACCACGGGATAAAATCCTCGTGTCTCTTGTGCTTGTCCTTATTGTGTCTATTGTGCTTCACAAGAGCTCTCCTCTCTACTCACTTGATTTCATTATACTAACTCTTAATCAAGTTTGTGGTGTTAAGATTTAAGTTTTACAGGATCACCTATTCACCCCCCCTCTAGGTGCTCTCAACGGCGCAGCGGTCGGATGCCCCACGGTGGTCCAAGTGTCTGCGGTTCACGAGTTCAACGGCGGCGGCGAGCTTCTCCCGTGCGGTGTGCGGTTGGCGCTGGGGAAATTAGGCTCGTGTGAGAAGGTAGCCGAGGAGAGGAACGGGTCACCAGAACGCGACACGGACGAATTTTATATGCGCGACGAGGCCACAAGACCCGGGCGGTCATGGCCGGAGATCACGCGTCGAGCGTTGGCCGCCCGAGCATGCGGCGATTCCGTTGAAGCAGGGGAGTCTGACCGCATGGGCCCGCACGGCAGTGAGAGCCAGCGCGCGTGACCAGACCAGCTGACCCGCGGGCCCGCGGTGTCGGCGCGTGGACAGCTGATTTGGGTCGTGTGGGGAATTTCTGCCCGTGGGCCGAAACCAGGTACGAAGCCCAGGTAAGGTTCTTTAGTTTTTTTATTATTTTCTGTTTTTCTTATTCATAAATATTTTGAATTCAAATTTGAATTTGTTTGCTTATGAGTTCCACACCTGAGTCAGGTGTCACATTAAAACTTTAGTTTAGAAATAATATCTTATTTATTTATTTATTTTATATTATTTTTACTCACATAAAATCTTCTTTCTTTCCTTTTTCTAGGATTTCTTTTAGATGTCCAATCCTACTTTGGACTTTAATATATTTCTCATTATGATTTTTTTTATATTGTCACAATATGCACACCACAAAAATAATATCCAGCATGATGCATAAATTTAATGGCATATATTCTTTTATTAATTATTTGTTTTTTAATATGGTGTTCACATGGGATGATGCATAAAGGTTAAACCCACATAAGGAGAAATTGTTTTCTCTATTGATATTATTTCTAACAAATTACAAAGTGGGTATTACAAATCCTACCCCCTTAAAAATAATCTCGTCCTCGAGATTTAGGAAGAACGAGGGAAAAGATGGGGAAAATCTATATGGAGCTCTTCTTCTCTATCCCAGGTTGCTTCATCTTCTCCGTGGTGACTCCATTGCACTTTACACATCTTTATCACCTTATTTCTTGTAACTCGAGTCAATGTGTCAAGAATCTTGATCGGATACTCCGTGTATGTTAAATCACCTTGAACATTGAGCTCTTCCATTGGTAACTGTTCCTCAGGGACACAGAGACATTCTTCAGTTGAGATACGTGAAACACGTTATGCACATCCGATAGACTATCAGGTAACTCGAGTTGGTATGCCATCTCCCCAACTCGCCTAAAGATCAAGAATGGTCCAATATAGCGAGGGGACAATTTGCCCTTGACTTTGAATCTCCTCATTCCACGAAGTGGTGACACCTTGAGATACACATAATCTCCTTCTTCAAATTCCAGTGGTCTTCTTCTATTATCAGCATAGCTCTTTTGCCTGGTTTGAGCCACACTCAAATTCTCTCGAATTATATGGACTTGTTCTTCTGCTTCTTGAATCAGTTCAGGCCCAAAGAACTGTCTTTCTCCAGTCTGATCCAATGTAGAGGAATCCTGCATTTCCTGCCATATAGAGTCTTGAACAGTGACATCTTCAGACTGGCCTGGTAACTATTATTATATAAGAACTCAGCATAAGGTAGACTCCTGTCCCAACTACTACCATGCTGAAGGGCACAAGCTCTCAACATGTCTTCCAATACTTGATTAGTCCTTTTAGTCTGTCCATCAGTCTGAGGATGGTAGGCCGAACTAAAATTCAACTTCGTATCCATATTCTCATGAAAACTTTTCCAAAATCTGAAGGTAAACTATGATCCTCTATCCAAAATGATCTTCTTCGGTACACCGTGTAGAGACACAATCCAAGCCATATATAACTCAGCCAATTGAGATCACTTATAAGTAGTCTTGAAAGAAATGAAGTGAGCTACTTTAGTCAATCTATCCACAATAACCCATATAGAATCCTATCCTTTCGAGGTGCGAGGCAATTCAGTAATGAAATCCATACCAATCTCTTCCCACTTCCACTTGGGTATCCTAAGTGGGTATAATAGTCCAGCTGTCTTTGGTGTTCGGCTTTAACTTTTTGACACACCTCGCTCATAGCCACATGTGTAGCCACATTTCTCTTCAATGCATACCACCAATACTTCCGCTTCAATTCCTGATACATCTTGGTACTACCAGGATGAATAGAATAGTCCGAGTCATGGGCTTCCTTTAAAATGGTCTCACGAAGGCTTTCAATATCAGGAACACACATCATGTCCTTGAACCATACGACGCCTTGCTCATCTTCCATGAATTTTGGACCTCGACCTTCAGTAATCAAATCCTTAATCTCTTGTATCTTAGCATCACCAATTTGTCCTTTGCGGATTTCTTGCTCCAAAGTAGGTTCCACATCAATAGTAACTCCTTCAGTGTGAGCAACTATCCCCAGGTTAAGTCTCCTAAAATCCTCAACCATCTCATCAGGTAGCTGGGCAACAATAGCTGAATGAACATGCTCCTTGCGACTCAAGGCATCTGCAACCAAATTTGCCTTGCCCGGGTGATAGTGAATCTCCAAATCATAATCCTTAATAAGCTCCAACCAACGGTGTTGCCTAAGGTTGAGATCCTTCTGAGTGAATATATACTTCAAACTCTTATGATCCGTATATACTTGATACTTGGTTCCCATGATATAATGTCTCCAAATCTTAAGCGCATGCACAACGGCTGCCAATTCCAAGTCATGCGTGGGGTAGTTCAATTCATGTCTCCGCAATTGACGAGAAGCATAGGCAATCACATGCCCTTCTTGCATGAGCACACATCCTAAGCCTTGGCCACATGCATCACAATAAATATCAAATCCTTTTTGTAGGTCTGGCATAACCAATACTGGTGGCGACATTAATCTCTTCTTCAATTGATCAAAACTATCTTGGCACTTCTCGTCCCACTTAAATTCTCTTCCTTTCTCCAGAAGCGAAGTCATAGGCTTAGCAATCTTAGAAAATCCTTCAATAAATCTTTGATAATATCCTGCTAGTCCTAAGAAACTTCGAATCTCCGTAACTATAGTGGGTACTCTCCACTCCATTATCTCCTTAACCTTAGCAGGATCCACTGATATTCCTCCATTAGAAATAATATGACCAAGAAATGGCACCTCGCCAATCCAAAACTCACACTTGCTAAACTTGGCGTAGAGTTGATTATCTTGTAGCTTTTGTAGCACCAATCTCAGATGTTCCTCATGATCACTAACACTCTTGGAATAAATAAAAATATCGTCGATGTAAACCACAACGAATCTGTCCAAATACTCCATAAACACCTTGTTCATCAAATTCATAAAATAAGCTGGTGCGTTGGTTAATCCAAACGACATGACAGTGAACTCATATAATCCATATCGAGTCGAGAAAGCTGTCTTGGGAATATCCGATGGTCTAATCCTCATCTGATGGTAACCCGATCGGAGATCAATCTTCGAGAATACCCTAGCACCTCTCATCTGATCAAATAAGTCCTCAATACGGGGTAACAGATACTTGTTCTTCACAGTAACATCATTAAGGGATCTATAATCCACACACATCCTTTGTGATCCATCTTTCTTCTGTACAAACAGAACCAGCGCTCCCCAAGGTGAGGAACTCGGACGAATGTACCCAACCTCTTGTAATTCCGTTAATTGCTTCTTAGGTTCCTTTAGTTCTTCTACGGACATCCTGTATGGCCGTTTGAAAGTAGGGACAGCCCAGGTAAGGGATCAATGACAACTCAACTTCCCTATATGGTGGCATCCTAGGTAACTCTTCTGGGAAGACATCCGGAAAATCTGTAACCACACGGATGTTGACACCAACAAACTTCCCATCTACTAAGAATGCCACTAATCTGGTGGTGGTAGTTACTGCAATCTCAACTTCGAATCCTTCTCCTTTGGAACTGGTGAGTTCTATGGTTCCTTTAGCACAGTGTATATACTGATTTTGCCTTTCTTAATCATGACATACCAAGGATCACGTCTATAGTGCTCTCTTTTAACACTATAGGTGTAGCCCATCTGGGTTAGAAACATAGGGTATGAAAGAAAGGATTGCAGACAAGGCATGTAATTACGAAGCATGTTACTTTGGGGAATTTATTAGCTAAGTGTGTCACCTACTAAAGCTAATACATTACCTTATGGTGGTACATGCTAATATGCACGTCAATACTATTTCAATCAATCAAAAAAGCAAATCAGGCATTGGTCATGAGAACAATCAACCAACATTTTTAATAGAGAAAATAATTTTTAATTTCTTTTTTTTTGGTCTCCTATCTCTTAAAAAGGTTATAAATGTAGAATTCCAAGGTGTGAAATCCATCTTGTCTCAGAGTAGAAAAGATAAGAGTAAACATAGTAGAACAGCAAAAGGTGAGACAAGATCAAGATGAGATAAGTATATAATGAATTAGAGTAAGATAAGTAGGTAAGGGTTTGTCCATTTTTATCTAGGTCTCGTCCTACAGTCAACATTTCCTCTGATACCACTTCTGTTACACCCGGCTTTAAGGAACAAAGCCAGGTGCATCTCATACATGCGCCAAGAAGACAACATATATAATAACAGAGTGTATAGAGATAAATGTCATAAAACATCAGAGTATTTATTACATAGCGGAAGACTTATTACAAAATAAAAGAATAAACATAAAACGAACTAAGGATCGTTGGCGCCAATGTCAACTGAGAAACGCCACCTAGATCAAATCATACTCCTCGCCTTGTGGCTCCTCCTGAACCACCTGCTCTTCTCCTGTGGGGGGGTGTGAGACAGCAAGGGTGAGCTCACACATGATCATAGCTCAACAAGTTGTGGGGAACCAGTGGACATGAACTCACAAAGGTGGGAGTTCATGTGATGTGTAAGGCTAATCAATGACAGGGGTTAAAGCTGAGCATTGCTTTTAAGTAGTTGGTCAAAATTTTATTAGCAGTTACTAAGTGTAAGTAAATACCAAACCTTAAGTAAAGTAATAGAACAAAATTAATAATAAACCCATGCAATGCAAATGACCAAATTGAATTTAAGTTCCATAATTTAAACATCAGAGAGTCCTGAGCTGCTCATGACTGTGAGCTCGGCTAGTATACCAGTTTTACACTCTGCAGAGGTTGTACCCTTTACCCACAAGTCATGTTACCCATCTGCCAAGGGGTCGCGACTCCCATACACCTCTACCTAGGAAGCGCGGCAGGGCAACACTACGAGGCCTTTACAAAGTTCCACTAGCTTCCGAAAACCCGCTATAGTTTATGGGAAGAGCACTTGCAAGAATCCCCCGTCTGACCGCCATCGCAGCAAAATCAACCCGAGAACCTCCTTGCATGCAACTCCCCTAGTGCCCTTGCCCCTTTCGGGTAAGGTAGTCTTCCACTAGCTTTCCCAATTAGTCAGCCAAGGGCGTCCCATTAAACCCTTGTGGTGGCACGTGTTTCTCAAGTTAAGCTCTATGTTCCAATTAACATTAATGAACTTGACATGAACATAAATATAATAAAAAAGAATTGGAACATAGATATAATAAATGATTATCCCAAAACCATGTAAACCAATAGCAAACTACCCAAGTGATTCAGGGGTAAACAAGGTAATGAGATAGACAATCTAGGGTGACCTATCGGGTCCCATCAAAATTAACCTATGCATGAATAAGTGACATTAAAGAACAATATTGGGTAAAAAGTGGTCAAGGGCACAACTTGCCTTCAATGAGCTCCTGCTCAGCTACTTCTATCTGCTGCTCACCAGGATTCTCGGTCATGGGCTCTTCTACTCGCCACAATACAAACAAGCACAGTATATAGAGAAAATTAACATCACACCAACCATGTAAACAAAGTACACAGTAATAATCTACATATTAAAATAAAAACCTAGGAATAGGAATCATAATTTTTGGAGTTATAGATTTTAAGATATGAATTTTTAAAGGTTTTATGTGTTTGAAATGGAATTAAATGAGGAATAAATTTCTTACTGTTTTCACGACAAAGCAGAGACTCTAAGTGATAAAGAATAAAATTACAAAATTTTAGAAAGTGGAATGGATTAATTTGGACCAAAAATGGATTTTCTACGAATTTATCAAGTTATAGTAATTATTTTCATATTAAAAATCCATTTCTAATTCATTTATTCGATTTAAAACAGTTCTGGATCGAGCCTCATTTTCTGTGAAGCGCAGGGGTTAATGCAGAAGAGTTCCTAAGACTCAGCGCACTGTGCATAGGATGGTGTGTTCTATTCCAAAGAAACTTAGGGACTCTTATGTAAAAATTCTCGGCCGAAGGGGTATTCTCTGTTTCTGGCCGTCCGATCTCCTATCGACCGCTAGGATTAGATGTATCCCAGGCCGAATCGGTACGTAACGCTGCCCATCGGATTCGAGATCGACGACGGTTATCTAATGTTGCACGATCTATTCTAGGCCGCGAGATCTCGATCAGACGATCCTCAGCACTCCCACCCAATCGGTAAGCTATACTCTAATCTGAGTCGTCGCTGTGGATCGGACGGTGCCCAACCGTCCGCCCCAATCCAACCTGAGGCGCGGTGGCGCTGCCAGCGCCGCGGTGGAGGTTCACCGGCGCGCACAGGATTCAACGCCCCCAGGGTCCCAAGTCCAAAATTGAATGGTGCTATGCAATGGGGAAGTGAAGGCGATCCGTTTGGATGGGTTTCTTACCGGGATTAGGGACGGCAAGCTTTGGAGGAGATTTCATACCGACTATCGAAGGCCGAACATCCCTGACCACGGCGCAGCGCGGATCCAGGCGGAACTTGCCACACCGATGAGCAATTGTGCGGTCATGGTGACGTCGATGAAGAAATTGATGACGGTCGAAGCTCCTAGAGTGCACGGCGCAGCGGTCGGATGCCCCACGGTGGTCCAAGTGTCCGCGGTTCACGAGTTCAACGGCGGCGGCGAGCTTCTCCCGTGCGATGTGTGGTTGGCGCTGGGGAAATTAGGCTCGTGCGAGAAGGTAGCCGAGGAGAGGAACGGGTCACCGGAACGCGACCCGGACGAATTTTATATGCGCGACGAGGCCACAAGACCCGGGCGGTCATGGCCGGAGATCACGCGTCGAGCGTTGGCCGCCCGAGCATGCGGCGATTCCGTTGAAGCAGGGGAGTCTGACCGCATGGGCCCGCACGGCAGTGAGCGCCAGCGCGCGTGACCGGACCAGCTGACCCGTGGGCCCATGGTGTCGGCACGCGGACAGCCGATTTGGGCCGTGTGGGGAATTTCTGCCCGTGGGCCGAAACCAGGTACAAAGCCCAGGTGAGGTTCTTTAGTTTTTTTTTCTGTTTTTCTTATTCATAAATATTTTGAATTCAAATTTGAATTTGTTTGCTTATGAGCTCCACACCTGAGTCAGGTGTCACATTAAAACTTTAGTTTAGAAATAATATCTTATTTATTTATTTATTTTATATTATTTTTACTCACATAAAATCTTCTTTCTTTCCTTTTTCTAGGATTTCTTTTAGATGTCCAATCCTACTTTGGACTTTAATATATTTCACATTAAGATTTTTTTTATATTGTCACAATATGCACACCACAAAAATAATATCCAGCATGATGCATAATTTTAATGGCATATATTCTTTTATTAATTATTTGTTTTTTAATATGGTGTTCACATGGGACGATGCATAAAGGTTAAACCCACATAAGGAGAAATTGTTTTCTCTATTGATATTATTTCTAATAAATTACAAAGTGGGTATTATATGTTTGGTGAAGACTACCTCTTTAGGACCAAAATCAAACTGAGCAACTACAGGTTCATCATCTTTGATAATAGTGTAATCGGCTGAAAAGGTAATTACATTAACATCCATCCTTCAGTGCTCGGGCGAGGTTCCGTAGTCGACTAGGTATCCACCTAATAGGTCATCTTTTCGATGTTGTCCTCATCCATAGGTGTTGTTTCGCCCTCGGATACCTCTTGGTGAGGCGTGGACGATCCGGACATTGGGTCGACGAACCGCGTTAGGTTTGGACTGTTCGTGCTAGGTTCAGACAGTCCTGCTACTTGAGCCGAACTATCTATGGTACCTGTAGGGAATTGAGCAAGCATCTCTTTGTTTTCTATTTTTGCAGCCGCTTGAGTTGCTTTGGCGGCCTTTGGTTTCCACCTCTTCTGTGGTGGTGGGTATTTTGGATGTGTATCATTGAATATTTTTGCGCCTCTTTTTCCCTGCTCTCCTTTGTTCTCAAACTCAGCAATTTGCGATTTTGAGAATGTGTTAGTCCTGATGGGCATCATCGGGTCATGGAGTATTTTTGGTCGGATGTTTTACTAGTTGTTCATATGTCTTTGTCCTCCTTTGTTTGGCTGATTCACCAAAAATCACCAGCCCTTTGTTATTTTCTTGTACGATGACGTCTGTTGTACCTATTTTAATAACGTCCCTATTGGTTCTCCTTTTAGCATTGATAGCTACAATTGTGGACACTTTCTATCTTTGCCCCCCTTGTCGGATTGGTCGGCCTTTGCGGCCGAGTATTCCAGCAATCTTGCTAGAGTTGTTCATGCTGACCAGATTGAGGGAGACTCAATTGATATTGCACTAGTGGGGTTAACCTGTCAAACACATATGTTTGTTGTGCCCCCAAGCGAGGTGTGGTGGCATCCTGTAAGGGTATGGTGGTATGCCCCACATTTGACTGGTTGGACCATCCGCGCCTCCGGGCCGGACCTTCCATGATGCGTAGAACAGGGACTCGACTCTCCCGTCTTTCTGCGCATGCCTCCCAGTGTTAGAAGATTTGATTGTGATCTTTAGCGTATCTCCCTCGTCTGGTGTCTTTTCGGCAATGACCTTTTTGGAGATAGTTTCCTTGCTTTCATCGGGAACTCAAGGGTCACCGATGCGGACACCCTTTCCCGTGTCTTTATCGACCACCTCTAGCCGAACCAAGACTTTTTTACCTTTGAGATGAAGGGTGTTGATAGGGAATGACTATTTGTCCACATGCAATTCCTAAAAATTCAACTGGCCCTCATTAATGGCTGATTGTATCCGTTGATGAAACACATTGCAATCATTAGTAGCGTGAGAAAAGTGATTGTGCCATTTATAATATGCTTTCCTTTTTAATTCATAAACAGGTGGTATGTTGTGAGTCATTTTAATGTTGCCGCTTTTCAATAATTCATCAAATACTTTGTCGCATTTTGCAACATTAACAGTAAATTTTACCTCTTTTACTGATTCTTTTGGACTAGCTATAGGGAAGTACAGGATGACGGTTTGGTCTTAGCTGGCCAAACCATTTCAGTGGCAAACACCTATTTTGGCTCGTCATCTGAGCTCATAATTAATTAAATTAATATTGTGTCGTGCTGCCTTAGGTGTATCTCTGCTTTGTCTTTCACAAGCTAAAGCGCATTGATGTAGCTGTGCTAATGTGAAAACCTGGACGCCCTCTAATTTTCCTTCAAATAATGGCACATTCCATTAAGGGCTAATCCTACGGATTGTATTTCTGCAATGTGCGCTTGGAAGCATCGGTTTCTAGTGTCCTGCAACCTCCGGATGTAATCATTAACCGATTCATCCTTCCCTAGTCGTAGGGCTACTAAATCGACTAGGTCTAACTCATAATCACCGGAGAAAAAATGGTTGTGGAATTTATGTTCTAAATCTTCCCAAGAATAAATAGAGTTAGGTGGCAAGGTGGTGTATCATGCAAAAGTAGTATCAGTTAGGGATGGTGAAAATAAACATACGCGGAACGCCTCCTTATCGGTCAATTCCCCTAACTAGGCTAAGAATTGACCTATATGCTCGTGTGTGCTTCTCCCTGGTCACCCAAAAAATTGGTAAATTCAGGTATCCATGTCCCCTATGGGTATGGGTCATAGTTGAATCGACTGTCATACGGTCGCCGATAAGGTTGTTCCCCATGGGACACGTTAACTCCGAGTTTGTCTCAGAATGCCCCAGCTATCTCCTCTCTAACTATATCAACGGCGGCTGGTGGTAATCCACCATTCCTTTAGTCAATATGTGTGGTTGCTTGTGTACCATTATATTGCCCTCTTACCCATCGGTTTGGGTTATGTGGAGTTATAATGCTGCCCCTAGGTACTCCATATTGCATGTTAGATCATTCCGGCCTTCTAGGGGCCGAAGAGGGCTCATACCTAGGTGTGGGTGGTACCATTCTACATCCTTGGAGGGTCGTGGGTGCTAGAGAGACGTTAGTTCAAGGCTGGTAGCAAGGTTGTTGGTAATATTCTACATTTTGTTCCTCATACCTTATCACGGATGGCCCGGTGTGATACCCGGATGGTCCGATGACATGCTCGGACGGTCTGCACATATAACCGGACGGTCCAAACACCACTGTTGTCCCTGGTGTGGTTTTCGGTGGCTAATCATGGGAGAAGGAGCCAACCGCTGCTAGGCTAGACCGTCCGGCCTCATGCCCTTACAGTCCGACCGTGTGCAGGGGCATGGGTTGTTCCCATATAGTTGGTCGACGATGTGGTTGGCTGTTATAGGAGTTCATCGGTATCCCATAAAGGGGCTGGGATTAGGCATGCCCATTTGTAGCCGATGGGTCCTGTAGGTCTTCTTTAGTGTGGCATAGTGTGATGGAAAATTAGTAATAGTAGATTTATCAAATGCACGTGCTAGCCTCCTATAATCCTCTTGTACACCCGTAAGATTTGTTGCATCTGTTCTCGTTGTTCTTCTACGTAAGATCGAAGAGCTTGGATGTCGTCGGGTTTACTTACAACAGGTACGATTGTAGCAGGACGTAGACTCGCCAGGTTGTATTCCTTCTGTCGGATAAGCTTCTAGTTTTGGTCGACCCTGAAATCAGCTAAGAACAGCTCATCGAGTCCTGCCTGCATCTTCTTCCTGGTGTTGTTAAGGGAGACATCGGAGTTATCCCTTAAACTGGCCATATGGGATCGATCTGATAAATCCAACCTCAATTTCCCCAGTAGAGTCGCCAAAATGTGTGTTGTCGTCGATCTGGGCGTCAATCACTGGGAGTTGTTCCGCTCGGCGGGCTCTCTGTGATGGCGCGGATTGTCCTCGGCCTAGGGTCGAACGGTCTACAACGTGGACAGCAGGAGTGGGGTTCCCAGCGTCCAGCCAGACGTTCCGCGCCTGGTGGCCGGACGGTCCACGCGTGTGCAGGGGTGGTGTCGCTCACCAATGGCACCTAGATCTCACCCTCTGAGAGGGACCCCGTCAAGGAGGAGAGATCCTAGGGTTTGTCTTGGGATCAGCAGGCCACCCAAGACGCCTCTAGTTGATGTAGAATCACAGAGAGGTGATGTTGGGTCCATGCTTCGTCGCCGAAGGTCTTATAGAGAGAAGCGATCCTCGGATGAAGCTGTTTGTATAAGATAGCCGAAGGTTCCTCTTCGTAAAGCTTCGGCATTGCAAACCGACTTAAAGATAGAATGACCTTTTAGTCCATAAATGTCTGAGTCAATGTTGTAAGTTTTTATAAGGGGCATACTTGTAATTCCTCACAGTCTGCGTCCTGTGCCTATAAATAGGTGAACAGTACCCCCGTACTGTTCACGCTGACTTGGCATTTGCTTTTGAGCCACACTTGTATTTTCATCTCCTTCCGAGCCGAAGGTACATTTATAATTCAATATTGTTTCTACTACTCTATAATAAGATAATAAAGTTAAATGAATAATGTTATATGATTATTCATGTTATCTTTTATGTTTCATATGCTTCGTCTTTTGTATACTGTGATGATGAAGGTTCGTCCTTCATGACCTTCGTCCGGAGATCGTTATATCCTAAGGGAAATAATGCTTCAAAGGACGAAGGACCTTATCGTTTAACATTTTCTGTGTTGCCTTGTTCTTAGCTCATAGCATTTGAGAACAAGTCCCCAACATTGGCGCCCACCTCCGGTGAACTCACTTCCACTTTTTGAGCTGATGGCTTCGTTCAACGACCAAGCTGGAGCTACTTCGGACCCGAAGCTGGTGCTACCGATCACAGGTGGCTCGTCCTCAGAGCCAGCTAACAAGAAACAGAAGAAGGAAGCACAGAGAAGGGTACAGCATGTTGGGGTGCAAGGACCCTTCATCAAGACAAGATGGTCTCACATTCCTATTACCTTCTCCCAAGAGGACCTTCAGCTCAAAGATTACCCACACAACGATGCCATGGTTATCTCTTGTGTTATCAAAGGATTTCTGGTCCACAATGTCTTGGTTGACACAGGCAGTGCAGCTGACATCATATTTGCTAAAGCCTTCAGACAAATGCAAGAGCCAGAAGATAAGATTCATGATGCTACACATCCTCTCTGTGGCTTCGGAGGAAGACAGATTGTAGCACTGGGCAAGATCACCATGTCAGTGACCTTCGGATTCATCAACAACACTAGAACTGAGCAAGTTGTGTTTGACATTGTTGACATGGAATATCCTTACAATGCAATTGTTGGTCGTGGTACTCTTAATGCCTTCGAAGCAATCCTTCATCCTGCTTATCTTTGCATGAAGATACCTTCGGAACAGGGACCCATTGCTATCCATGGAAGTCAGGAAGCCGCAAGAAGGGCCGAAGGTAACTGGACTGACTCCAAAGCAATCCATAATATAGATGGAGCCGAAGCTTGTGAACAGTACAAATTCAGAAGGGAGAAAGCAGCTTCAGCAGATCAGCCGAAGCCTATGCTATTATGTGAGGACATAGCAGAGCAGAAGGTGCTGTTAGGCTCTCAACTATCTGAAGAGCAGGAAAAAACCTTGATAAGGTTTTTGTTCAATAACAAAGATGTTTTTGCATGGTCAGCCAATGATCTATGCGGAGTTAATAGGGATGTTATTGAGCACTCGCTCAATGTCGATCCATCCTTCAGACCCAGAAAGCAAAGGCTTCGGAAAATGTCAGATGATAAGGCCGAAGGTGCTCGCAACGAAGTCAAAAGACTCCTCAGTGCAGGAGTTATTAGAGAAGTGAAGTACCCAGAATGGCTGGCTAACACTGTTATGGTAAAAAAGGCCAATGGCAAGTGGCGAATGTGCATCGATTTTACAGATCTTAACAAGGCTTGTCCGAAGGATGAATTCCCACTACCAAGGATAGACTCTTTAGTTGATGCAGCAGCTTCGTCAGAGCTCATGAGTCTGTTAGACTGCTATTCAGGCTATCACCAAATTTGGATGAAGAAGGAAGATGAGCCGAAGACTAGCTTCATCACTCCAAGTGGCACATATTGCTATCTTCGGATGCCTGAGGGGCTCAAAAACGCTGGAGGAAGTTTCAGCCGAATGACTGCGAAGGTTCTTCAATCTCAAATAGGCAGAAATGTGTTAACTTATGTTGATGACATCATTGTCAAAAGCACGAAGCAGGAGAATCATATTGCTGATCTGCAGGAGACCTTCGCCAGTTTCAGGCAAGCTGGCTTAAAGTTAAATCCAGAAAAATGTGTCTTCGGAGTGAAGAAGGGGAAATTTCTTGGATGCTTGGTTTCAACAAAGGGAATTGAAGCCAATCCAAGTAAAATTGAAGCTATACTTCGGATGGAGCCACCAACTACAAAGAAGGGGGCTCAAAGATTGACAGGAAGGTTGGCATCTCTCAATAGATTCATGTCCAGATCGGCAGAGAGAAATTTACCATTCTTCGAAGTGCTGAAATCGGCCGAAGTCTTTCAATGGGGACCAATCCAGCAGAAGGCTTTCGAAGAACTGAAACAGTATTTGATAGATCTAACAACATTGACTCCACCAATGCCAGGGGCTCCTTTATTGTTATATGTGGCAGCTTCGCACTCGGCGGTAAGTGCAGCACTTGTTCAGGAGAAGCTTGATGGTCAAGTCAAAAGGCAGGCCCCAATATATTTTGTTTCCGAGGTCCTTAGTTTATCAAAGAAAAATTATACAGAGTTGGAGAAGATACTGTATGCTGTCTTGATGGCCTCCAGGAAGCTTCGGCACTATTTCCAAGCTTACAACATAATTGTTCCTTCATCACAACCTCTGAAGGATATTATGAGGAACAGAGAAGCTACTGGAAGGATTGGAAAATGGGCTGCAGAGCTCAATGAATTTTGTATTGAATATGTTCATAGATCTTCGATTCAGTCGCAGGCACTGGCAGACTTTATTGCTGATTGGACACCAGGGGCTCAGGAGGAGGAAACAAATAAAGACAACGAAGCCTGGATAGTGTTTTGTGATGGATCTTGGGGAACCTTCGGAGCAGGAGCGGCTGCTGTGTTGGTTTCACCTTCCAAAGTCAAAACCTGTTATGCGGCAAAACTTGATTTTAATTGCACAAATAACATTGCTGAGTACGAAGCATTGATTTTAGGTCTTCGGAAGTTAAAAGCAATGGGAATCAGAAGGGCCATACTTAAAACTGATTCCCAGGTTGTTTCGGGTCATATTGACAAAAGTTGTAAGGCTAAGGATCCGAAGCTCGAAAAATATTTGGATATGGTTCGAAGAATCGAAGCTTCCTTCGAAGGGTTTTCTGTCAAGAATATCCCTCGAGGACAAAATGAGCATGCTGATCTGCTAGCTAAGTCAGCAGCACAGGGGCTGCCTTTACCTTCGGATGTGTTCTTTGAAACAATAAAAGCACCTTCGGTGGAACTCCTTGAAAGAGCAGTTCTTAATATATCTCCTGTTTTTAGTGAAGATTGGAGAACTGAGATCATCTCTTACCTTCAGGGTAAATTTCTTTCAGATGACGAAGCTTATAACAAGAGAATAGAGGCAAGAGCTCGTCCATATGTCATGATAGAAGGGGAGTTGTACAAACATGGAGTTTGTGCTCCGTTGCTCAAATGCTTATCCAGAACCGAAGGTATAGAGTTAATGAAAGAAATACATGCAGGCCTGTGTGGATCTCACATCGGATCTAGGCCGTTACTTGGAAAAATTTTCCGTCAAGGATTTTATTGGCCGAAGGCAGCTTCGGATGCAGCAGAATTGGTTCAAAAGTGCGAAGGTTGTCAGAAATGTGCAAGAGATCAAAAACAACCTTCGTCCTTGACACAGCTCATACAACCCACTTGGCCATTACAAAGGTGGGGCCTTGACTTGTTAGGTCCGTTGCCACCGGCCCAAGGGAACTTGAGATATGTTGTGGTAGCTGTGGAATATTTTTCTAAATGGATTGAGGCGAAGCCTTTAGCCACAATAACTTCGGCTACCGTCCAAAAGTTTTTCTGGCAGAATATTGTTTGTCGTTTCGGGGTGCCAAAGGCTATCACTGTGGACAATGGAACACAGTTTGACTCCGAAGCTTTCAAGGATTTCTGTGACCAAATTGGTACGAAGATCCATTTTGCATCAGTCAGGCACCCGGAGTCAAATGGACTCGTTGAAAGAGCCAACGACATTATAATGACAGGAATAATGAAGCTAATCTTCAATCAACCTAGAGGAAAATGGCCAGATCAGCTAACCAAAGTGGTGTGGAGCCACAACACGACAACATCAAGGTCTACAGGCTTCACTCCATTTAAGTTATTATTCGGTGACGAAGCAATAACTCCAGAGGAGGCTAAAGCCGGATCAATAAGGATAGTAGCTTCGGCAGAATCAGATTCCGAAGCTGCTTATTCTATAGAAAAAGATGCTTTAGAAGGGATCAGACTGCAAGCCGTGGAGAATATTAATAAATATCAAGCTGAAACAGTCAAATGACGGGATAGAAAGGTTCGGCTAAAAAATATTGAGCCAGGGCACTTGGTACTTCGGAGGGTGGCCAACCCGGAAACAGTGGGCAAATTGCAGTTGAAATGGGACGGGCCTTTCTTAGTAGCATCTTCGTCAAGGCCCGGTTCATACAGATTGAAAGATATGGACGGCAATGACATTCCTAGGTCTTGGAATGCGGATGAGCTTCGGCGATATTATGTATAATTCGATGTAATTTTTCACATTTTTATTTTTTCTTTCATGGCACCCTTTTCCTTTCCAAAGGGGGAGAAAGGTTTTTAATGGGGCCAGCATATGTAATTTCCTTTTTTAGTCTTATAAGAGCAAAATCCCCCAAAGAATGTAAATGTAAAAGCTGAGAGCGCACCATCGAGTGCCGAAAAGTAAAAACGAAGAAGCTCCAAAGACGTTCCTAAGGGAATGCAGAGCTTATACCGCCTAAGTAAAAGGCGAAGAAGCTCCAAAGACGTTCCTAAGGGAATGCAGAGCTTATGCCGCCTAAGTAAAAGGCGAAGAAGCTCCAAAGACGTTCCTAAGGGAATGCAGAGCTTACAGCGAAAAGTCAACGCTGATTCCGCCAAAAGTAAAGGCGAAGAAGCTCCAAAGTCGTTCCTAAGGGAATGCAGAGCTGAGGTGTGATTGTTTTTAAGAAAATAACGGCTATGAATTTAGCTTTGGATACGTGTTTGGCCATTCATTTGCACAACACATTACATCATAGCATTTGCATTCATAAACATTCATCTAGGCATATGTAGGATAATCATCTTCATCACATAAAATGGTTGCTTCGGCAAGAAAAGGAAAAAGAAAGGGAAAAAAGAGCTTCGTACACAAAAAAGAAGGGAAACTGTTGTTTTTATGAAGGAGAGCTTCGGCAAAAAGGAAAATTTTGTTTTCTATGCTTCGTTGCGTACGAAAAGAAGGGAAGGTGTTTTTTCGCCTTCGGCTCAAAAAAGGAGATTTCGTCCACATCAAAGCATTTCTCATACATCAGTCAAAAGGTTAAGGATATATTACAAGGTATGGATAGTATACATGGAAGTTTTGTTTACATTTACAAAAGTTATCTCAAAAGTTTTTCAAGTACTGTCTGCAGTCTACTATCTAAACCACCAAGGAGCTTCGGCTTCGGCGTTATTTTTGATCATCAGCTTCGGCTTCGTCATCCTACATGAATAAGGTCATTGGAAGTCAGAATCAAGTTCATAGGAAAAGGTAAGCACAAGGTATGATTTCTTACTGGATCAAGGTGGCTACGAGCTTCGTCTCCAGCTTTCTCTCGACCACCTTTTGTCCATATCATTTTTACAAATCGATTCGACATGCTTCGGGCGAGATCAGGGATGTCATCCAGGATTGATGGTGACAAAGTAAAATTTGGCCTATTGACAATTTTCCCATGATCACAGCCAGCCTTCATGAAGGCTGCAGCAGTCCCTCGAGAAGCCACCCAGGCACAGAAGTCACCATGCCCAGCTATGACTTCGTCGAGCTCGTCAATCTCCCCCTCAATGTGTTCGAAGGTTTTTGGTAGGTCTTCAGCTGAGGGGGTAAATTTTTCGCTGCTAGCTCCAACCGAGTAAAAAATCTTTCTTAATCGTTGAATGCACTTGTTGCTAAATTCCAGGCATTTTTCTTGAAGATTTGTCAGTAGTTTTCTCAAATCCGAATTCTGCTGAGCTTCGGCTTCAAGTTTTTCATTGAGATCTTGTTTTTCTCGTTCGAACTGCTCAGACTTGCGGAGAAGCTTCGAGTTTAGTTCTGATATTTTTGCTTCAGCTTCCGCCAGTAAGCCTTCGGCTGCCTGGAGCTCAAAGTTCTTTTTCTCAAAAGCATCTGATTGCTCCTTTATTTTGTTTTCCAAATTTCCGATTATAATTTCATGCTTTTTATCTTCAAGATCTTGCTGCATTTGCAAGGCTTTGCTCAATAACATACTCTACACAAACACAACCTTCGCTAGACATGTTTTTATTAGAAGCAATAAAGGTTAAGAGACGTCATTCACCTTGAAGTTGGAATAAAACAAACTACCAACGACATGCTGTCGTCGGTAGCGGCTGATATCTGCTTCTAGCTTCGGGAATCCAATACTCTTGGACAGAGTACTGATAACTTTGGCCCCTGTTTGGTCTCGAATACACTCTAATTTCTCATCATCAACGCCTCCGAAGAGGAGTGCCCCAGGTTTGTATCCACAGGATTGGGCATACTCTTTAAGCTCTTCTATTTCAGCTTTTGTTAGATGTTCTCCAATTAAGTTTTGGAACGCGAAGGCTTCGTTTTCTGAAGCTTCGTCAGCAATTTCTTTTCCTTTCTTTGACGCTACGGTCACAGTCTCTTCGGCCACGGTGGCAGCTTCTTCTGCAGCCATGTCTAGCAGCATTTGGTCAATATGTTCAATTGTGCTCTCTAAATTCAAATCTTCGGCTGAGGTAGCTTCGGCGGCTGCGGCCTCCGAAGGTGCAATTTCAATATCTGCCCCCTCTGCAGCTGCTTGTGTTTTTTGGGCCGAAGCTCTTGGCGGTGTTTTGTCAATTACCTCTGTTACGGTAATGATTCTTTGTTTCTTTGCCTTGATTGTTTTCCTCGATTTCTCGGGCTCCTTGTCCTTCTGAAAAAACTTTGTCAGTTGAGGATCCAGTGGACTTAGCTTCGCAGGTAAGGATTCAGTCATTACCTTCAGAATTTCCTCAACAGCAGCAGCAGAAGGTGATGCGGGAGTTTCTTCTGCTTCGGATATTTGTTGCTTCGGAGAAGAAGTTTTCCTTTTCTTTGGAATTTTCTTCTTTATTGGCTCTTTTTCACCTTCATCTAGGGCTTCAGTTACCCTTTTCCTTTTTTGGCCTCCGGCACCTTTGTTCAGATTTTCGTAGTCTGGATATTCGAAACCCAAGGCGTCCAACACTCGATTCAGCCTTCGTTTTGGACGGGTGCCGAAGGCTGCGGTCATCAATTGATCTTCTTTTTTGGAATAATTACCAAGTATTTCGTTGCACATCACTTCAATCGTGTCCAGCCACTCTTGGCAAGGAGCTTTAAAGTATTTCTTAAATTTGAAGTAGTAAGGCAAACGTACAAGTTCACCTTTTTTCTTTTCCCCCTCCAGCTTCGGCATTTCCCACTCTTTTACACTAGGGAAAACCTTGAAAGCCAAGAATTCCTGGACCAGGTCCCTTGTACTGATATTCTCTGCAATTATTTTGAATTCATACATTGCTTTTTGAGTCGGACCCTCTGGTAACATGTGGCATTGGGGGCGGGTTTCTCCGAAGGTCAATTCAAGTGGACTCTGTACAAGCTTTTCCTTATCGTCATCAACCTTGACGTAGAACCATTCCGATTTCCACCCTGCTGCCCATTTGCTTCGGTAGCTGATCACAGGATACTTCGTAGTTTTCCGATAAGCAAAATTATAGCAACCAAAATTCTCATGTAATCCATCTTTTCTAGCCTTTGTCTGATAGTGCAATTCGTGAACCCGGCAGAAGCTGTCCGCAAACGGTTCCATCGCCTGGCTTCGGAGTGCCCAGATATAAACATTGAGCCTAACGATAGCGTTGGGGGTCAGCTGGTGAAAATAGATCCCAAAATTCTTTAATATCTCTGCAATAATCCCATGAAGGGGGAATCTTAATCCAGCCTTTAGGAAGCTCTTAAAAATAACAATTTCATCTTTTTCCGGCTTTGGGGTAGTCTCTTCTCCCCCGAAGCGTAATAGCTTCTTTTGATTTTTAGTAAAATAGCCTGACTTTACCATCTTGGACAAATCAGCCTTCGAAACAGTAGATTTCCCGAAGTCCAAATGGCTGGGTTTGCTTGGCGTAGCAAGGTGATAATCATCTTCGGGGTCAGTTTCCTCAGCATCTTCTCCTTCTGCTTCAGCGATTGTTCGTTCTACATCATCAATAGGAGCCTTTTCCGAAGTCACTAGCCCGGATCGTCGCATGGCTTCGGAGATAGGGACGGTCTCCGAAGCTTCAGTTTCGTCCCCCTCACGTTCAACCCTAGCTGTAGAACGGACTCTGGCCATTTAACTATGAACTTGTGAAACTTTAATACTTTTTTCTCCGAAGCAGGCTTCAAGATCGAGCTTCGTTCAATTCTGACAAACAAGCTTCGGCGATGGTTAAAAATTTTGGCAGCAAAACAGTGCAAATAGCAGTAAATGCTGTGGTAACTTCACACCTACTCGTCTGTTTATATAGTGCCGCAGGTAAGAAGGCGAAGCGCCAGAAGTTTTACACCAGGCGGACACCCGCTCGCACTCGCTGTACGGTGGGCCGCAAAGACTGAACAGTAATTCTGCACGGTGGGGCCGCCACGCGCAGGGAAATTGAATCGTTTCTCGACAACGAGCTCAGGGAAGGTGTTTTTGAGACCTTCGGCGCTCCGAAGCTTAAGAAACTTTTTTCACGGATCAAGCTCGTTACGAAAAACGATCTAGCACCGTGAAAGGGGCTACTGTTGGGTCCATGCTTCGTCGCCGAAGGTCTTATAGAGAGAAGCGATCCTCGGATGAAGCTGTTTGTATAAGATAGCCGAAGGTTCCTCTTCGTAAAGCTTCGGCATTGCAAACCGACTTAAAGATAGAATGACCTTTTAGTCCATAAATGTCTGAGTCAATGTTGTAAGTTTTTATAAGGGGCATACTTGTAATTCCTCACAGGCTGCGTCCTGTGCCTATAAATAGGTGAACAGTACCCCCGTACTGTTCACGCTGACTTGGCATTTGCTTTTGAGCCACACTTGTATTTTCATCTCCTTCCGAGCCGAAGGTACATTTATAATTCAATATTGTTTCTACTACTCTATAATAAGATAATAAAGTTAAATGAATAATGTTATATGATTATTCATGTTATCTTTTATGTTTCATATGCTTCGTCTTTTGTATACTGTGATGATGAAGGTTCGTCCTTCATGACCTTCGTCCGGAGATCGTTATATCCTAAGGGAAATAATGCTTCAAAGGACGAAGGACCTTATCGTTTAACATTTTCTGTGTTGCCTTGTTCTTAGCTCATAGCATTTGAGAACAAGTCCCCAACAGGTGAATATTAGATGAAGAAGGCTACGTTACTGGCTGCTCCTAGGGCAAGAAAGTAAGGGAATTGATAAACGGGTTGATTGGTTCGATTGTTGGTGTGCACAATTGATCGTACCCCTTCATATACATAGGGTTAATTATGCTTGATCTAATCTAATTGCGGACCATCCGCGGCCCAGACTGTTCGCCCACAGGGTCGGACTGTCGGCCATGCCCAGTGTCACAAATGGTTCTCAATAGGAGTATCATCTATCAAATTTTGAGAGCATACAAGGATTATTTAGGCCCCCTTTGGTTTCAGGAACTAAATATTAGTCCGTTCACTTGAGTCCTATTTAGGCCCTGTTTGTTTCGGATTATAATCTCTTTAGATTATATAACTCAGCGCAAATAATCTAACAGATAAACAAACGCCTAGATTATAGATTCAGATTATATAATCTAAAGCCAAGATTATGATAATCTCATAATCTCCTCAAGAGTAGCTTATTTGATATTATTTTTAGTAAAAGACCCACTACCCATGGTTATGTAAATAGAAATTACAATATATGCCAATCTTATTTCCTCACCTCAAATAAACAAACAAGGGTAATGTTGTCTTGTGAATAATCTACATTTGTATAATCTAGACTACCAAACAACTACATGTAGATTATAATCTATCTAGATTATAATCTGGATTGTATAATTTAGATTATAATCTAGATTATATAATCTATAAGCTGAAACAAACAGGCCCTTAGTCTCCAAATTGCCAAAATGTGGGACTAAAACATGGAATCTTTTAGTCTCTAGTCCCTAAAGGGATGAATAAAAGAGACTAAACCATATTAATTTCACTTTTTATCCCTCATTTATTTTAGTTGCACTAATTGCGGGAGAATGCTAAGATGTATTTTGGTCTTCTTATGATTCATTTAATGTACTTTGAATGCTTTTAGTCTCTACAATCAAATAAGAAACATACTAAACTTTAATCCTCTAATTAAACTTTAGTCCTTGGACAAAAGAAACAAAACATGCCCTATAACGAATGGGGACGACTATTATATTTCGAATAAACAAATACAGGTCCTGTTAGATATATTCGACGGCTGAAGGCCGTCGGAAATAAAACGGCCGTCAAGAAGTCTTCCATTTTCCTGTTATGATATGTTGCTATAGCCCTATTGAATTTGATCCACACGCCGATACATGTCTAGTTTATACTATGACCTGTTTGTTTTGCTCCTAAATTATATAAATTAGATTACGGTGGAAAAGTACAAGGGTAAAATATCACTTTGGGATTACAAATAAGCTAGACAATTCTAGCTTATTTCAGCTTATTTATGGTCACAAAGTGATATTTTATCCTTCCTAGCCTTTCACCATAATTCAACTTATATAATCTAGGAGGAAAACAAACACAACCTACTTTTACTAGTTATGAAAGCTGGATTCCCTCGGTATCAGCTTGAAAATGGGTTAATTATGCTTGATCTGATCTAATCGCAGACCGTTCGCGGCCTAGACTGTCCGGCCACAGGATCGGATCATCGACCGTGTCCAGTATTACAAATGGTGCTCAATAGAAGTATAATCTATCAAATCATGAGAGCGTACATGTTTACAAGGATTACTTATAATGAATGGGAACGGCTATTATATTTCGAATAAACAAATACAGGTTTACAACATCATATTTCGAATAATTTGATCCACACGCCGATGCATGTCCTCTCGGATACTTTGGACTACTTTTACTAGTTGTGAAAGCTGGATTCGCTCCACCGTAACACGTGCGATAATGTTTATCAGCTTGTGAAGTTAGGATGCAATAATGCAAGTATATGCTGCTTTGCTTAGGATAAGTTCAGATGCTTTTCCATGTCCGCACGGCGTGTGCAAAAAAGAAAGAACTGAAGAAAACGACATGCACCAACCTAAGATATGCCTAGAATATTTACCATGACTTACTTGATAGTATTATTGATTGCCTCGGCCACCAGGAGCGAACCCATCCTAGATAGAAGGTTGCTAAAATGGGTCTTTATATTTACAGTAAATAAGATAAAAAAATCACTAAACCAAAAAAATCATTGGAATGCAATTTCATTGGAAAGCCATGTCCCTCTTGGGTGCCTTCGTCTTCCGAAGGTTCTCAAATACACGGCTAACTATTTATTTTTGACATATTATTAAGTGTTACAGGAGTTTCGGTACCAGAAAAACTTCGGTTTTGATCAACGGAAGCGCGACGAAGCAAGCTTCGTTACTATGATGCGGGAAGGTGACGTAGGAAGAAGGTGTTGATTCAAACTGCTAGGTGCAAATGACAAAATTGTCCCTATAACATTTGTAAACCTTGTATGTAATCTTCGAGGATATGAATATAATATCATAACAAGCTGTACGATTGCCTATAAATAGGTGAACAGTACTTCTGTACTGTACACGTTGGATTGTCACTGCATTCGCGCTTTTACCTTCAAACAAGCCGAATGTATCAATGTAATATGTATCTTGATATTATTTATACATCCAATACGAAATGAATAAATGGCATGATATTACACTTGTAATTATGTTTTTATATTTGTGAATGATGAAGACGTTCTTCATGACCTTCATCTGAGATTTGTTATACCCGAAGGGGAATAATGCTTTGAGAGACGAAGGTCTTTAACGTTTAACAAATGTGTTGCCTTGTTCTTGGTTCACAGTAATCGAAAACAAGTGACCAACATTGACGCCCATCGTGGGTGAACTCAAACGACCACCTTCGTCAAGAGAACTCGAATGACCACCTTCGTCATGCCACCAAAGAAGACAGCAGCGCCAGGGGCTGCCCTTGCTCCCCTGGACACCAATCAAGATGGGCTTCTTTTAAGGGAGGCCCGAAGCCAGAAGAGGAAAGCTATTAGCCCAACACCATAGGACGAAGAGTTGGATCAAGAGATCAGGGATCTAGAAGATATTCATCAACAAGTGGAGAGAAGAAGGGAGAAGATGCTTCGGCTGGCTGAGCTCCAGAAAAAGATTGATGAAGCAGCCTAAAAGATGCGACACATCACACTAGACAATGAACAAGGGTATAAGCCACAACAGAGAGAGTTTCGACAAGAAAGCCCTAGCCATGATGACATATGGTATGATGACTTTCATCATGATAACATTGCTTTTGATGATGCTTCTCCCTAGCTACAGAATTGCAGGCTACCTTATGGCCACCTTCATAAAAACCACCCCAGCTTCCCATGTATGATGGGCACTCGGACCCGAAGGAGTTTCTCATGAGCTACAAAGCAACCATATCATCATATGGTGGCAACACTGCTGTCACGGAAAAATCCTTCGTCATGGCAGTCATAAGTGTTGCTCAAACCTGATATTCTTCTCTTAGGCCAGGAACAATCACATCATGGCAGAAGTTGAAGGATACGTTAGTCACCAGCTTTCAGGGGTTTCAGACGAAGCTAGTAAGCACGCAAGCATTATTTTAGTGCACACAGGACTACGAGGAGTATCTGTAGGCATACGTCCGAAGGTTTCTGCGTCTTAGAGCTCAAGCGCCAACGGTGCTAAATGAGATTGTAATTAAAGCCATGATCAAGGGACTTCGTCCAGGACTAACATCATTATATTTCACCCAGGAAGCCCCCACAAATCCTGGAGAAGCTTCTCTAGAAGATGGATGAGTACATTAGAGCCAACAACGATATCCGGCAAAGAAGGGAGGAAGCTTACAGATATTCTGAGATGACCAGGAGCTTCGGAGGAAGGCTCCACCCAAGACATGTCAAAACAATAAACAATCCTAGTCAAAGTGAAGATAGAGGCAATCACAACCAAGGGCACCAGCACAGTTCCCAGTCAACTGGGACGCAACAAAGCTCCTTCAGACCACCAGCCCCAAGAGGCAGAGGGGGACGAAGCTTCGGAGGAAGATTCAACTCACAACCAAGAAGGTTATTTTTCTTGTTCTATGGAGAGGATAAGGGGCACACAATTAGAACCTGCCAAGTTACAATACAAAAGCAAAAGGAGATAGCTGAGGCCGAAGAATGGCAGAATAGTCGAAGCAAGTCCTACATACTGCTTCGTGTTATTCCCCATACATTCCAGAGTATGTGGGCAATCAACAGCCATTTTCACAACCTACAGTTTCAGTGGCTTCGGCAAGTCACTCTCCAGCTGTGTGGGCCTTACCACATACTGGCTCCAACTTTGTCCCACAACCAGCAGCCTGAAGGGCAGCACCAAATCCAGTAGCAACACGATGCAAGAGAAGAGTCCGAAGCTCGAACTGTTAACAATATTGTTCCAGAGTCTAGGCACATTTACTGAAACTACAGAGGGCAAGACTAAGAACTTTGTATACACCTATTGTAGTTTTCATTTCTCTCACTTCATGTTCTTGCCTCAAAAACAATTTGAGAAGGTGCAACCTTCGATATGTTGTAATAAATCTGTTGTTATACCATCGAGTGTAACAGCTAAGGTAAAAAAGCTCCAAAGTCGTTTCTATGGGGATGTAGAGCTAAAATGCCATCTAAGTAAAAGGTGAAGAAGCTCTAAAGTCGTTTCTAAGGGGATGCAGAGATTAGCTCCAAAGTCGTTCCTACGACGATGTAGAGCTAAAATACCACCTAAGTAAAGGTGAAGAAGCTCCAAAGTCGTTCCTAAGGGGATGCAGAGC